>NC_091128.1:169308743-169908743 GCF_040183065.1 Periplaneta americana
CTGCGTTGAATGTGCGCTGGACAATTAAACGATTCCTTTCCTCGGCGGACACAGGTACACGGACCAACACATCTATACACTCTTTAGAGAACGAACGATATGTTGCAGCGATAGCAGACTAATAATATCGCCCGATGTTTAGTATCATTTATTATTATTATTATTATTATTATTATTATCAGGGAAAGGATTTATATGTAAATACATATTTACTTATAAAGCTAATATAATTTATATTTTGCATTATCTTTATGTTTCACAATGTGTAGGGTTGAAAAATCCTACTTTTATTTTCCATATTTTTCCATATTTTAGAGTTTAGTACATATTTTCGTTAATTTCCATATATTTTCCATATTTCATATAAAACAGTCCATATTATATTAGGTTTAACAATAAAACAAAACAAAATTCCATTAACTTTTAAAAATAGAGATTTAAACACATGTTCAGTAATCCCTTTAACATCAGAGTTATTTGAAAATTAGCAGTCCTATCAACAATGGGAAAGTAAGTTACAAAACTGTATTAATTTAATTTAAAATTTTTAACAGACTTCAGTTGTGCAGCTCAACAGTTAAATGCCAGTCAGAGTACACATAGGTTCAGTTTTGTAAATCATACTATAAAGACGGTAAATATGCCAAAAGTACGTCATTCAGTCAATTTAAAATCAAAACTAACAAGTTACATTTCAGAATTTAAAGAAGATGGTTTATCAACTGACAATAAAATATTATTTTGTAATTTGTGTCAGTGTGCAGTATCATCTACACAAAAGTTCCTGGTGCAACAACACATTACAACTAGTAAACATCAGGCCAACAAACAACTAAATTCCAAGCAGAGACAATTGTTTTTAACACAACCAACAACATCGAATGTAAGATCTGAGTTTAACATCGACCTGTGCCGTTCTCTCATCTCTGCTGATATTCCTCTCTACAAACTAAAGAATAAGGTCTTCAGGGAATTCCTTGAAAAATATACTCAACATACAATCCCGGATGAGTCAACACTTAGGAAGACGTATGCTCCATCCATCTACGATGAGACAATACAGAAGATAAGAGATGAAATTAAAGATAGTTCAATTTGGGTTTCCATTGATGAGACTCCCGACAAAGAAGGTAGACTTGTTGGTAATGTAGTTATCGGTTTGTTAAGTGAACAATATTCTGAACGAATTCTTTTACATTGTGATGTTCTAGAAAAGTGCAATAACAAAACTATAGTTAAACTGTTCAACGAAGCTATGGGTATCCTGTGGCCAAAGGGTATTATGTACGATAATGTGTTATTCTTTATTAGCGATGCTGCCCCTTATATGGTCAAAGCTGGACAAGCATTATCTGTTGTATATCCTAAATTGACTCATTTTACTTGTGTGGCGCATGCATTTCATCGTGTGGCAGAAGTGGTCAGAGACAATTTCCCTAAAGTAGATTTGTTGATTTCATCAGTGAAAAAAGTATTTCTCAAAGCTCCCAGTAGAGTTAACGTGTTGAAAGAAATGTACCCTGAAATTCCATTGCCACCAAAGCCAATTTTAACTAGATGGGGTACATGGCTAGAAGCAGTTGAATATTATGCCGAACATATAGACTCTATTAACAATGTTCTCCTTGCATTGGACTCTGAAGATGCAGTCTCAATTGATACTGCGAAAACAGTTACCTGTGACATAAGTGTGAAGAATGACTTAGCTCACATTCAGCATACATTTTCATGCATCATAAAAACGCTCAAAAGTCTCCAAAATAGGCACCTTTCACTATCTGAAAGTTTTGAAATTATAAATAGTACTGTGGAACAACTGAATCGTGGTAGAGGTAAAGTTGCAGATGCAGTAAGAGCTAAGGTGGACACTGTACTTTAAAAAAACCCTGGATATGAAGAACTACAAAAGGTTGTTGCTGTGATGAGTGGTGAATCAACAGTGAAGATTAACTTGGACTTATCCCCAGCAGACATTGTGGAATTGAATTATGTACCAGTTACTTCTTGTGACGTCGAACGCTCTTTTAGTCAGTATAAATCTATCCTCAGAGACAATAGAAGAAGATTCACTTTTCAGCACTTGAAAGAAATGTTTGTAACCTATTGTTATGGTAACAGACAATAAAAATTATGTTTTGTTGAAACTACATTGGAAGATAAGGTACGTCCATTATATTTTTTGTTTAGTTTGATTAAAATGTACCAATATTTAACGTACATAGTCATTTTTTTATAATTTTAAGTCCATATTTAATTCCATATTTTGGTAAAAATCCATATTTAATTCCATATTTTGGTAAAAATAACTACATATATATTTACATATTTCATATATTTTTAGTCCATATAAATCCGTTCCCTGATTATTATTATTATTATTATTATTATTATTATTATTATTATTATTATACTTACTTACTGGCATTCAAGGAACCCGGAGGTTCATTGCCGCCGTCACATAAGCCCGCCATTGGTCCCTATCCTGAGCAAGATTAATCCAGTCTCTATCATCATATCCCACCTCCCTCAAATCCATTTTAATATTATCTTCCCACCTACGTCTCGGCCTCCCCAAAGGTATTTTTCCCTCCGGCCTCCCAACTAACACTCTATATGCATTTCTGGATTCGCCCATACGTGCTACATGCCCTGCCCATCTCAAACGTTAATAACAAGAGTTATAGCGCTGAAAATGTACCCTAATAATAATGAAGATTATGTACCGAAGTAATGAGTTACAACGTTAAAAAGGTAAAAATAATGAAGATTATTAAAAAAAAATAGTAACAAGAGTTGCAACATTAAGAAGTAACAAAAATAAAGATTATGTAACAAAGAAGTAATCTAAGAAGAGTTACAACGTTAAAAAGTAACAATAATGATTATAAAACGAAGTAATAAGTGTTAAAACTTTTAAAAGTTACAATAATGATTATATAACGCAGTAATAACAAGAGTTATAAGAACAAAATAGCGACAATAATGAAAATTATACAACAAAATAATAAGAACTAACATACATAGTAACAACAATGAATATTGTAGTCCTATAATTAATTAGAAGCGTTATGAATACAAATAGTGAAAATAATGCAGAAGTGACAAAGTAACATAATAGTACATTATGCAACGAGCCAATAATGAAGGTAATTAAGAAGTGAGTATGGATATTTATGAAACGAGCGCAAGCGAGTTTCATAATTTTCATACGAGCTTCTTAATTACCATTGTAGGCGAGTTTCATACGAATTTTTATGCTCGACCATATTTCTAACTTGATATTATTAATTTTTTAGCAATGTCCCGTATGTTGTGAGATGTGCGCAGACGCGAAAGTATTGATTTTTTTCCGAGGAACAGATGTCCACATTGACCTTGCTAGGCCATAAGAACCTACAGAGATAACATTGAAATTAAATTAGACATTGAAAAACGAGATGACAAATTGAATTTATTTGAATATCATTTACAATTAACGCTAATTATTATAGTAACAGAACATAACCTTCTGCGACAGTATTGGATTTCCAGCCTCCGTGACTTTTCGCTAATTCTCTTTCGATTGCATATCCGAGAATAATCGATACTTGCGGTTTTATAACGGTAGAAAGCTGACCTGTCATTGGCTGAACAGTTGTAACCTGAGTCGTCATTGGCTGAAAGACCTGACCTTTAATGAGTAAGTGTACTTTAATGACATACATTATAGATCTGCTACCAGGTGTATAATTACTACATTTCGGCATGGTCGAGCATAAAATTAATTTAAAAAATATGAAGATTATATATAGCGAAGTTAATACCAAGAGTTATAACACAAAACACTAACATTTCAGGTATTTGAGACAGATACTGGCTCGTCCTTTTTGCATCGTCTCCCATCGGGGAGCAATTTACGTTGGAAACGTTTTATGCTTAATACTTGGCCATCTTCACACCGTTCCATGAACGTCGCATAATGTGCCAGAGAGTCTCAGGGAGCAAGAGCTGCTCCGCTTTGTAAGTCTTCCTCTCCTACGGTATCTGTTACTTTCCTAATATGGTTTCCTCTCCCGTTAAACTAACAGATCTTTTAACTGTGATTAGTTGGAAGATTAAATGACCACAGATGATTAATTCTGGCGCTTGTGGGTCTTTGTTAACATGACGTCCCATATGCGTGCGACTAACAAACATGCCACTAAATCGGATCGAAACCCATTTTGAAAGTGATCTACAATAGCTGTTAATGCATTCTGTAAGACACAAAAAAAAATAGATTTCAAATACAAAGTAAAATGTTCCATTCTGCTACTGCTTGAGTAACTTTTCAATTTGTCGTTACCGAAGACATGCCTAAGCCAGATTCATCACATCTTGATCACAATTGAGGGGCTTAGAACAAAAAGCAGGTAAGTGACGGAAACCTAGTTTTGAGGAAATTACAGTTAAAGTTCTACATGCAATGGAATATTATACACTAGTTTGGTGAAATGATGCCCATATAGCAGCACTGCACAATGTGATCACTAGGGAACGGAATTTGGAGCAGTAAAAGCTAGTATTGGCATCTACACAGCCATTTGTTTACAACCCTTTATACCAAGTCCTCCCCTCCATGACATACTCGCAGATCTCTGCACGTCAACAGCAGGTGAACGGGACAGTTGTCGCATAAGAACTTCAACATGCAGGTTTGCAGTTCAGAGTAGTGAAGTGCAGGTACAATGCCGAAAGTGAAACCAACTAACAATACAAAATTGAAAGACTATATTTGTAAAAGCTCCAGATCGAGTATCAAAATTTAGAAACAATTCCCTAAATTGTCGCTTCCCCCATGTCCAGTTCTTAAGAGCAGGGGGTCGTGGTTAGAAGCTTGCAATTATTACGCACGTCACCTCCAATCTGTGAAGAAAGTGGTTCAGTCTTTCGATCCCGATGACGCGGCTGCGATTCAAATACGCCTGGAACTGCTAAATGATAGAACAATCGAGAAAGAAGTCACGGATATTAAGTCAATTTTTTTTTATATTCACCGGATGCCATTATTCGTTTAGAAAAGTCAGGAGTAGAACTAGTTGACAAAATAAATATTATGAGGACTATTGTAGAAAGTGAAATAGGAAAACGTGTTGGTGAAAAAATGAACAGAGTTTTGATTAAAAATGATGGGTATCAGTATTAGTAACGCCGCACTTCGATTATTGTGACGTTTTGTTAAGTGACCTAAGTTCTGAATTGTCAGTCAAGTTACAGCGAGCTCAGAATATGTGCGTCAGATACGTGTGCAACATCCGACGGTATGATCACATATCACCGTCCTTCGCAAGTCTCTCGTGGCTCCGACTTAAAGAACGTAGAACTTTACACTCTTTGTCTTTACTCTTTCGAATTCTGCACACTTCAACACCAAATTACCTTTCGTCTCGTTTCTCTTATCTATACTCTAACCACGACGTAAATACCAGATCACTTATCTGTGGCACGCTAAGTATACCTCTTCATAGAACATCTTGTTATTCATCATCTTTTACAATATCCACCTCGCGTCAATGGAATTCCTTGTCACAAAGTATTAGGGGCTGCAAGACAATAAACACCTTTAAGAACAGCTTAAAAGATAACCTTATTAGCATTTCACTCCAATCATACTGATTTAAACTATCACTGACTACATTGTTACTTTTTTCTTTAGACATCATCCTGATTGTGCTGTATTTTAATTGTCTCGTAATAATCTCTTTCTATTATCTAATATTATTTGAAATATATTAACATTCTATGTATTTTAGTTTAATTCTGCTACACAGTTTATTTCAGTGTTTAATTAGCCTAATAGTTCATAGTATTTTGTTGTTTAATTTGTAAATAACTTTTGTATACATGTAACTCTCATCTAAATCAAATTGTTGGATTCTTTGTAAGTTCATGCATATGTATATACACTTTTTGCTGGTTGAGTGGAAGAGAAGGCCTTACGGCCTTAACTCTGCCAGCTAAAATAAATCATTATTATTATTATTATTATTATTATTCTTAGTCGGATTTCAGATGTTCTAACAAAGACGTGTCCCAATGACGTCATTCAACATGTGAATTTAATTGACGTATCTTGTTTCAAGCACTTATTCTCCAAAATTGTCTTTGCAGACGTAGAGCGGAGTTTTTCCATGTTAAAAAATTTCCTTCCTTTCAAAAGAGCAAAGTTGTATTTTGAAAATTTAAAAATGATATTTACAGTTTATTATAACAAGGCACAGCAGGAATAATTGTTTCATCAACAAAACATAGCATTAATTGAAAATTCCATTTCGTTTGGTTCGACATATTCAGAGGCGAGTTCCATAAGAAGACAACAACTGTCTATCAGCCATCAATATTTCTACGCGAGGATGCAGAGATTGATATTTAATTATGTATATTTGTAATATTGTTTATTGGTGTCTTGTGCATTACCAAGAAAAAACACATGTAGTTCAAAATGAAATGCAGATTATGTATGTAGGCCACTATATGTCATTAAATTATAACATTTGTTTATTCTGAAATACGTTTACAGTACGTTGCGTGTAAGTTTGTATGAAGTGGACTGTACTCGTCCATGCTCTGTGACGCAGCTCGCTTGACAGTCACTGATCTACGAATATCTATACTACGTTTCACCATTCTTTATAATACTCCAAATCCCTTTCCCTGGTGATCACTTACCTGATTTTATCCCAAAGAAACATCCTTTTGGGCTATCACAACACGCACTTACTTTAGTTCTAAGCCCCTCAATTATTGAACTAGATCAGTACTTGTGAGTACTACATTTCTTGGTTTCAAAATCAATAATTGCTTTAACTGGACGAGTCCACACCTGTGGAGTAACGGTCAGCGCGTCTGGCCGCGAAACCAGGTGGCCCGGGTTCGAATCCCGGTCGGGGCAAGTTACCTGGTTGAGGTTTTTCCGGGGTTTTCCCTCAACCCAATACGAGCAAATGCTGGGTAACTTTCGGTGCTGGACCCCGGACTCATTTCACCGACATTATCACCTTCATTTCATTCAGACGCTAAATAATCTGGATGTTGATACAACGTCGTAAAATAACCCAATAAAATAAAATAAAAATAAAAAATTAAGTGGACGAACACATTGAATATACAGCATTATCCTCAAGCACGTTTCAGTTTGATACGATATTAGATTAATAAATTATCTTACTGACATTAACTGACTAAAGCTAATACAATTTGCTTATTTTCATCATCATCACTTCATCGATTAGGTAACATTCCTCGTTCCACCTTCCAGGATCTTACCTTTTCAAGATCTAGCAATAGATCAGCGGATAAGTTACGGTACAAATTGAGGTAGCGACCTGCATTTTTTAATGAGGCGCATGAAGCCATTACCGCTAGATGGCTGTAATATCCATGTGCGCACAAGCGAAACAAAGAAGAAGCAGTTGCAAAATGGAGGAACTTCTCCACAAGTGTACCAGTGATCCGAGCATTGATGCACACCGTATCTCTGGCTGGTAATGATGAACCCATCACTTGTGACTATCCGGGCCAGTAAGTATATCGTTCCCTTCATCCTGTCTGTTCGGATCAAGTTGCCAATGGCAATCTCCACTGGCCGACCGACTTGATATTTGTCCACACTTCAAAGACCTTTTGCATCCAATTGTAGACAACTTGACATTGCAGGCAATGCTGAACATACACGACCAGCATTTGTGTATGGATATTCTTTGTTGCTAGACAGGTTTCCCACAAAAATCGCACAACGGAGCGTTGTTCGACAAAGCTACAATCGTACAGATATGCCACCATAATAAAAATAAACATATCTTTGAGTGAATATTTTTCGGGAAAATTAGAAAAAAAATTAACTGACTAATTATAGCCTACTGCAAAATAATAATTTAATGGTACTGATTCACTTTGTTGTCACAACCGTCTAGAACTGACCGCACAAACGACATTTAAAATATTTTTAAATTTGTGGGAGCTAGGAGGGAAACGGTGATTGGTTGTAAAAAGAGTTGTCAAAATTTCGAAAATTTAAAATATGGTAATTTTTTAATCCAAACAGTGGATCTTGTATACGAAGACATGAAAAACAACCTGGTTAATTTTCTATAATAATGTGACATTCATTATGACTATTTCGTGAATAAAATAAAAATGTAATTAATATATCTCTCAAATTCGCTCATAAAATGTTATTAATTGTATACTTTTGAATACTTAACCTATTCAGACATTGTGAAGTTGAAGTAGATGAATATCGATTACTGCAATAAGGAAATTGGATGTTATTCAGTAATGCCAATTGAGAAAAGCGAAATACAGGTTTAACAATGTTAATCACATGTACTGCGCTTTTCTCTTGTTATTATAACAGAAATACGTTTTCATTATCTGCTGAAATCATAATTTAATTTAAACATTTTATAGTATAATTACAAACAACCTGATTAATACATTAATTAAATGAACAATTGTTATGAAAGAGTCTCATTTTCTTTAGATACAATGGACATGGAATTAGAAGATGAATATGTAGATGTGGAAGTAGGATTTCGCACTTTATTTAGTACAATGTATTCATGCTCATCGATTTAAGGGGAAACAGTTGGCGACACTGACTAAACAAAAGAAACACCATGCGATAAATTGATAGTGATAAATCGAGCTGCAAAAATTATCGCGATCTAAGACTGTGTTGGTTGGAATTCAAAATTTCTTTACATTTCATTGGTCGAAAATGGAATGACGTCATATAAACGAAATAGTCAACTTAATTCAGTAAGTCGCCACCGGCGCGGCTCGGTCGGTTAAGGCGCTTGCCTGCCGGTCCGAAGTTGCGCTTGGGCGCGGGTTCGATTCCCGCTTTGGCTGATTACCTGATTGGGTTTTTTCCGAGGTTTTCCCCAACCGTAAGGTGAATACGAGGTAATCTATGGCGAATCCTCGGCCTCATCTCGCCAAATACCATCTCACTATCACCAATCTCATCGACGCTAAATAACCTGGTAGTTGATAGAGCGTCGTTAAATAATCAACGAAAAAAAAATTTATTCAGTAACTCGGTTAAGAGGGAAGTATTATATGATATTCTTATTGAATTTGGTATTCCCAAGAAACTAATTCGATTAATTAAAATGTGTCTCAGTGAAACATACAGCAGAGTCCGTATAGGTCAGTTTCTATCTGATGCTTTTCCAATTCACTGCGGGCTAAAGCAGGGAGATGCATTATCACCTTTACTTTTTAACTTCGCGCTAGAATATGCCATTAGGAAAGTTCAGGATAACAGGCAGGGTTTGGAATTGAACGGGTTACATCAGCTTCTTGTCTATGCGGATGACGTGAATATGTTAGGAGAAAATACACAAACGATTAGGGAAAACACGGAAATTTTACTTGAAGCAAGTAGAGCGATCGGTTTGGAAGTAAATGCCGAAAAGACAAAGTATATGATTATGTCTCGTGACCAGAATATTGTACGAAATGGAAATATAAAAATAGGAGATTTATCCTTCGAAGAGGTGGAAAAATTCAAATATCTTGGAGCAACAGTAACAAATATAAATGACACTCGGGAGGAAATTAAACGCAGAAGAAATATGGGAAATGCGTGTTATTATTCGGTTGAGAAGCTCTTATCATCCAGTCTGCTGTCCAAAAATCTGAAAGTTAGAGTTTATAAAACAGTTATATTACCGGTTCTTCTGTATGGTTGTGAAACTTGGACTCTCACTCTGAGAGAGGAACATAGGTTCAGGGTGTTTGAGAATAAGGTGCTTAGGAAAATATTTGGGGCTAAGCGGGATGAAGTTACAGGAGAATGGAGAAAGTTACACAACACAGAACTGCACGCATTGTATTCTTCACCTGACATAATTAGGAACATTAAATCCAGACGTTTGAGATGGGCAGGGCATGTAGCACGTATGGGCGAATCCAGAAATGCATATAGAGTGTTAGTTGGGAGACCGGAGGGAAAAAGACCTTTAGGAAGGCCGAGACATAGATGGGAGGATAATATTAAAATGGATTTGAGGGAGGTGAGGTATGATGATAGAAACTGAATTAATCTTGCACAGGATAGGGACCGCTGGCGGGCTTATGTGAGGGCGGCAATGAACCTTCGGGTTCCTTAAAAGCCATTTGTAAGTAAGTAAGTAAGTAAGTAAGTAAGGGAGACTTGAGAAAAAAAAAACGTAGTTTTCATGTATTTAATCTGTATGTAGCCCCTTACAGTACTGCAATTAGAAGAAATTTTAAATTAATATGTAATATTCGCGGTGGGTACATAATAATGTTGAAATGTGCCACGGCGGCCGCAGACGGGCCCAGCGATCTGCCGCAGCAAAATACTTGTTAATTAGTCTTCAAACAGCGTCCCAGCCGAGGCAACTTTTGAACGGGTCGTCAAACGTCAAGCGTCCAGATACGTCACTAGATCTTGTTCCACTAATTAGTTTAGGAAAGCAGTGAATATAAAGCACAATCCAATCCCGCCCAGTGATTGACTATGATTGATACTATCGGAGAGTGAAACAAAATAGCAACGCAATGCGGACGCAACGAATTTCACGCTAACTCAGTGAACGGCAAAAACAGTTGCAGAAGTAATGTCGCAACTAAATTCCGAGATTAATTGGCGTCTTAGGTGGTCTAAAGGGAATTCTTCATACTTCTAGAGCCAAGTATGACCGTTTAAAACCTGTTCAAAATTAATGGAGATTTTAGGCGGAAAAATCCTAACTAACAAAATTGTTTCTATGTACGTATGTAATGACAGTTTTTTGAAGAAATAGTAGTAGTGATGGTAGTAGTAGGCCTGATAGTTGTGGTAGTATATTTTATTTTATTCCTTCCACAAATTTCGAAGTTTCCCATATACAAAGCATACCAGATAATAATAAACCCTTAACCTGAAACATCTATTTGTTTCATCTTTAATTAGAAACATCTGGTCTCTCAGACCA
Organism: Periplaneta americana; assembly: GCF_040183065.1. Classification (NCBI taxonomy): domain Eukaryota; kingdom Metazoa; phylum Arthropoda; class Insecta; order Blattodea; family Blattidae; genus Periplaneta; species Periplaneta americana. Next base: position 169,319,711 of record NC_091128.1, read on the forward strand.
AGAAAATGAGAGGAGAGAGATGAAACTGAAGAAAGGACAAAAAAGGAAGACGAGGAAAACAAAATGGAAGGCGGTGGAGATAAAAAAGGAAGAAGAAAGAGAGAGAGAGAGAAAATGGAAGGTGATGCAGACAAAATGGAAGACGATGTAGACAAACTGAAAGGCGGTGTAGACAAAAAGGAACACGATGTAAACATAGCCTAATGGAAGGCGATGTAGAGAAAAAGGAAGGCGATATAGACAAAATGGAAGGCGATATAGACAAAATGGAAGCCAAGGGAGACAAAACGGAAAGTGATGGAGACAAAATGGAAGTCGACGAACAAGACGAGTGTGGCAAAATAGAAGCGATGGAGACGAAAGGAAGACGATGTAGACAAAATGGAAGCCAAGGAAGACAAAACGGAGAGTGATGGAGACAAAATGGAAGTCGACGAACAAGACGAGGGTGACAAAATAGAAGCGATGGAGACGAAAGGAAGACGATGTAGACAAAATGGTAGCCAAGGGAGACAAAACGGAAAGCGATGGAGACAAAATGAAAGGCGATATAGACAAAATGGAAGACAAGGGAGACAAAACGGAAAGTGATGGAGACAAAATGAAAGGCGATATAGACAAAATGGAAGACAAGGGAGACAAAACGGAAAGCGATGGAGACAAAATGAAAGATAAGGGAGACAAAACGGAAAGCGATGGAGAGAAAATGGAAGTCGATGAACAAGACCAGGGTGGCAAAATAGAAGTGATGGAGACGAAAGGAAGACGATGTAGACAAAATGGAAGATAAGGGAGACAAAACGGAAAGCGATGGAGAGAAAATGGAAGTCGACGAACAAGACGAGGGTGGCAAAATAGAAGCGATGGAGGCGAAAGGAAGACGATGGAGACAAAATGGAAGGCGACATAGACAAAATGGAAGCCAAGGGAGACAAAACGGAAAGTGATGGAGACAAAATGAAAGGCGATATAGACAAAATGGAAGCCAAGGGAGACAAAACGGAAAGTGATGGAGACAAAATGAAAGGCGATATTGACAAAATGGAAGCCAAGGGAGACAAAACGGAAAGTGATGGAGACAAAATGAAAGGCGATATAGACAAAATGGAAGCCAAGGGAGACAAAACGGAAAGCGATGGAGACAAAATGGAAGTCGACGAACAAGACCAGGGAGACAATATAAAAGCGATGGAGACGAAAGGAAGACGATGTAGACAAAATGGAAGCCAAGGGAGACAAAACGGAAAGCGATGGAGACAAAATGAAAGGCGATATAGACAAAATGGAAGACAAGGGAGACAAAACGGAAAGGGATGGAGACAAAATGGAAGTCGACGAACAAGACGAGGGAGACAAAATAGAAGCGATGGAGACAAAAAAAAAGGAGACTAGTAGACAAAATGGAATGCGATGGAGACAAAATGGAAGGGGATAGAGACAAAATTGAAGGCGATGTAGACAAAAAAGATGGAGACAAAAAGGAGGGCGAAAGGGATCAAATTAAAGGGAAGGGAGATAAAACAGGCAGGAAGGGAAAGAAGAAGAAAATTAAAAGGAAAAATAGAGAGGGGAAGAAGACAAAATAGAAGAGTAAGGTGAAAAAAATAGAAGGGGAAAGTGAGAAAATGGAATGCGAGTAATAAAAATAGAGGAGAGGAATAGAGTGGGGGGAAGGGAAAGAATATTGAAAGAGACGGAGAAAATTGAAAGGGAAAGAGAGAAAAAGGAAGGGAAGGGGAGAAAATAGAAGGAAAAAAAGACGAAATGAAAGGCGAAAAATACAAAATGGAAAAGGAGTGAAAGGAGGGAAGATGAAAAAGGAGGGAGAGAAAATGAAAAGGGAGAGGAGAGAAAATGAAGGCGAATATAATGTGGATGACGAATGAGGGGAAAATGAAAAGAGAATAGAAAACGAATGAAAGAATGTGAAGACTAGGAAAGATAAAGGGAAGATGAAAAGAAACATTACGATAGGAAGGAGGGGAAAGACAAGTACGAAATGAGCAGAGGAGGACTGGGAAGTAGAGATCACGTAAGAATAAAATGGATAAACAGTACGGAAAGACTAAGAAAACAAGTGAAATGTACAGTTGTTACTGATTAACAATACATTTGGTCTAGCCATAAGCAGAACGGGTTTCACTTGGGTTCGCAGAAGAGGAGTACCAATTACTTAACCGGTTCGATCGCGTCGTGAAGCCACGCCCACCGGTCCGCGGGCCAACACTTATGTTACGATACGATTAATTGATATACATCTCGTAAGCGTCTTTAAGTACCGGATTTCCAGGTCACTGCGCATGTCATACAGAGTGAATGAAATGCTATGGTAATGAGTGTTCCCATCGATATGATCGACAAGCAACGGAACATCCTGTGTCATGACCGGAACTGCATCCACTGACCTGAGAGATTTCCAAGGCTGCCGTCCAATAGGCGTTCCACTTCCTTGAATACGGCGCTGTGCATATCTGGGCTTAAAATAATACATTTTAATTACCTTCCTTTTTTTTTTTAAACCTTTGTGCGAAATGTTGCGTCTCTTATCGTAATTTGGTTGGTTGCCTACGTAACGAGGTATTCAAGTCTTTGTTGTGTGCAGAATTACCTGTTCTAGGAAACTGAAATCACTCACCTTTCCAGAACGGCCATAACAATATTTATTTAGCACCGTGGGAAACAGTTGCATCAACACAAAGCACAGTCTTTGGTGACACAGAGCAGATGATGGAAGCTCTGAATTGAATTCCGAAGCTTCAGTCATATTAAACCTCAAACACACGGATAAAGACACTAAATTCAAGTTCACACCTACAGGTTTCGTCTTACAAGGGGAAGCCACGATGTGGAAACGCTGTAGAAATGAGCCCCATACCAAATTGTATGGTTTTCACAGTATATTCAAACGCACCTAGTTATACTCCTTTAGAGCAGCAAGAAAGTAAGTTACGGACGAGATCTTTCGATTGACACCAAAATCAGTGCGCTAGCACATCGGAGTCACGAGATATACTGCCCCGAAATTTTCGCCCACGCCCAAAATGGCCACCAATCCTCGCAGGCCCCCACCCGCGCCTCGCGCATGAGCGGAGCCAACTCAAGGTCATGCTCGCATCGTAGTCGTATATACTTTATTTTTTTTTCATGGAGTGCAGTTTCACAGAAAGGACTTTGCCGACAGACCTTCTACTGCCCACTACTAATTGGTTGTCATAAATAAATGTCTTCCTTACTGTGACGGAAATCTTGTCTTCTCTTGTTAGTAACCAATCACAACCCTCGTTCAGAAGAATTGACAGGTGCCCGTCAAATCCACGTGGAGGCAGAGTTGCCGCATCTTTTCCGAATTTCAAGAATCCCGTCTGTTTCACTGCAAAATTTCGAAGGTCACCAGGATTATGGCAACTGTGCAATGTTGGGACGAGGGGACAGGATGGAATTGTCAGAGTTGTTTGTGTAGGAAGTCATAAATCTGTAAGTGGGTGTTCAAAGGAGCCACCGAACTGCAATCCTTGAAATAAAATAAGGTATACCCGGCCGAACGAGACCACCTTTATTTCAATCGTGTTATTAATAGAGTGCTGCGTTGGGTTGCTTTAAATATAAGTTAGGTGCACGTCGATCATACTAGCTTCGCTTCGTACGGAGAGCAAGTTGCCAGTCAATAGTGTGCAATCTGTGGTCTCTCCCCGCGCGCTTCGGTACTGTGTTCACATCTATTTGTGTACCTGTGTTTGTAAGTCTGTGAACAACAATAATAGTAAATGTACTCATGTACAAAATACCAATTGAATTTAATAACAATGAAGAATTATTTATTTAAAGGCAGCTTATATGCAATAAAAGATCATTTTTAACACAGTTAGACACAGCTAAACATTTTCAAGAGCCTGCCTCTTTATTTTCGGGAGCCACCACATTTTACCACACAGGCAATGAGAAAACCATTCTAGCTAAGATGATACATTTACATTTGAAAATAGACATATAATTCCGCAGTGCTTGGGAAAAGTGACACAAGTCAGTTTCCACAAACATTTTTTAATAATTTATTGACAACTTACGGAACATCTGCTCGCTTGGGAAAAGAGACATAAGTATAATATTTCTCCCATTACAATAATTCATACAGAAGAAAATCAAAACGACATAAACCAGTGTGAAGACAGTTTTTTTTCTTCTCCTGTAAAATTAACATTTTTGAATTGTGCCATTTTTCCCCGAGCACTACAGAATTATATGTGTATTTTCAAATATATGTTTTCTTCCTCCCCTTCTGTATTGTGAAGAACCCTATCACTGTATGTTTAATGGCTTAAGAAATTGAATTAAATTAAAATACAACACCATTGTAAAATATATTATTACTAGTGGCTTGTGCAGAAAATGCTGCAAACTAAGTTCATTAGACGTTCATATAAACATTTTTCAGATTTATATTCAATGAAGAATACCAGACATTCGGAAAGTTATTTGCTTCCATAACAATGAAAGGTACTCTCTCTCGAGCCAATACTGAAGAGAACCACGCATATAAATATCTACACAACACCGCCATTAAATATACGAAAAAGACCCAACCCCACTTGATTAATAATTATAAAAATATTTGATTTTTAATATTATTATTATTATCTTACGTAAGTTTTATAGCTTTCAGTAACATATACTATTTGTACTATATAGCCGCCACTCAGTAAAATATAGAAATCAAAATCTATTTTAAGTTATTATCCACATCTACTTATATAACCCCAAACCTTTCATTTTCATATCATCAATATAGCATTAATATGTATAATTAATTAAAAATAAGTCACATCATGGCATTAACTGCAATAATATTTCATTTCTAATGGTAATAATGTCATCAAACCACCTCAAGTCTTGTAGTTTTTAATATCCAATACACAGCTGTACCCAGAAAATTGCACACCATAGAATCGAACCTGTAAATTATTTTTAGTAAGTTAAGTTTTTAATAACCAATTTAATTTGAGCTCTAAATATGTCAGCATTCTTGCAGATCATAGCCTTCGTGTAATATTGTTTACTGTAGTATGTGTTTTGTTTTATTCTGAAATGCAACACTGCCGACTTGATGCTCGCTTCGCTTCTCCTTTACAAAAAAGCGAAGGGAATATCAAGTCGGCCGTGAATGCTATTAGCTAGTTCTCAAAACTGACGACAGGTGGATTTTGAAAAATAGGAAAATTATGTTTAAAAATTGACATTTCACTAAAACCTACTACTTTTCGGAAAAACTTTGAGTTCCAAGCTTCAAAATGAGGGGTCATTTAATAAAATCTGTCCAGCCGTTTTCCCGTAATTTCCATTACCAGTTCAAATTATATATATACTAGTGGCTTGTGCAGCAAATGCTGCTGCAAACTAAGTTCGTTAGACGTTCGAATAAAAATTTTTCAGATTTATTTTCAATGAAGAATACTTGTCTTTTTAATAGTTATTTTCTTCCATAATAATGAAACATACTCCCTCTGAATGGATTTTTTTAGGCCAAATACTTTCTCTTGAACCTATCCAACTTCAGTTTTTGAGTTTCAACGCGAAAACGCAAGTATCAATGTCAGGACGATAGCAGTAGCTATTTCAGATCATTGTGGATTGTAGGCAAAAGTTAAAAAAAGTCAGGTTTCCTAAGCTTTCGAACAATAGCATTTTCGTATAGCTGCTGCATGTAGAACTTGAAATGTAGAGCGTAAAATCATTTTATCCTACTAAGAGATCTTGCTGAAATGATCTGGAGACTACAAAATTTTCTAGGCCTCTTATTTTATCAGTAAGTAATACCTTTTGATCTTTCCTTAGGAACTGTAATTTTTGCGCTCTGTCGAGCCAATACTGAAGACAATGACACATATCAATATCTACACTACACCGCCATTAAGTATATGGAAAATACCCAACCCCACTGGGTTATTAAGTATAAAAATATTTGATTTTTAGTAACAATATTATTATCTTACTTAAGTTTTGTAGTTATATATAGCAGCCACTCAGTGAATTATAGAAATGAAGATCTAAATTAAGATATTCTCTACATTTACTTACATAACCTCAAAACGTTTCACTTTCATGTCATCAATATAGCATCAATATTATGTACAATTAATGAAAAATAGACGCATCATGATATTAACTATAATAATATTTAATTTCTAATGATAATAATGTCATCAAACCACCTCAAGTTTCGTAGATTTGAATATTTGGCCTTCGTGTAATAGCCTATTGTTTATTGTAGTTCGTGTTTTGTTCTGAAATTCAATCAAGTCTGCCGTGATTGGATAAAATTAGTTCTCAAAACTGACAACAGATGGATTTTGGAAAATAGGAAAATTATGTAGGAAAATTGAAATTTCACTGAAAACTACTACTTTTCCGAAAAACTTTGGGTTCCAAGCTTCAAAATGAGGGGCCATTTATTAAAATCCGTTCAGCCGTTTTACTGTAATTTCCATTACCAGTTCAAATTATATATATAGATATGGTTCTAAAACGTGGAAATAAAGGAAAAACATTAGGTCTACTGTAAATTAATGGCAACAGAAAAAGATTTCTCAGTCCCGCAACTTTCCTTTAATAATTTATTTCGTATGGAATTTGTCAGACATCCTTACCGAATGTATGGCTACACATTGCTAACGGGAACAGAACAAGCTATATTACACACATAAGCAGCGAAGTTACCGCTTACTGCTTCAAACGCAGCGGAAGAAAATCCTCTGCATCAATGTTCTTAATACTCATTCAACACTTTTTAAACGCCTGTTTATTGCGTTCTGATGAAGACATGATTCATAGCCTCGCAGGTGCGACTGGAAGATGACTATTTGTCAACTGGTGGACTGGCACACCCATCGCCTTATACCGAATCGAGGGGCTCACAGAGCCCAGCCTAACAATATCAAGTCGCGTGCGTCTATTCCTCGCTCTTCATAATTAATCTTAAAAATTATATAACAATTTCTTTGCTCTGGAAAACAAGGAGACGACCACAGATTTTGGTGATACCGTTTCGGGTGGAAACTAAATGCAAGAATGATGGGTGTCATTTGGAATACATTTTGCAGGAGCAGCAATCGAAAGTTTGAAATGCTTAGCGCTCAAAGCTAAACTGTGATTTTCCGATCATTACTGGACAATGACTATCAGTGTTAATGCCATATAACTCTGTATGTACATTCTATATGTCTTAAGCTATGCATTGACAGTCTTGGTTCATTTCCGACAAGAAAGTGACATCCATCATTCTCGCAGTGGACTCTTCATATAGTATGTACCGTAAAACCAAATTTTACAAGTGAGGCGTGCAACACGTTCGAATACTTAAGCTACTGCGTTATTTACAGCCAACCGGCTAATCTGCTGAATTGAAACAACTCTTCACACCTTTGAAGTTTTTTTTTAAGACACTAAGGCAGGTGAGTCCTGTTATAAATAGTGCACGGACCTACATGATACCCCACCTTTTTATATTTCGCTTTTTCCATCCTCCAAATACTGTAGAACAGTGGTCGTCAGCACTCGCTGAAATGGGTAGAGTGCAAGGAATGTAACAAAATATGCACCGCCGTGCGAGAGGAAGCATACCCGCCAGTAGCCACGGATGCACGCTGGTGCTGTAAGAGACGCTAGCCCGAGAATGCAATGTGCTGATGACTGCTGCTGTAGAATGTGTTCACAAATGACAGTCTTTGGTTTCGCGTGCTTCCGGAACCTTTCTGATGAGCTATTTTCGGTCGTCCCTCACCCAGTGTAAGGCCTGCTTCCTTTGACTAGTGAGGGCTGTAATTCTTGCTTCTCTCTCTCTCTCTCTCTCTCTCTCTCTCTGTCCTGGCCAACATATCAGACAGTCCTGTCCTGCTGTTGGAAAATACACTTTTCTTCTCTCTTTTAAAGTTGTACCCAACAGGTCAGGTCCATCTTTCGCATACATACATACCATTACATACATAAAGATCATCTAGTACAATGCGATGTTTTGCGCGTTAAATTACATATACACGAGGTTAGGAACAGTTTTAGGGGTTTGCTCCCCCTGGATACGGTCCGGTTTACATCTTAAGTCTGATTAGTGAAATATTTTACTAGTCAGCGATGTATGAAATGAAGGGGGAAAGAAACTGACCACTTTACCCCATTACCTCCTTCAAACCTGTCTTCGGACAGTTGACTAAACAAGTAAAATTATTCTTAATAAAAATTTTCCTGTCGAAGACTCACGAAAGAAAGTAGGGTAAAGGTTGGTAATATTGTATTGTGATACTAATAATATTATGATAGTAATTTTGATAATTTATTACAATTTTACTGAGTAAGAGAAGGACCGGTTTTGTGCAGAAACTTATCCACGAACATTCCCTTAATACGTTGACGCAAAAAAAAAAAAAAAAAAAAAATCTTCCTCTCCCTCAGTAAAATTGAAAAAAAATTCTAAAAAAGAACTATCAATAATATTATTAGTATCACAATAATACCTACCTTTACTCTATTTACATATAAGATTCCTCAATTTCAACGCCTATGTAGGCCTATAGTAAACTGTGTTACAATCTGTATTATAATATAACCTGAATAGCCTCTGTGAAATATAATACCGGTAATAATAATAATAATAATAATAATAATAATAATAATAATAATAATATGCGTTCTAATTATCATTATTATTAAGTTGTTGTTATATTATTATTATCATTATCATCAAAATTATTATTATTATTATTACTATTATTATTATTATTATCAAAATTATTATTATTATTATTATTATTATTATTATTATTATTATTATTATTATTATTATTTCTCTGGTGGGCAGGCAAAAGGACTTCAGTCGCTGCATGCAAAATTTACAGGTGGAATTTTGAAAGATTTGAACAACTCTGTAAATTCGAAAAGCGAAATGTTTCGGTTATTTCATGATTTTCTTTATTGTTGAACTCACTGGTTTTAGGATCTCTTTTAGGAAACGGGTTTAATGAAGGAATATACAATTAAAATCTTGTTATTTAGTCAACTGTCCGAAGATATGTCTGAACTTCACAAGTGATACCAAGAAGGCACCACTTATGAGGCAACTAGGCCAGGAGATAATGGGTGGGATGGCCAGGTCCTTTCTCGCTCCATTACATACATCGCCGACTAGCTACATATTACACTAATCAGACTTCAGATGTATACAAACAATTGTTCTTCCTCTGACACATATCGTCAAGTGAGATGTACTGCCTGATAATAGATGTACGTATCATCCAGAACCTCAATCAGAGGACATTAAAATCTTATATCACAAAAAAGTACTGACTTAAGCCCTTTTGCCCCCACCGGAGATTTATTGAAGCCGAGTTGCCAAGTCTCAAAACTGGGACGAGAGCGCGTTCCTAGTGGACAATGCTCGCAGTGACCTGATATCAGCTAACAGACGTGGTCGTGAGTGAAGCCTGGCCCACGGGTGATGGGTGTGGCGGCGGCCGCTTTCTGGAGGTGGGAACAGCGTGCCTCGAGCGGACCAGAAAGTTCCTTCATAATTTGCGGTAATTGCTTCTATAAATCAGGACGTGTTGGCATAATCAGTCAAGGACTGTAATTGCCAACCCCCCACGCAGAGGAAGATGGGAAGTCCTCGATAACGCCACGATGCGCCGGCCGGCTGGCCGCGGAGGTCACCGGGTATCAAGGACAAGCGGTGCAGCGGGACAGACCCGGTGCAGATGGAGGAGCCAGATTGCCGAACACGTGGCCGCGACTTCGCCGAGCCTGAAACCGCCCACTTCGCATGCGCGAAACTGCACCACCAGGGCGCATCACAGTGCTGACCTCAATGCTTCACAGTTTACAGTTTCAGAACGTTATGCAGTGTTGCCAACTGGACGGAAATTCCGTCAAAACTGACGGAATTTCAACATAACGGACGGGAAAAGAATGGCTTTGACGGGTGACGGATTTTAGGACAGAAATTACGATTTACATCGTCTTTTGACTTTTTTAGGTGCTGTAATTTTTAATTGCTTAATTTTCGGGGGAACGCAGACCAACCCAGAACATCAACTGTAGAAATAGAGACAGATGATGTGGATGAATTATTATTTCAATCAAGATTGGTAAGTTAGTTGTGTTAAAATTTGCTTTTTATTTATATATAGTTATGAGTGGATTTTTTTTTTTATTTTCACGGATTCTGACGGATTTTTAGGTATTAGACTGACGGAGATACAATTTATGTGTTGGCAACACTGACGTTATGGTCCTCAATAGTCCTCTACTTTGATTCTGCGGGTAATGTATTATGGGAACCCAGATCTTTAAAAATAGTGAAAATTTTCATTTGTAGTTTTTGACTGCATTATATTCCCCTAAACCTCCTAAAACCTCCTAAAAATTTAACTTTGCTCTAGAGTGTGCCATTAGGAAAGTCCAGGATAAACAGAGAGGGCTTGGAATTGAACGGGTTACATCAGCTGCTTGTCTATGCGGATGACGTGAATATGTTAGGAGAAAATCCACAAACGATTAGGGAAAACACGGGAAATTTACTGGAAGCAAGTAAAGAGATAGGTTTGGAAGTAAATCCCGAAAAGACAAAGCATATGATTATGACTCGTGACGGGAATATTGTACGAAATGGAAATATAAAAATAGGAAATTTATCTTTTGAAGAGGTGGAGAAGTTCAAATATCTTGGAGCAACAGTAACAAATATAAATGATACTCGGGAGGAAGTTAAACACACAACAAATATGGGAAATGCGTGTTATTATTCGGTTGAGAAGCTTTTATCATCCAGTCTGCTGTTAAAAAATCCGAAAGTTAGAATTTATAAAACAGTTATATTACCGTTTGTTCTTTATGGTTGTGAAACTTGGACTCTCACTTTGAGAGAGGAACATAGGTTAAGGGTGTTTGAGAATAAGGTGCTTAGGAAAATATTTGGGGCTAAGAGGAATGAAGTTACAAGAGAATAGAGAAAGTTACACAACACAGAACTGCACGCATTGTATTCTTCACCTGACATAATTAGGAACATTAAATCCAGACGTTTGAGATGGGCAGGGCATGTAGCACGTATGGGAGAATCCAGAAATGCATATAGAGTGTTAGTTGGGAGGCCGGAGGGAAAAAGACCTTTAGGGAGGCCGAGACGTACATGGGAGGATAATATTAAAATGGATTTGAGGGAGGTGGGATATGATGATAGAGAATGGATTAATGTTGCTCAGGATAGGGACCAATGGCGGGCTTATGTGAGGGCGGCAATGAACCTCCGGGTTCCATAAAAGCCAGTAAGTAAGTAAGTAAGTAAGTAAGTAGGCCTAAGTATTATATTCCCTTAAATGCTCCCTTTCCAAACGGCATATGCAGGGTGGAAGGGAGCCTATTATATTAATTCACAGAGGTAATAACAAGTCAATGCGAACAAGTTTTTGTCAATAGTTTTGAGAATACGAAACGTAACGTGTTGCAACATTGCAAAGCGAAGCAGTGCTCCTTGAGGTCATTGATCCTCAGTGGGATAAATGTAACCGCAATCATCCATTCCGAAAGACTTGCGGGAGGGGAATGTAAACAAAAACGTCTCACCAGATACGTTTCTATCAAATTATTTTTAATTTCTTCAAAGATAGCAACTTAAATGGAGATGGGATTTATTAAATTTTTTGAAGGCGAATTTTCGTAAGATATACATATATTCTGTTAAAAATGCACCTTTTCTCAGTTTCTACCCTTCAGAATTCTTCAGACTTTCAAACATTCATACACACGTTAAATCCCTTGGTACATCACTTAACACAGGTATTTTATTACATTTAAATTTATAAAAAAGAGTTAACACTGAAAATGTAGTAAAAACAGTGAGGGAAGTGAGACGGTATGCGCCGGTATGAAATACCGCCACTGGTTTCTATGGCCACAAAACATACCGTTAGTGAAAAACGACAAACCGTTACTGAAAAAAATGTGAATCATAAAAATGTATTTATATATTTCTTCACAGCAAAGAGTACTACCTGTTTGCTTTGTAAATCTAAACTACAGCCTTCTGGAACTGTATTCAGTGTTTATTTAGACACATTTGATAAGTCAACCCCTGGAATGCTTACAACGGTAGTATTTCAAGTATGCTTGTGGTGGTCATTGTTGCCAATTTAGTGCCTGTGTCATTTGTTGTTGTTTTTGTTGTTGTTGTACTGTTTATTAATAATTGAGCAAGGAACTTTGAAGTTCTAACATTATTTTAAATGATAAGTCTCAATGGACATTGCAAAATAGGCTAATTTAGTAAATAGCTGAAGTAACTTGAAATTATTTTATTAAGAAATTTAATGTGTTGCGTAAGCTTCAAAGATTCGAATTACTGACTGCACGAAACAATTTATTGTATAGGGGAGAGTCGGGTAGTATCGGACATTGCGTTTCTTTCATCTACCACCATATGGTAGTACCTGAATGACATGGTTACGTTTCTCTATGCGACATCACAGAAACGTAACCATGTCAATCAGGTATTATCATCGTATGATAGATGAAAGAAACTCACTGTCCGATATTACCCGATGTCCGATATTACCCGACTCTCCCCTACATCATGTAATATGTGTATGTTATAAGGGTATGCCTTTTTTTAAATCGGGGTATGCCAGGAGAAAATCTTGGGGTAGCATACCGCCTCTGGTTTTTTTTCCCCCCACAGAGCAAAAATAATATTCAAACTTGCGTTATACGAAAAATGTTCATAACTTGGGGATAAAATTACATTTTCAAAAAAGAATTGAATAAGAATTAATTAAATTAAAACTAAAGTACCAGGAATAAGCTGTAACTCATACCCATTGAAAATTGGACACATATCTAACGGAACTTTTTACTTACAGTAGAATAGTTCAAACTATCAAATCCTATAATATCTATAACTGTTTCTGAATAACTGTATCTTCCTTGTTGCTAGATGTAAGTTGCTTGCTTCATGTCCTCTGAAGAACCGTTTACACGCACATACAATCTGCAAAATCTGGTTTGGAAATGCAATTTGCGCAATGTAGGCCTAATGACTTTGGAGAGCACTGGTGAAAAACGCATTCCGTTGGCGGGAGCACTTATCTCCAGATGGCAGTACAATCGATATTTAGTCGATTATTGGCCAGTCTGAATCGCCTTCGTTTCAATGGGTATGCAAATGCTTCGTAGTGTACAAAAAGTCGTAATGCGCATGTGCTAGTTTGCACAAACAAGTGATTATTAAAAGTACTTAACATTTAATTAGAAATAACCGTAGACTAACAATAACCAAGCATATCCCCTCTACACATATTGAAAGTAACAGGTGCTGTTCATGACAAAATGACGTAACGTTGCCGCCTATAATGGTCGTCAGATCGAAAGGCGACTCTATTCAAAACGTTTCTGCGCATCAGGATCACGTGCTCTCCATGTCTGTTTTAATTAGTTGCTAGAATATTAAATTATTACACAGATTGTATTGTCCGCGCAACTTATCTAGGCACTTGGGTTCCCTAGTGCTCTCTCGCTGCCCCTCTCCTTCCCACTCCTGCCACGCTACCGCAACAAGCAACCTCGCTACACCCCGCTACCCCGCTCTTCTAGCTGCCCAGATAAGTTGCGCGAACAGTAATCTCTGTGCGAAAAATTAAAGGCAATTGCTCTAACTTGTCTGTGATGAATAGCCTACTTCACTTCTTACGCAGAATTTTCACAAAATAATTATTTTTATTATAGTGTGCTCTCATTTTACGACGAAACTAGATTACAGCGGAACTCCGTCGTACGTACACTTTCCTGCGTGTCGTGCTTGCGTAGGGAGCGTGTTCCGTTACTACCGGCAAATCAAGACATTTAGCAACTACGAGCTACTGGGATGTTTTGTAGAACTGGCTTCCAACTCTGCTGTCGGGGCCAGCGGGGGATCGATGCGAAGTTTCCTCGTAAAATGAGAGCACTTAACTGAAGAATATCGGTCGACAATCTTTTAAGTGTATTGTAAATATTCATAATCTAAATATGTATGTAACTACTGTATTAATTAAGGCTTGTTGGCTGGAAGAGAAGGCCTCATATGGCCTTAATTCCGCCAGCGAAAATAAAACATTCTATTATGATCTAAGGGTTCAAATCCATGAAAATAAAGATGAAAGTATATGTGATTTATATATTTTCGATGCACATACTAGGGCATTTAATAAGTAATGGCAACAATATTGTAAATCAGCGCTCCTAGCAGTGAACATCGGCATTTTTAGTACGTAATAGGGGAGCGATTATTGCATAAATTTGGAATATTTAATCTTTAAGTAACCACATTATGTCAATACAGGGACTTTCTCTGATTTGCATTAATAATACCGCCCTAAAAATGTTCAGTAGGTATGGCCAAAGATGCTTCATAAAATAAAAGTTGCAAGAGTAAAAAATGCAACCCAGTGCTTTGCGACATTACAAGAAACTTATGGAAGCGAAGTCCAACCATAACGAACTATTGCAAGATGGGTGGAGACGAGGCATTCGCTTTCAATCAAGAGTTGACATCCGAAGGGCTTTAGATTGATCAGTGAGACAGAGATCCAGAAATGATGCTGCAGATGGAGTCCGTCGTCTTCCAAGGATTTTGCAACATATCGTTGATATGGCGAGGGACTATATTTGAAGAGTGTAATGCCAAAAATAACCTAAATAAATGTAGTATGAAACAGTAACTATGATTGTCATTATTTTTCGAATGCCCTGATATATCACCACAGTTGCCAGGAAGTCAAAAGGAAGATACATATGCACAGGAAGCTATTAATAGAAAAAGGAGAATCTCCTGCGAACCTCTGGGGGGGGAAAAAAAACTAAGGAAGAGTCTAGTGAAATGCTTTGTGTAGAGTGTGGCATTGTATGGGGGCAGAAATATGGACATTAGAACAAAATGAAGAGAAGCGAACAGAAGCTTTTGAAATGTGACATGGAGAAGAATGGAGCATGTAAAGCGGACAGACAAAACAAGAAAGTAAGCTGTGTTGGAAAGAGTGGGTGAAGAAAGAATGATGCTGAAAATGATCAAGAAGAGAAAAAGAAATTGGTTGGGTCACTGGCTGAAAAGAAAATGTATGCTGAAGGATGCACTGGAAGGAATGGTGAACGGGAGAAGAGTTCGGGGCAGAAGAAGATATCAATTAATAGACGACATTAAGATATATGGATCATATGAGGAGACAAAGAGGAAGGCAGAAAATAGGGAAGATTGGAGAATACTGGGTTTGCAGTGAAAGACCTGCTCTTGGGCAGAAAATTATGAGCGAGTGAATATATCACCGCTGAACTCAATTGGATTCCATAACATAGTTTGCAAGTTCCTCTTTTTTACAGTAATACGTAGGTATCTTCTGTCTCAAATTTTTCCTCATCTTTATGTGAGGCAATAAAGCTCACATTTTTTATTTATTTATTTATTTAATATTAATTAATTTATTTATTCATTTATCATCAATTAATTTATTTATCTATTAATTAATTAATGTATTTATTTATTATCTATTAATTAATTTATGTATTAATTAATTTATTCATTTATTATCTATTAATTAATTTATCTATTAATTAATTTATTTATTTATCTATTAATTTATTTATTTATCTATTAATTAATTAATAGATAAATAAATTAACTAATTAATTTATCTATTAATTAATTTATTTATCCATTCGTCCATCCACCTACCTACCTACCTGCGTATGTATGTATGTATGTATGTATGTATGTATGTATGTATGTATGTATGTATGTATGTATGTTTGTATGTATGTATGTATGTATGTATGTATGTATGTATGTGTATGTATGTATGTATCTATGTATGTATCTATGTATGTATCTATGTATCTATGTATGTATGTATGTATGTATCTATGTATGTATGGTTGTATGTATTTATTTATTTATTGTAAATGTTAATGTGTTAACCAGATCAAGTACTTTTATATCGAATATATTATTATTTCTAACTTTGGTATACAAATTAGTGGCAACATGTATTATTTTTATAATAATGAAATCAAAACTCGGCATGCAATTAGCGTAAGTATAACGGCGAGGTGAAACGCCTCAGCCTGGACTTGAACCTGGACTATTTCATTCCCTGGGATGTTGCTCTGTCAACACAGTCAACTGAACTCCATTCCAGTTTCGGGGACTTAAAAACATATCAGATGTAAGAAAAAAATTATGAAGGCACAGAACTTCTTTTAAACACCCTCATCCATTTGAAACTGCGGTGCGCTTTTCTACACAAAGGGGATAAAAGGATGGGGGAGGGAGGGGCGAAGAAAAAGGATTGGTATCAGCATTTCAACAGGTGTTTTCTGTGACGCCGCCATCAACACACAATGGGCCATTCACGACCCTGAAGATCCCTCTCGGGCCGATAACGGGTCAACGATCCACCGCCACAATAAACGTAAGCTACGGCTCTGGGATGATCAGATGGTGAGCATTTGCATTTCTCTCTCTCCTATAATCTGATACCGCTACGGACCGCGAAAATAAAGATCCAACGTTCGGTGGATTCCAGTTAGCTATGACTAGTCTTCGGATTTTTAGTCTCTAAAGTCGACCTGGATAGCGTAGTCGGTTAGCGCTGGCCTTCTGTGCTCGAGGTTGTGGGATCGACCCCGGCACGGGTCGATGGCATTTAATTGTGCTTAAATGCGACAGGCTCATGTCAGTAGATTTACTGGCATGTAAAAGAACTCCTGCGGGACAAAATTCCGGCACACCGGCGACGCTGATATAACCTCGGCAGTTGCGAGCGTCGTTAAATAAACCATAATTTAATTTGTTTTAGGCTCTAAAAATGTACGTTAAAAATGGCAGGAAATAATAGTGAAGAACGTGTAAGTAGTTGATGGTTGTAGGACTTAAAATTATCATACGTCATCGCATGATGGAAACCGTCTTAGCATAATCACAAAACAAAGAACTTGAACTTTTAATAAAAATTGTAACAAAAATAAATGGAGCTTTCACTGCTCAAGTCACTAGCAGCCTAATATCTTGAATATAATATAATATAATATAATATTACAGACGTGGACAAATTATTAGCAAAATTGAAGATTTTTATTATATATTTTTACAAAATATGATTCTTCAATTCAGACTACAGTTGACATTTTTGCGTATTTCCAAATTATTAGCAAAATTCAATATTTGTATTGTATATTTCTAGAAAATTTGACTCTTCAATTTGGACTACATTTGATATTTTTGAATATTTACAAATTATTAGCAAAACTGAAGATTTTTGCTATATATTTTTACCAAATTCGACTCTTCAATTTGGACTACAGTTCACATTTTGGATACTTCCAAATTATTAGCAAAACTGAAGATTTTTACTGTATATTTTTACAAAATTTGACTCTTCAATTTAGACTGCAGTTGACATTTTTGCATATTTACAAATTTTTAGCAAAATTAAAGATTTTTATTATATATTTTTATAAAATTTGGCTCTTCAATTTAAACTACAGTTGACATTTTTGAATATTTCTGTCTACTATAATGATAGAAATATACAAAATTGTCAACTGTAGTCTAAACTGAAAAGTCAAATTTTGTAAACAGAATTATCATAAAAATCGTCAATTTTGTTAATAATTTGTCCACGTCTGTATATATATATATATATATATATATATATATATATATATATATATATATATATATATATATATTTATTTATTTTGAATAAACTTTCATTTATTCAGCTTTCTCTAAGTAGAGACTGCCTATAAGACAAAACTTACCTACCATAAAATTGTTTTTTTTTATAAATGGTAGGTAAACAATTAAACATGAAAAAAAAGAGAAAACAACGAAGAAGGAAAAGAAAAAGAAATTACACAATTACAAAAAATTGAAAACGATTGAAGAAATCATCATTAATTCTAGAAGAAAGAGCAACTCTTTCTAGTATCTGTTTGTTATCTGGTGATCGCAGTCATCTATTCAGCATTAGTTGCAGGACCCAACAAGTGGGCAAATCGCCATAAGAAAGAAGTCAGTCTATTTAAGCCTAGAGATAGTTTCTTAAAACTTCTACAGATTCCTTCACTACAGACAGAGATACTTCAGTACCAAGAGTAATGTCGATCTTCAAACTTGAGCAGCGATGCCCGGAGTGAGACAAGTGGCCAACAGGCTTGGAGTTCACATATTCAGTTTTCTCAGCCCCGAACTCCCTTGCAAGGACGCGTTTTCGTGTACCTTTTAAGGCGACATTCCACTAAAAATAACAACTTTTTTCCTAATCACTTTCTTTTCAACCAAACGTTGAGAGCGTGTTTATTATGTAAAGGACTAACAAAATCCTAATTTGAACTCCCAATTTTTTTTTACATTTTATTTTTTCCACTTTTTATAAATATTTTCGAACTCAAGTTTTTAATAGAAGATCTCAATTTTCAAGCTTCTTCCTTTTTTTGTTACATTCACAAGACATAGAGAAACATTTCTATGTATTCATTTTATGAACTATCCCATTTATTCACTTTGAAAAATTATTTTGAAGCTCTGAAAATGTTATTTTCTCTATAACTCATGAGAAAGTATTAATAAAATTAACTAGCAGCATTTCTCACAAAATAAATGCATAGAAACACGCTACTACCTCAAAAATACCTGCAGTAAAAATTTCATCCAGACTGATTAATATTTGGCATAAAAAATTGGTGTTGAATCAAGAAAATTAAACTTACGGAAAAATGGATTTGAAAGTAAAATTACTTTTATGTGACACATACCTATTAAAATTCTCCTTCTCTACATTCATCTAACAACTTTATGGAGCCAACTTTAGAACAAAAAGTTACTAGATTTGTATTCAAAACTTGTAAAAAAGAATTCTTTGATGAAGAAATAATTTTGAAAGCTCTTTAAATGCCACGCCCCCTTACAGCCTACATTTAAAACAAAAATTTCAAACATATTTGTGATCAGAATTGAAGAAAATGCATTTGGGATATGAAAATAGACATTCTAAAAAAAGTGAAATAGCCAATAAAATATTTTGGAAAGTTTTCATGATTTTCGGAGGAGTCTCCCCTTAAAGTTTCTCCTCCCATTTCTCTCTCCTTCAATTCAATTCAATATTCAAACTTATTTCATATTTCCAATAATTATATTTTGCGGGTTGCATTAGACCGCTGCCCCTAAGGAGTAATGTTACAGAATGCATCGCCACAAAGGAGCAACATGTGCATAAAATATAACAGAATTGGTAGCGCACATTTTACCCTAATAGGTGTTCACTTAAACGTTCTATGTTAAAATTTTAAACATTACCGTGATCAGCTGATGCAGCGTCTATTAAATGACAGCTTATGTGAAGTGGCAACACTTACCTGCAAAAAACAAAAAAATATATGTTAGCAACTTAAAGCAGAATATAAAAATGTACAATTAAATGAAAATCAACCATTAACTAACATTTCAAACTTTAACTTATTCGAAAAATACTTTTTTGCGCGATAATGTGTTTTCTCGTCGTTACAGCAAACGACCGCCACTATTGAAAGTTGATTTTACTGAATTCAGAGTTGCCAACCTAGATATATTTTTTTTTATTTTATTGGGTTATTTTACGACGCTGTATCAACATCTAGGTTATTTAGCGTCTGAATGAAATGAAGGTGATAATGCCGGTGAAATGAGTCCGGGGTCCAACACCGAAAGTTACCCAGCATTTGCTCATATTGGGTTGAGGGAAAACCCCGGAAAAAACCTCAACCAGGTAACTTGCCCCAACCGGGATTCGAACCCGGGCCACCTGGTTTCACGGCCAGACGCGCTGACCGTTACTCCACAGGTGTGGACACCCAGATATATGTTGAAATATTACAAATAACTGCTCTAGAATTATAATGAAAAGCATTGCCTTCTATGTATGCTAAAATCTTACAATGCATGTAAAATTCATAAGCAAAACGCAGTGTTATTTAATATACATTAAAAGAAATAAATCACTGCATTTTAAATGTATTGAACTTTATTTAAACAATTCAAACTTCACTTAGCAAAAAATAAATCAATAAGCAAATAAATAAATAAATAAATAGATAAACAAATAAATAAATATATAAATAATTAAACAAATAAATTAATATATAAAAATAAATGAAGAAATAAATAAATAAGAATTATTCTAATTTAACATGAAATATTACAAGTAGGTCTACCTGAATCATTTCACGCTAAAATTTATACGTTGGCCAGACTGCTAACCTTCAGTCAGCTGTTCATAGTGTAATGTACAGTAGTGGCAAAAAAAAAACCGGACCGACTCCTGTAGCTGATACAAAAGAATCCTGTGCTGTGTATTGTGTCAAACTGTGGTAATTTCAATATGGATATTGAAGCCAGAGGTATGTACTGCTATTTAATGTAAAAATACGCAGTTATCTTTGCCGAATAGAGGCAGAAATGTAATATTGATCCCAGATGAAAACAAAACTCTCAAAGTTTTTTCTTCTGTAAGTTTGAGGCACTGAAGGAAACAAAAGACGGTAAGAATCGAACAAATGCAATCAATTTCATTGTTACAATTAATTATACAAGATGGATGTGTTTTGTGACTAGCAAAATTTGAATCTGTGACTCTGAAATCAGCTACAAGGGTCGGTTCGGTTTTTTTTGCCACTACTGTACGTACTGTATGACATATCGGTAGGCCTATATTAAGATTTTAAAAAATATTATTTTCAAAATATACTGTCGTGCAAAAAATACTGAACAATACAAGTTTGTGAAGTGCATTACGAAATCTCGGTGGGGGGGGGGGGCAAATCGCTCTGCTCCTTTTTCAAACTTTTCCTCGATTGTAAAAACCACTTCCGAAACTTGTATCATAATATACTATTTTTTTTTTCCTATCTCTTAGATCCGTTACATCCATATTATGAGCCATGCAATATTCCTCTTGTCTACCGGGTGATTTCCGTCTTTGATAGGATCCATTTCCAACAAAACGAATAATCCTGTTGGTCGATATTCTTGTCATGTGTTGATTCCATTCCTTTCGTCTTTTTATTACACAATTCTGCAATACCATACAGTATATGTCATATTTCTGCCTATTATTCTTAGTTAATACTCAATCTATCCTTAACTTTCTCGTTATATGTAAACCTAAGTCGGTTAAGGCGCTTGCCTGCCGGTCTGAAGTTGCGCTCGGGAGCGGGTTCGATCCCCGTTTGGGCTGATTACTTGGTTGGGTTTTTTCCGAGGTTTTCCCCAACCATAAGGTGAATGCCAGGTAATCTATGGCGAACCCTTGGCCTCATCTCGCCAAATACCATCTCACTATCACCAATCTCGACGCAAAATAACCTAATAGTTGATACAGCGTCGTTAAATAATCAACTTAAAATATACCTACATATTTCTGAGGCTATTTACTGTCAACATTATTACGCTAATAAAAATTCAACCTCCATCGTGATCCTTAGGTCTGCTCTTTGAATGCTCGCAGATTCCTTGGCATAAAGAGTGTAACCAGACTTATTTGCTAACCAGAGGCCATTTCCACACCACCTTTCTAGTGTGAATTGGGTGTGGGTATTAGCAACAATATGTGGAGATTTGACAGACAAGCAATCCGCCCTATTGCAACCTACGGCATAACCGGGATACAAACTGGATACATATCAAATTAAACTTGCTCGGCCACTTTCCAGAGACGAATGGGTACGTGAGAAAACGAAAGTGATAGACCAGCTCCAATTAAGAAGGAAAGGCCGCTCTGCACTTAGAGTACATTCTGTAGGCTACAAGCACTTAACGGCTAATTTACGATGCCCGACTCAAGTCAACGCCGACTGCGGTGTATGCATATTATGCCGCGACATACAGGTTTGTACGTTACTGTGATGTAGACCAAAGACTACAGTAAACATATTACAAGCGCCGTTTAAAAATGTCTCGGTATCCAAAAAAGTGACAGGGGATTAATCGAATCAATAGCGTCAAACGTTTCTAATGTATTTTGTTTGATGTTCACAAACAAAAATTGTCCACCTCTGCAATACTGGAATCCAGAATTATATAAAATAATGCTTCAAAACCAAGAAGTACTGCAAATACACACTCCAAGATTCATCGATACAAGTGTGCACCTAGGGTGGTGCTACATAGTGTATTCTTTAAATCAAACTTGTTGTACAATTAAAATGTAAAGTAAAACAATTTATTTACTTCTTCTTTAATATTTAAAAAATCATTAAATGACAGTAGGAGAGATAGAGAGAGGAGACTAAAATATATTTCAAAGGAGAAAATAAAAATTGGAGTGTATGGCCAAGAAAAAAAAAATTACCATGACAGCACTGATCATGACCAAACCAGAGATCGAATCCAGACGTCCTGGAGAAATACTAGTTTTACGAATTTACGTCACTAAATGTGGCGACTTTTAACTGCTTTTCGGCAGCAATTTCTTTTAATTTTTCAAAACAAACTCTCTCTATTGATAGTACTGGAAAGTTTTCTTTTCTCAAACGTACTATCAGGGACTGGAATGCTTTACCTGCAGACTTACTAAAGGCTTTACCAACGACCAAAAATATATTTAAAAATAGGCTTAAGGACTTTATTAATAGACGGTAATTATACACAGCATTTAAAGGGTGTAAATGATATTTTGTTATTGAAGTGTTGTATCAGTGAAGAATTATGTTGTGTCAGTGAAGTGTGTTGTGTAAGTGAAACGTGTTCCTGTCAGTGAAGCTTTATAGTTTATAGTGGCAGTGCAAAGTATTTGAACAGTGAAATGTTTTTGAAGTGTTAGTGAAATCAGGATAGAATCAGTGAAATGTGTCGTAGTTCCAGTGCAGTGAGTGAGTTGACAGCGAAATGAGTGTAATTTGAAAGGCACTTGTGTAGATATGAACATATCATACTCGTGGGTTTTACTTCGATCTTAGTTTTAAGATACAAATTAGATTTATTTCAAATGTTATTTTAAGTGATCGTTTCATTTAATTTAGGATATTCCCTGTTGTTGTTGTTGTTGTTATTATTATTATTACTAGTATTATTAATTATTGTTAGTATTAATTATTAGTATTATTATTAATTGTATTTTTAATTAATAAGTTTATTATTGTCATTATTGAGTGTAATTAGTTACCACTGCCACCGGGTATACACCCATTGGGTCCACACCTGTGGAGTAACGGTCAGCGCGTCTGGCCGCGAAACCAGGTGGCCCGGGTTCGAATCCCGGTCGGAGCAAGTTATCTGGTTGAGGTTTTTCCGGGGTTTTCCCTCAACCCAATACGAGCAAATGCTGGGTAACTTTCGGTGTTGGATCCCGGACTCATTTCACCGGCATTATCACCTTCATATCATTCAGACTCTAAATAACCTAGATGTTGATACAGAATCGTAAAATAACCCAATATACCCATTGCAGTGTGAATAAATACATACATACATAAAGACTCTAGCGACTTTTGGAGTAGGTACTGTTTGGCGACATTTTGTAAATTTCAGTTGGCAACACTGACGAATACCAGCGTGCTAGAGCCGAACCACAGACGAGGAAATAAACATATGTACAAGATGATAAATATTATTGGTGGCTATACTGCTGTTTGCTATCCAACATAAGAGAGACAAGTAATACGTTAGCCATCATCCATCTCAGCACCTACTGCACGTTTCCATCACCGTTAACCGTTGCTATGACAATAAGTTACTCTTCCTCCCAAAAAAACACCACGAAAACACTCAATGATAAAAACTAGTCAGAAATGGCGTACTAATAAATGAACGAATAAGGTGTGTGCAATGGCACCGCGCGTATGGTTGTCATTGGTCATTAGTGGAGTGATGGATGACAGGAAGATGCAGGTACAATCTGCATCCCTATTCAGCCTGCGTGGAAAATGGAGCGCAGTAACGACTTCCGCAACGGGGTTACAAAAATAACGCGTTCATCGAGATCGTTCGGAATATCATTGTTTTCTTCAGGGCCAACCCATCACAATAATGTCCATGTGACGCAGTCCTCGCCTCCACAAGTGTCTAGCTGTGGTCGATATATCCACGAGCAGTAAAATCTACAACTTGTGGCTCCACCATTCGTCATACCACTACGCACTTCTTTCAGCCATCGTATATGTTGTAGCTATACCATATCTCTGGTGGTCTGCTGGATCATACAGATCTACATATAAGTCGTCGTCATTTTCCTGTCAGGCAAGTAAGAGCTTGAGGTGGGGGCTCAGGTAACACCACAGTCTAGTATATACAGTCACGAAGCTTGAGTTGTGAGGGTGCTAGGAACAATAGACTGTGCCGGTACTATTTCGCATTGCCTGTAATGAGGAGATATCAGCGATCCTAGTGGTTCGCAACTATCTATGGATGCATATTTACTACGTATTGAGCTTCATGACTGTGGTAACACACACACTCTCTCTCTCTCTCTCTCTCTGTCTGGCACTACTGTCCCTCTAGAGCCAATACCTACCTAACTAATGAAGACCCGGTCCCGGGTTCGATACCCGGCTCAGGAACAATTTTCCCTCGAAATTATTCAAATCAACTTTACAGGGAGTTATACCTGAAATCTTGATTTGCATAATACACGTCACTGTTCGTTAACAGAAAACCACAATTTAAGTCACACGGAGTTAGTGTGCACTCGAAGTTGGTTGCTTGACGATTGTCAGCTCACTTTGAGGTCTGTGGATAGAGGGAATAATTGGATCGGTGTCGGTTAGAGTTCCCGAGTAGCTCAGTGGTAGAGCGTTGGTACGTTAAACCAAAGGTCCCGGGTTCGATACCCGGCTCCGGAACAATTTTTCCCTCCAAATTATTCAAATCAACTTTACAGGGAGTTATACCTGAAATCTTGATTTGCATAATGAAGACAAGTTTTTCCCTGTTCTGAGTTCGTTTTCTCCAACACATTATTCCCAATTCTTTAATATCCTCCTCCATATCTTCGAACCATCTCTTCCTAGGTTTGCCGATACATCTTGTACCACCTGATTTATCACTGAATATATTTTTGATTAGAAATCTCTCATTACTTCTTTCAATGTGTTCAACCCATCTAAGCCTTGAGCTTTTTATTTCTCTAATTTTCTCTGGATTTCATACAATTAACATAGCACCTTGTTATTGTGAGCTTTCCATTCTCCAAGTTCAAATTTTCGTCCATACATTCTTCGCAGAATTTTCCTTTTCAATGCTGCAATTTTTCTTCCGTCCTCCTTTAATAAACCCCATGTTTCAGATGAATATATTATCAGCGGTCTAATTACAGTTCTGTAAAATTCTTTTTCTCATTGTTGGAGAGGTACTTAGATTTCATTAGATTTTGTAATGCCCAATACCATCAATTTCCTTCTTTTAGTCTTTCATTTATTTAATCTGCTATTGTATTGTTTTCTGTAATGAGTGACCCTAAATATTTAAACTTTTCAAACTTACGCACTCCTACTTGTATATTATCTGTATATGCCCATTTGATTCCATTTCTCGTAGTTGTAACATATTTCATTTCCACCTCATTAACTCTCAACCCTACTTTTATATCTTCTTGTTATAATTGCAGGAAATTCGACTGCAAGTCTTGTATGGATCTACTTACAATAACAACGTCGTCGCATAAGCCAGGATCTGAATCATTCTATTATGAACTGTACCTCCGGGGTTGACAAGGGTCTCCGATAACACTCACCTAACTATGAATCGTCTAGACTGTACCACCATCTAACAATTTTTGTACAAACCATGAAGAACTACCCATTATGGCGAACGATCGATTCGACATCACGCAAACACAAGTGGTGTCCTATTTTTGGAAATGATTAAGCTGAGGACTTTTAGGCGCTAAAAATAGGAAATGGGAAACCTAAAAAGACGCTTAATAAAACAAAAAAAATGAGAAAGAAACAATTTAAAACACAGTAGTACCTACTGAACCTTGACATACCAAATTAACACTTTTCAACGATGTTACAATGTGATGCAATATTGTTACTCTAATTTTCTGCTTAAAGTGAAGTTTTGTGCCATTTATAAGACTTCCGAACTGAGAGAATGATTTCTCCACCTCACATGAGGTAATGGAACAGTATTTGAAGCTGTAGGGGAAAGTCGGGTAATATCGGACAGTGAGTTTCTTTCAACAACACGATGATAGTACCTGATTGACATGGTTACGTTTCTGTGATGTCGCATAGAGAAACGTAACCATGTCATTCAGGTACTACCATATGGTGGTAGATGAAAGAAACGCACTGTCCGATACTACCCGATGTCCGATACTACCCGACTCTCCCCTATTTGTTGGTGTCACCTGTGTCTATGGCACAGAAATTCCTCAATAGATGTCAGCAATCTTAATTTCATTCCAACCAGGGTTCCTCTGTAGTATCTCCGTGAACGTTAATACGATGGCGTCACCCACATCACCCGGTATTTCAGAAACGTCTTCCGCCACACTGAGGACCATTTCCACAGCTCTGACAAGGAGGAAGAGTACTCTTGCCTCCAGCGATGTTATACTATCCGCAAGGTAACCCAATGCAGGCCTCAAACTCGAAGAAAGATATTTGAGCTTTAAAAGATATCCATTTCTAATCTAAACTATTCAACCTCTGCTACTATAGGCCTACACATTAGTCACATTAATAATTTTATACCTTAAAAAAGATACGCATGAAATGTTACTCTCACAGTGTTGCCAAATCAGCCATTTTGTAGCTAGATATCGTTTTTTAGTATATATTTAGCTACTACAATGTTTATATCTTAAATTAGAAACATACTGTTTAGCTATATTTTCCGATTAATTTAGCTACTAAAATTAAATCGTTTAGCATTGTTAGCTTAAGAATTTAGCTATATTAAAAATTATGGTTGCCTATACAAGTGTTTCAAAAGTGATGGTCAATAATTTACAGATGAAAAGTACAAACTGAAAGAATAAAAATGCTCCAATAAACTATGGTCCGCAAATTAACTGTTCATGTGATATACCCTTAGGCAGAGTGGTCTCCTAGATCACCGGACTTAAATACGATTATATTTCTATAAAAGTTTATTGTTAACTTGGTGACAAAAGTGTATTATGACAATAAATGATTGAAAGTATTTACATTTTTTTCTTTAAATGTACATACATTTTATCGGAACAAATGCAACTTTTCATTCTCCAAAGGAATTTTTTACATTTCTTCGGATCAAAGTTCTGCAGCCCGCGCTCTTAATATGACTGAGAATATTGGGAATTAAATCAATGGCTTTCCCAAAACACGCTATGAAATGTTTCATATAAAACAATTTTTATCTGGAAAAGTAAGCAAAAACAAGCAAAATTGTTTGTGCGAGATCGTGCGTATTTGCTTGCTTTCCGCACAAAACCAATACGCGGTATGTGTGAAATACCACATTCAGTATTCCCAACCTAACACACATAACAATTTCCCTCTTCTTACCGCTTAAGCGCCATATTCATTTTACTGCTTTAGGCTTTTAACATATTATTTTTAGAACGTTCAATATAGTAATAACTATAAATTGGAAACTTACCACTGCAATTTCACCTAAATTGCACTGTTAATTATTGTTTTTAAATATTTGCAAAAATTAAGTAAACTCTACAACACCACAAAAGTTACTGAATTTGTAATGCAAGTAACATTAAGGAAGCCGTGAAAAAATCAACGAGATTCCAGATGCCGATGTTATTACTGCAATATTTTATATAAAGAATATTGTTAAAATATTAAAATGAAAAATAAATCATTACAGAACCTCACCGTTTGTTTTAAGTTCGCATTTGTAGACTGGGGGGGGGGGGGGGGAAGACAGACGTATATCACTGCCTGCTGGAATATAGTAAACACAGAAAACATTTTATAGCAACAATGTTGAAGATAGATATATTTGTTTTCCAAAGTTTCCGTCATTGAACAGAAACCAAGATGGAGATTTTATTGCAACTAATTAGAAATTCCTCTTTCAGGTATGTAATAAACGATCTTCGCACAAAATAATGTACGATACACGAGCGGTATGTTTGTTTTCATGTTCTCGGAAATTAAAAAAGCTCAACTACGTTTCGCTTTTTCAATCTTTTCCTCGAACATGAAAACATCAACATACCGCTCTTGTAACGCATATTACTAATTTAACTTTTTTGTTTGAAATATCTCAAAGAATAACACCCTGAAGTTAATGACATTAGTTACGGCCTAGATCATATATGTAACAGATAACTCCTCGCTACGTTAAAATCGGCAGCACTTTGAAGAGAACAACCGCCAGGATCGCCACCCGTCCGCCGTAAACGAACACGAGATGGCAGCACAGTCGCTAATGCAATTCAAATGAGAATTATGACGTGACTCCTTATGTAACAACTAGATGGCAGCGTAGTAAACCTGACAAAAGTTGTTAACCTCAAAGCCTATAAGCCCGACATATCTGTTACATACATGATCTAGGGTTACGGTTCACTCTGTTGCCCACGTGCATCAACGTGGATTAGTGTAACCATCGGTTAAAATTGTGACCTAATCCCCGATTAAGCATTTTTACGATGGATCGACCTCGGTTACGACTTAAATAGGAAGTTAACCACAGTAATCTCTAACCGGCCAAATATGAGCGGTTAAAGGAGATAACCAGCGATTAGTAGAGCAAGTAAAGCAAAATGGCGGCCATAACCACAGGTGATTATTTCGAAGACGATTATTATTGTACAGTACTTGAATTACTTGGATAGAGCGTGAGCGTGAAGGTTCTTTAGTGGAAAGAGAGAATTCTTGCGAGCAATTAGGTGACAGAAAATTTCAGGAGGGATTTCGTTTATCAAAATCTACAAATGGATCAATTGAAATAACACAAGAACAATCATATTTCTCCAACGGATCGGCTGCTTATATTACGATTCTATGTAACTATTATTTTCTGTATTTTAAGAGGGAATACTCGAATACCAGTATCTCTTTCTCTATGTCACTGGCTGAACAAAGAGAGGTTATGGATGGATCTTAGGATAATGCACAATTCCCTGGTGTAGTCCAAGATCGTACACACATTCCTACCAATTTTCTGCATCCTTTTCCTTTATGGATATTCCATCTTTTTTATATAATAGGCCTACATTTAAATCTAGTAATTAAGTCTATCGATACTTCAACCTAACATTGAGATATAATCATTTTTGGATTCAATTTTCCATTTTTTACGATTTTAACCTAAAAGTACTGAAAAACAAAGAAATGGAACTCACAAATATAACAGCGCCCAAAGGCAAACAAATGCAATGCGAAAATGTAGGATACGTTCATTTCGATGTAAAACATAGTGAGCGCAGTCGTTTTTAAACGTTGACTATTATCTTTGCAGCGGTATGGATGCTCTCCTTTAGTCATTTTGTAGAAACAATGTACCATCATAGACTTTACTCTGGTTAAATGAGGTGTCAGCTAGCCAAGTTTTAGTAATCTGTGATTATGAATGGTGCACATAAATTACATTTTAACCACGGCTACTGTTTAACCATCGTTTCGTAATCTATGATTACTGAGTTTTTAATCAATGTTGATGCACTTCGCCATGTATGTTGATACCAAGTTCTCTTTCGAAGCGTTCACAGCTTGCGTGAATCACATGCTGGAAGGAAGAACATCTAGACAGACTGTATAACCACGCACATTGTCAACTCCTGCGGCTAGTTCGCATATTCCTTGCATGTTTTGTTAACTTTGCGTACAGTACACTGCATCAGGTATCTTATAGTGACCCTACTTCGGAAGACAGACGCCTGGTTGAGGTCATCGGTATCATTCTTTGCGGGAAACAGATGTTTAATAGAGCGGCAGGTGATGGTGGTGGGGAACGTGTGAAATCGGGGGTGGGCTGTCTTCCTCTTCCTGATTATCGAAGTGGAATAGGATATCTGCCCCACACAACTTCCGATTCGGCCTCACACCTGATTTCTAAATTATTTATGTGAGGGTGGCAGCAGCCAGGAAACAATGACTAGTTTCAAGCGTTACTTCAATTCGATACAATTCCAGATAATGCACTCAGACATTAATTTACTATGAGCGTTCTCTCGTCTACACTTGATTATTACAGAGGAAAACATAAAAAAAAAAATGTTTATATAACAGCTTTTCCTTCCTATTATACGAAAAAGTCCACACCTGTTGAGTAACGGTTAGCGCGTCTGACCGCGAAACCAGGTGACCCGGGTGCGATTCCCGGTCGGAGCAAGTTACCTGGTTGAGTTTTTATCCGGGGTTTTCCCTCAATCCAATATGAGCAAATGCTGGGTAACTTTCGGTGCTGGACCTCGGACACATTTCACCGGCATTATCACCTTCATGCTCATTCAGACGCTAAATAATCCAAAATGTTGATAAAGCATCGTAAAATAACCTACTAAAAAAATATGCGAAAAAAAGAAATAGGAAATTCAAGTGTCTCATTGATAAAATACTGAACTTATATTTCGGAGATCTTGGGTTCAAATTCTGGGGGTCCACATCTGTGGAGTAACGGTCAGCGCGTCTGGCCGCGAAACTAGGTGGCCAGGGTTCGAATCCAGGTCGGGGCAAGTTACCTGGTTGAGGTTTTTTCCGGGGTTTTCCCTCAACCCAATACGGGAAAATGCTGGGTAACTTTCGGTGCTGGACCCCGGACTCATTTCACCGGCATTATCACCTTCACTTCATTCAGACGCTAAATAACCTAGATGTTGATACAGCGTCGTAAAATAACCCAATAAAATAAAAATAAAAAATCCTGGGGTCTGCCAATGTGATCCGGGCTTTTAGTGGTTTTCTCGACCTCGAATAAAATTAGTTAATAAGGTATATGCCGGATTGGTTCCTATTTCCATCACAAGCCTACAGATAATACATTAATTCGTACAGATCGACCAGGTTGGGGGCACTTAGAACTAGTAAATTTCGCCTATACCGGGCAAGGGCAATATGTTCCCGCTTGGACACTACATCTTCATTTCTCCGTCCACAAATATTCTATCTGTCTCCGTGTATGTACAATAAGCCGTAAAATAGCGTCCTAATCAGGGCTGTGTAAATTGGTGGAATATGGAATATGGCAAATAAATTGTAAGCTACGTTTCGTTTTAAATTCCAAGAAACTTGGAAACAAGACTATAATTCCTCAACTGTTCAATTGAAATTTGTACAGGGATATCATTTTATTTTTACTAACAATTCTAAAATTAACCTGGCTATACCTTTGGATTAACGGCTGAGAACCGGAAACACCGTTTGCTACCCCCTTCCACGACTGAAGTTCGATGATACTGGCGTAAAATACAGGGACATCATTTTATTTATACTAATATTTTTAATATTAACCTAGCTATATCTTCGGATTAAAGGTCTAGAACCGGAAACACCGCTTGCTCCCCCTTCCAAGACTGGAGTTCGATGATACTGGCATAAAATACAAATCACTTTACTAGGTATAGGAGGGAAGAAAAGTAGCTCATCCATTTATGTAAACTAGGAAATATCGCAATTTTGAGTTTGATAATTTTCATTAGGTTTTCGTTTAATCAAATACAGTACTGTATTAACAATGAGCTATCCATTCGGACGTATTAATTATGCAGTGTATATTGTACTGTTACAGCACATTAGCGTACAATATAGAGAATGAAGTTAAATTGAAAAATAATCATAATATGGATATTTAAACATATTTTTGAAAATGGTGGCTGTTCATTTCGATACAGGCTTCAATTCTTTTGTGCATATTATCGCACTATAGGCTATTGTACCTAATGCCAATTACCATTTTCGTCCTTCGTACGAGTAACTCATGTTGAAATAATTCTATATCTACTCTATAAAAGAGTATCTTACGTACTGTAAATTCAATCTTCACTTCTGCCCGATCCGAAAAGATAAAATTACTCAGACATGCTATCTACTGTCCGTCCAGGTGGTTTTGTCGCAGGGTCGTAGAAAGGGGGAGGGGAAATCACGTGACAGTTAATTACTTAACGAGACCCTTTTATTTAAGTTATTTTAAACACTTGTATAATATTACGTAGACGTCCAATTCCTAACAGAAATTAATGTTTTCAGAAAAGAGCTAATACAGTCCAGCTACTAGACTTTACGGAGGGCGAACAGAAGCAGGTGGGGGAAACCGGGATGCGACGTAGGGAAACGGACGACAGTATCTGTGCGAAAATATGATTAAATATTGAAAGCTCTTTCGTCACTGGAAAACGCGAACATATTTCTGGAACGTACTATACTCACTAACTCAGTACTGCATACGCGGCCTCGGTTCTCTGTAGTGGACAGTTGGAAGTTTACTAGTAGAGGGGGTGGGAGTGAAGTACATTAAAAAATCGGGTACAATAAAAATTGAAGTAAAAATAAAATGATGTCCCTGTACAAACAAATCACTTTACTTGGTATAGGAAGGAAGAAAATTCGTACGATACAACTCCACTTACACTCAACACCGGTTACAGTCGGTTTTCAGCGTGGAAAGTCGTGGTTTTAGAGGATCATACACGCAAGAGATTGAAAACTGCTAAGCTTAATGATTTGTTGGAGATTTTAAGTCAAGATGTGTACGCTGTAACGCGTAGATGTTGCAACCGTGCTTGTCTGTTTTATCGCCTCGTTAAAAAGGACAAACTTGAGACAGGGTTGGTCACCGTTTTATGGTGTCGGCGCGATACTGCCCTCAACAGTGTGTATTCAAGCACGACTATCAACAAAAGGAAATTATTTGTTTTACAGCAACAGATAAACTCGGTTTATCCAAAATAATGCGTAAAAACACAAAGATATTTAAGGACAAGCGAGTGAGATCTTGTCAACTGGATCCAGACGATGGTATCAACACTTCACAAGCAGAGATCCGGATCTAAAGGAAGGAAAAACAAGTGACGATGAAGGCTGCTTCCACAATTTTATTGCTCATAAATCTGCTGCTGCTGTACAGATGACCGCGTTAAAGAGGTTCAGAATTATGAATCCCTAAGGAGTACATGCCGACAAAGCAAATTCTAAATATTCTCAATACGACATCACTTTGTTATATTTTCACACACAACATAGCAAACATTCTATTATAAGATACGCAAAAAAATTCTCAGAATTTACGGCTGGTTAACTCCTAGATATACTGATGTAAGTGTATGTATGTATGTATGTATGTATGTATGTATGTATGTATGTATGTATGTATGTATTCATTCACACTGCAAATGGGTATATACCCGGTGGCAGTGGTAACTAATTACACTCAATAATGACAATTAATAATAAACACAATTAATAAAAAACAATAATTAATAATAATAATAATAAAATACTGATAACAAGGAGCATCCTAAATTAAAATGAAGCATGGTCACTTAAAATAACATTTAAAGTAAATCTAATTTGCATCTTAACCCTAAGCTCGAACTAAGACCCACGAGTCTGACAGGTTCATATCTGCACACTTATTTCGCTGTCAACTCACTCACTGCACTGATTCTACCTGATTTAACCATTTCACTGTTCGAATACTTTGCACAGCCACTTCACTGACACCAACACACTTCACTTACACAATAGACTTCACTGACACTACACACTTCACTGACACAACACACTTCCTCACTGATAGAGCACTTCAAATAACAAGATATCAATTACACCATTTAACTAGTGTGTATAATATACTACCGTCTATTAGTGAAGTCCTTAAGCCTATTTTTAAATACATTTTTGGTTATTGGTAAAGCCTTTAGTAAGTCTGCAGGTAAAGCATTCCAGTCCCTGATAGTACGATTGAGAAAAGAAAACTTCCCAGTGTCCGTCCTCTGTCTTCTTTCCCTCAATTTATATGAGTGGTCGTTCCTTGAAGAGTAATTTGGCGGCTGCAACCTAGTTTTTATTTCGCGCCAGCTTTCGTATATTCTTTTTCTATTGCTGCATAATGAGCTACACCAACGATTCCCAATATGTGGTCCTCGGACCCGGGGTCTACGAGTTATCCAACAGAGGTGCATGGAACCTAGGTATAATGAGGGTCACATAAGAACAGTTCCTAAACAGCAAATATTGCCGTCTTGTCAGCGTTGCCAACTGTTACCAGATATCACACGATCCTACGTACTAAATGACTTATTTACTTACCGTACTTTATATTGGAAGATTATTGTAAATAATTCAATAATTGAATAATTTCAAGGGAGTTCCCGGGTAGCTCAGTTGGAAAGAGCGCTGGTACGTTCAACCAGAGGTCCCGGGATCGATACCCGGTCCCGGAACAATTTTTCCCTTGAAATTATTCAAATCTGCTTTACAGGGAGCCTTACCTGAAAGACTACATTTGTATAATTCAATAATTTGTAACATATTTTCGTAGGCAAACTATACGAGAAAGGGATCAACATGTCAAGTATTTTGTCTGGCAATACGAAATTCATTGGTTTGACTGAACAATTGACTCACGAGACTAACCTAAAAATGTATTTTGTTTGACCACATGAAATTATTAGTACTAACTCCGAAAACTTACCTGACAATAGTATTGAATTAGAACCACAACGCAACACATAAAATAACTATTATGTATTAATACTAATACTGATATTAATTAATTATTAGTATGTTCAAATTTCACTAGCTTCCAGTAACCGGCTCAGAAATCTAGTACAATTTTTATTTTATTGAACTCCAGTGCCGACAACATTTGTCTCAGCTGCCAACATACCAGTTACAAAATCAATACCATTTGTAGTATTTGTCAGTCTCGAAATTCGAAACAAAGTTGGCAAAAGAAAATTCCACCTGCAAACTAGAAAATTGCCACAATCCACTAGCATATGTAGTAATGGGGGAAAATTGGTCAGGTTTCACCCTTAAGGTATGAAGTAAGCTGACCCGGACTATACATATGGTCTTCGTTTCAGGCGGGTTTGGCCTTTCTTTTTACGTTACAAATCTTTTCGGTCATACAACACTTCGGCTAATAAGACATTTCGGTCATTATGGTACAACGATACCGGTACACTGGTAATGCGACATTTCGGTATCAAGGATATAATGATCATCACACTGTGTTGGCTGTATAGTATGGTTCTATTAAAATTATGGTATATAGCCTATTAACCTGTTCTATCGTACGTATTTATTTATTTATTTATTTATTCTGGTGTAGTTAAGGCCATCAGGCCTTCTCTTCCACAACACAAGGAATACAAATACAATATCCTATAGGATACTTTGCGAATTTAAGGGTTAAGGGTCCGTGTCATTCAAAAGAATTAGGAACCACTGATATACACAGATGACATTTCATTTCTTGGATCCATACTCTCAGGGTTGAGACCTAGTCGAGGACAACAGATATTTTGGATGCGGTAACAATATTCTTAGCTAGTCGATAAATTTTTCTGACGAAAATATCTCAATCATAACGTTTATAGCATCACAACAATGGCTTCATATTTTATATAACAAAATTAGAGACCATCACTTTCTTACAGTTTTAATGTTATTTCTTAAACTCTATCGGTCTTACTAATAAAAACTCTATATACAGACGTTTAACTGTCTTATACTTATACCATGAGTAGCTCGTTTATAAGTCGTGTGTAAATTCCTTACTAATAATCACTACATACGTCGTGTATAACAGTATA
Source organism: Periplaneta americana (assembly GCF_040183065.1). Taxonomy (NCBI): domain Eukaryota; kingdom Metazoa; phylum Arthropoda; class Insecta; order Blattodea; family Blattidae; genus Periplaneta; species Periplaneta americana. Next base: position 169,355,458 of record NC_091128.1, read on the forward strand.
AATGTTACACAGCTACGTCATAGTTTCGTCATTACTTCGTTACGAAAGGTAATAGAATATCTGAGGTTCTCTACTGCATCCGGTAGAGCGCTCTAGTGTTGCGTGTTAAATATCGATTAGTACAACTGGCTCTAATCGATTACCACACTACATTTTGGTCAAAGAGTACAAGCTACAGCAATATTATTCTAATAAACCTATGATCTTTGGTTTGTTCTTCTGTGGTTACAAGGTAAACATCATCATAAAATTACAGTCGATACGAACAGCTGTTAAAGGGGCGGCCATTTTTTCCCTATATACAACTCTTAAACATGGGGTTTCGTGTATATAACTACTGCAAAGAAATTCCCATTGTATAGTTACAGCCTGTTTATACGTCCATAGCTTATTCACGGTTTATTAGTAACGTTTTCTGTCTCAACTCTGCTTAAGTCTCGTATAAAAACTATACACGGTTTATTAGTAAGACTGTATGTAAAGAACATCATGCTACTACACATTGTGCAACCACCAAAAACGCAGTAGCGTCTCCAAATCGGCGAGAACGAAAGAGAGAGAAATACACTAGCTAGAAAAAAACATTAGGCTTCGTTTCTGAGTTACCAGAGTCGGTTTTTTTTCTTGGAATTACTTTATAGGTAGATCTGAACGGCTTTCAATAGGTCCGTGGGAAGACAGCGGCACAAATCCGTTGTGGTGGGGGCGGGAACCCACGCAGAATAATCGTCAACATCTCACTATATAGCGGCTAATTCTTTTTATCAACGCGACAGCGTTTGCCACGCTTGTATCAGGGGGATGTTACGGGGAATTTATTGATAACTACGTCTGCAGTGGCGTGCAAAACCAGATACCCCAGCAGCTTCTGAGAAGATTACAATCAGTTCTCACGTAAGAGACAATTCAATGGATCTTTTAATTGGAATCATTTATTTAAACTCCATTTTAAAATTCAGAGGCTATTCAGAAACAATTAGAGTATGACTGTAATTGTAGATTTTTACGTGAAAAGTATAGGTATGTTTGACCTACAAGTACAGAAAAATTGTAATCTTTTGTTATAGGTTTTCTGTAAACTCTAACGTCAAACGTAGTAGGCCTATCATGGAAACAGAAGACGATAGTGACTTACATAATTCAATGCCTACTATTAACATACCAAATCTGTCTCCGATTAAATATACGGTACCGAAATTACGTTCCGAGGAAGCCATTGGTCAAGCAGAGCAAGACATAGGGAAGACTGGAGAGACATAAGAAGACAAGTGAACAGCGACTAAAACCAGTGCGACAGAAACAAGCGAACAATACCAAAGTGTGCAGAATGTAAACCAAGTGAACAATTCCACTCTTACGCGGAGTAGCTCACCGCGTGAGACAAATAGAGCTCTCCCTCTATAGGAGGAGGCCTTTGCCCTTAACGGGACATTTTTAGGCTAATCATTTCATCATTTCATTTATATGGACTATTACAGTTTTACTACGTCATACTACTTTTGATCAATGAAACGGTACGAAAGAACGTCTTTCAACCAATCATGGTTGCTTATCGCACAATTTTATCGCTTCCCTAGCATTTGTTTAATTTTAACGCTTCCCTAGCATTTGTTTGTTTATCACTATTCTAGCATATGTTTCTTTGTTTGCAACATTTCAAACTGCAGATTCTTTACGGTACTATAAAACATGCTTAGGGATCGTAATTTGTTTCCCGCATAGATAGTCGACTGAAGATAGCGGCTCCATTCAAACATTTTGGTGAAGGTAAAATTAGTGAAACATAATTTTAGTAAGTCAATTAATATCTATTTTATTATATTAAAGTACTTTATTTCTTCTAAACTTTATATACTTTCTCGTAATCGTGTAATAATCAATTAAATCTCACTCGAGATTTTGATTTTCTCTAGATAAATCAAAACCTCTAGTGAGATTACTATTGACTATTACACTTTTACTACGTCACACTACTTTTGACCAATAAAACGGTACGAAAGGACGTCCTTCAACCAATCATGGCTGCTTATCGCACAATTTTACCGCGTCCCTAGCATTTGTTTAATTTTATTGCTTCCCTAGCATTTGTTTGTTTTTATCACTACCCTAGCATTTGTTTATTTTTATCACTACCCTAGCATTTGTTTCTTTGTTTGCCAACGTTTCAAACTGCACTGGTCTGGATGTCAAAAAACAGAAAATTACAAACCACTCCAGTCGATGCACAGCAGTTTCAAATATGACTCGCATTGGCATTCAATAACAATAATTAGGGGAGAGTCGGGTAGTATCGGACATCGGGTAATATCGGACAGTGAGTTTCTTTCATATACCACACGATGATAGTGCCTGAGTGACATGGTTACGTTTCTGTGATGTCGCATAGAGAAACGTAACCATGTCATTCAGGTATTACCATATGGTGATAGATGAAAAAAACGCACTGTCCGATACTACCCGATGTCCGATACTACCCGACTCTCCCCTAATAAAGATCACTGGTCATAGCTATGCATCACAGTCTAATATATACAGTCGCGAAGCTCAATTCGTAGTAAATATGCAAACATTAGATAGTTGCTCACCACTAGGATCGCTAATATCGCCTCATTACAGGCAATGCAAAATTGTACCGGCACAGTCTACTGTTTCTAGCACCCTCAAAACTCAAGCTTCGTGACTGTATATAGTAGACTGTGTATGCATCTTCCCTGAAACCCTATTTACAAACAAATGAAGAGCACCATTCGGAAATTCTGAATAAGTTGAGAAATACACCATGTACATCAACGAGTTCCACTTCTTTTACGCACACGTCCAATATGACATCAACTGAACCACCAATCACTAAAACATTCGTACTGGGTTTCGCCTGCGACCTCCTGCATGTTTGTTTTGTTTTGTTTGTTTTTTTTTTTTTTAACGCAGAACCTTTTCTACAAATGTTCGATACCACAACATTATGGAATCGTATTTAGGTACATTACGCACACCGTACTTACGTCGAAATTCTCTTTTAACTCTTTTAACATTCTCAAATTTAGCATACCAAAGAATTTAGCATGCCCGCTGTTGATTTGTAGTAGCCATTTTAATCATGTACGAATTTCATTTGTCCTTTCCGTTTATGCATTGTTTATTGTCATATATGGAAACTCCCATCATTTATTCATAATATAACAAGCAAGAAATTTTTTCTGCTATCATAATAGCTTTATAATAAATTAATATTATCCATGCCCAAACGGATCAGACTGTATATGATGTTGCTAGAAAGGGTATAATATTTAGTGATTCCAAAGGACTCATTCGAGCGAAAAGGTTAACATCTCTTTTCAACCACAGATCTATTCAGACATTGTGAAATATGACTGAAAAATTTTACATTAGTCTTTTTGAGGGTAGAAGATGGTTAAATATAGTGGAAAAACTAGAAAAATCTTCCATTTTTACTCCTCCTTTAAAGTACAATGAAATGTCACAGACACGTCACATAAATTTCAATGCGCCTTTCTGGTCTTGTCAGCCGCTGTGACGTCATTTTTAAAGCCCTGGTAGTATCATGATGAATCTTCCGACTGATATCGCCAAATGCTATCTCGCTGCCAGCAACCTCACCGGCGCTAGATAATTCAGCAGTTGACAGAGTAGTTACATGTTCGATTTAAAACAAAAATAGACAGGTGCGGCTTGTAACCAAATAGCCGCCACTGACTTAATTATGAAAATAAATATCGTCTGAGTTAGTATAAATTTATTTGAAATGTAGACTTTTCGTTTACTTCTCCATCTAATTTGGCTCAAATTTCACTCATGGCTTACCTTAACAAGGTATACAACACTACTTCAGCATGTTACATGTTGCAATTTACTGTACACTCTTACTGTGCCTGTTAAAGGAGGTGTTCCACCTCTCGGCAATGTTCAGTTTTGTAAACAAGAGCACATCGCATACCGCTTATTGTGCGCAACGAGTAAAGCATATGTTTACAACGAATTCATGGTTGGAGCCAAATATTCGCAATTATTTCGCCCGTTTGCAAACCCATGTTTACTGGAACTTTTTTTGCTTCCATTATCGTAAAGGCTACTTTCAACCGTTTCAGTTTCCGCTATTAATTTTGATACACCCTGTACAACTACTTGTTCTCATTGTCTTTCCCCTTCTTTTCCCTATCTTACAATTTTACTCTCTTGTATTCTTATTGTTCTCTTTGTCTTACGCATTACTATTTTATTCCCCCCGTTCTCCTTGTATTCCCGTCGTTCTCGTATTCCCCTTGTTATCCTTGTATTCCCCTCGTTGTCCTTGGATTCCCTCGTTTCCCTTGTATTCATCTTGCTCTCCTATTCCCCTTGTTCCCCTTATATTCTTTTGTTTTCTATCGTCGATGGCAACCTGGATTGTTGTTATTGTTGATTAGAGCTGAAGAGAATAAAGCTACAAAAACTTATTGAGCATTTCATGTAATAGTTGTGTTTGTGTATTAAATTATTTTAAAATGGTGCATATCCTTCAAGAGAGAACAAATCATCCTTATTGATTCAATTTAGGAAATTACACAAAATAAGCTGTGTTTTCATCCTATAATCAACTGATAATAACAAAAATACAACGATAGAAAACGAAAGATGCGAAAACAAATGAATAAGGTGCATAAACAATTGAATGCTCTTTCATATTTAAGTACTGTATAAAAATATAGGGGTGCCATTTGAAATTTCAAAGTGGGGGTGGCTGGAGATGAAATCTAAAATGCAATTAAGCTTGGTTCAATTTAGATAATTAGTTATTTAGACTGCGAAGTTTTGAAATGAAAGCCATATATATATATATATATATATATATATATATATATATATATATATAGACACACAAACACACAGCAGTGTGTGTATAAAGGTAAAAAAAGGTAAAGGTATCCCCGTAACATGCCATGAAGGCACTTGGCGGGCATGGAGGTAGAGCCCCGTGCTTTCCATGACCTCGGCACTAGAATGAGGTGGTGTGGTCGGCACCACGCTCTGACCGCCTTTTACCCCCGGGAAAGACCCGGTGCTCAATTTTATAGGAGGCTGAGTGAACCTCGGGGCCGTTCTGAAAGTTTGGCAACGAGAAAAAATCCTGTCACCACCAGGGATCGAACCCCGGACCTTCCAGTCCGTAGCCAGCTGCTATCTATATATATATATATATATATATATATATATATACACATACACACACAAATTAATTAATTAAAAATCCTACCCTCAATCGAAAATGAACCTGTAGTCTATTCCTCGAGAACATAGCCTCTCATTCTACGAAAAAAAAGTCAATAGGACTTATTGATCTACATAAACTCTTTACATTTTCTATTAGACATTAATAAGAATCTTTATAAAAACAAATCTCTCACAATTCAATGTTTTCAACACAGTCGAAAGCTTTCTCGAAGTCACCAAAGTATATTTAAGGTGGAATCAAAACCCATGCTTCAAACTCTCCACCTGTCAAAGTCAAATTTAATTCAAAGCGATGCAGTTGTTCGGCAGGAGAATATATTTGGCTCTTCTAGGAAACCGAACCAAAAATGACCGCACGCCACTGACAGACAGCCAGTCCTTCATCAGCAAAATAAAGAAGCCTCATTGTTGCCAACCAGAGACAGACGAGGGCATTGTACACAACAAGACCCTCATTCATGCGGCAGATACTGAGCCGGTGATAAGAAGAATGCGCGAGACGCCTTCGAGAGGGTCGTACCCAAGCAGCTAATGCATTAATTGGCCAATTAATACGGACGTATACATTGTCATTTCAGTTGTACGGTCAACATAGCTTGTAGACTACAGAGGCGAATCACAAACGATAAAATTGTGACAAAACAGTCATACCGGATTAATTATGGAATACTTACTTACTTACATACTGGCTTTTAAGGAACCCGGAGGTTCATTGCCGCCCTCACATAAGCCCGCCATTGGTCCCTATCCTGAGCAAGATTAATCCAGTCTCTATCATCATACCCCACCTCCCTCAAATCCATTTTAATATTATCTTCCCATCTACGTCTCGGCCTCCCTAAAGGTCTTTTTCCCTCCGGTCTCCCAACTAACACTCTATATGCATTTCTCGATTCGCCCATATGTGCTGCATGCCCTGCCCATCTCAAACGTCTGGATTTAATGTTCCTAATTATGTCAGGTGAAGAATACAATGCTTGCAGTTCTGTGTTGTATAACTTTCTCCATTCTCCTGTAACTTCATCCCTCTCAGCCCCAAATATTTTCCTAAGCACCTTATTCTCAAACACCCTTAACCTATGTTCCTCTCTCAAAGTGAGAGTCCAAGTTTCACAACCATAAAGAACAACCGGTAATATAACTGTTTTATAAATTCTAACTTTCAGATTTTTTGACAGCAGACTGGATGATAAAAGTTTCTCAACCGAATAATAACAGGCATTTCCCATATTTATTCTGTGTTTAATTTCTTCCCGAGTATCATTTATAATTATGGAATAACAACAGAAAAACAAAGCGAAATAAAATTCAGTATTTGGTCATTATTGTGTCACCACTTTTAGGACACAAAATATAGGAAAATAAAATCTTTCAACACAGGACACAAGAGAAACTACCGTCTTTCTTCCTTAATTCCAAGAATGAATTCCTACCTAAACCTGTCATTGACAGTGGAGCTACTTTTCGCTAATCTGTCTCCCCATCAAACCTCAACCTTAACTTGTCAGTGACAGTGGGTTTACTTGAGACTGACAATGGAGCTAATTGTCGTTGTCAATGAACCAATCTAATTGTCAGTAATACATTTCCCCATCAAAAATCTAACCTCATTATTAATAGTGCTAATGAATCACCCAATAAAATCCCAACCTAACCTTGTCGCCTATAGCGGTGCTACTTGTCACTTGCAGTGAACTAGTTGTCACTAACCTATCTCCCTATCAAACCCAATCTAACTTTGTCGTTGATAGTGGGCCTTCATCAGTGTCAGAGGGTCAACTTGTCACTAACCTAACCCGTCATCAAACCGTAGCTAATCTTGTCAGTCTGTGGCTCTACTTGTCACTGACAGTGGCTCTATTTGTCACTAACCCCTCTCCACAACCAACCCCACTGATAGTGGAGATACTTGTCACTAATCTCTCTCCCCATCAAACCCCAACCTAATCTTGTCACTGACAATGGGGATACTTGTTACTAGTCCCTCTCCCCATCAAACACCAATCTAATCTTGTCATTGATAGTAGGAATACTTGTCACTAATCTCTCTCCCCAACAAACCCCAACATAATATTGTCACTGACAGTGGGGATACTCGTCACTAATTTCTGTCCCCATTCACCAACCTAATCTTTGTCACTGACAGTGGGGATACTCGTCACTAATTTCTGTCCCCATCCACCCCAACACAATATTGTCACTGACAGTGGGGATACTCGTCACTAATTTCTGTCCCCATCCACCAACCTAATCTTTGTCACTGACAGTGGGGATACTCGTCACTAATTTCTGTCCCCATCCACCCCAACATAATATTGTCACTGACAGTGGAGATACTCGTCACTAATTTCTGTCCCCATCCACCCCAACATAATATTGTCACTGACAGTGGAGATACTCGTCACTAATTTCTGTCCCCATCCACCCCAACATAATATTGTCACTGACAGTGGGGATACTCGTCACTAATTTCTGTCCCCATCCACCCCAACCTAATCTTTGTCACTGACAGTGGGGATACTCGTCACTAATTTCTGTCCCCATCCACCCCAACCTAATCTTTGTCACTGACAGTGGGGATACTCGTCACTAATTTCTGTCCCCATCCACCCCAACCTAATCTTTGTCACTGACAGTGGGATACTTGTCATTAATCTCTCTCCCCATCAAATCCCAATCTAATCTTGTCAATGACAGCGGGGATATTTGTCACTAATCTCTCTCCCCATCACATGAAAACGTGTAGGGCCTAGTAGTCTATTTCCGCGAAAATCTCTAAACCAATTTTTGCAACATCGAATGACTTTCTTTATTATTGTACAATGAGAAAGCAATCGAGGCTAAATGTAATCACTGGGCCCTCAAGAAGCGGCTCATCCTGTCGCAGGAGTCCACAATTTAACAACGCTGTCAGGGTTGTCTGGGGTTTCCGGTCGGACGACTTCATCTTGCGGACCAGCTGACTGGCTATTATAGCCCCACCTTGCCACGACTTCCGCGCTCTACAGTGAATCAATTTGTCGCACGCGCTTGATCAATCCGCACTACTGAATTAGAGACATTTGTTATGCTAAATGACGTATTGTGCCCCGAATTTAAAATTCCAGAACGACGGAGAGGGGAGATGCGGCGCAGAGGGTTGATTCTGCGTGTGAAAAGGGCCAAGATTTAAAATACAGTGACCGCAAATGTGATCGAAAAGTTAGCACATTTAACATTACCCCACAATCAAGGCTCGCAAGTTCAGACAAGGGTTTGCTTTAAGGGCGACACAAGTTCTTACAATGCCTTACTTCTATAAAAATTGTCGAGGGATTCATCGAATTCCTGCTATTGCGTCAAACGTCTTTGCTGTTCGTGGTTGTTTTTATGAGCATGGTTGGGATTGTAATGACACTAATAACCTTTGAAAGTTGAAATAAAATTTTATATTTCTTTTCATTTCGGTCTTTATGCTTTCCGTATTTAAATTCAACAAGGCGGAGTCTTATCGTTAATTACTTCAGAATTGTTTCCTAAAGAAAACAACAGAATTGATAGTTGAAATGAGTTGTTTGAAACTGTAATTACTAGACATCGGATTTTTAGGCTCGAATAGGATAGTTTGCAATAATTTTGCGTAAAAAGTCCTAAATGTATGCAACACGAGGAACTCTCGAGCGAGGATATTGCATAAAACAAGGTAAATTAAAGAAAGTATATTTCAGTCTACGCTAAACGATCCTAAAAATCCGAGGTCTAGAATTACAGAGAACAGGATTCATCTGTAACTTAATACCACACTTAAGTACTTTAGGATTAGACTATGTTAAATCAACTATTTTTGTTTTTATATTCTCCGCATTTAATAACTCTTCTACCTAAAACGGATACAGCAAAAACATCTCTTACCTCTCTAGAAGAATTTTCTGCATGGTACAGTTCAAAAATAATAAAAAGTTGTCTTCTGCAGTACAATAATTCATTATTTGAAAGTTCATACTAACAGGATAATAATTCTAGTTGCTAATAAGTAGGAGATACTGTAGATACTGTAGTCCCTATTATTTTACAATGTCTACTAATTTAATACACAGGTTAGTAACACAAGATATTAGATTCAATTGTTTATAACACGTTTCTAATGACAATATTAAATCCCTATGTACTGTATTTTAAAGCCCACTGCCGCCACGGTAGTCTAGTGTTTAGACCGTTGGACTTGTAATCCTGTGGAGCTGAATTCGATCCCCCGATTTATAACTTGTGTTGGGCAAGCTCATGGTCCAGCTAACACATGCGTTTTCTCCAGGAGCTCCGGTTCCCTGTGGCATCCCAACAAATCTCCATTATCATCTCATCTCTGGTGTAGCGTGGATCAGCCTCCTATGACGCAACCCTGTCGGTAAATTGGTCTACACAACCGGCTTCAAATGGAAAATTGACGAAAAGTCAAGTACCTGTCACTATTTTCTTACAAATAGAGTTTAGAGAATCCAGATGTTTAATGTCGCCTTCATATAAGCCCGCCATTGGACCCTAGCCAGAGAACAAGATTAATCAAGTTCCTGGCATCATATCTCAATCCCTCAAATCCATTATAATATTATCCTTCCATCTACGTCTCGGCCTCCCCAAAGGTCTTTTTCTCCTCAGATCTTCCAACTAACACTCTATATGCATTTCTGGATTCACCCATACGTGCTACATGCCCTGCCAATATCTGGATTTAATGTTCCTAATTATGTCAGGTGAAGAATACAATGCGTGCAGTTCTGCAACTTTCTTCATTCCCCTGTAACTTCATCCCTTTCAGCTCCAAATATTTAGCTAAGTAACTTACTATGCAAATCTAGTCTTTCAGGTGAAGCTACCTGCAAAAAAGCAGATTTGAATAATTTCAAGGGAAAAATTGTTCCGGGGCCGGGTATCGATCCCGGGATCTCTGTTTGAACGTACCAGCGCTCTACCACTGAGCTACCCGGGAACTCCACCCGACACCGTCTCAACTTTTCCCTTTATATCCACACAACTCGCGTGGGCTGACGAAACGCCAGAGACCCACAACGAGTGCACACAATCTCTGTGTGACTTGGAATTGCGGTTTTCTGTTAACGTACACAGTGACGTATATATTATGCAAATCTAGTCTTTCAGGTGAAGCTTCCTGTAAAGCAGATTTAAATAATTTCAAGGGAAAAATTGTTCCGGGGCCGGGTATCGATCCCGGGACTTCTGAATGAACGTACCAGCGCTCTACCACTGAGCTACCCGGGAACTCCACCCGACACCGTCTCAACTTTTCCCTTTATATCCACACAACTCGCGTGGGCTGACGAAACGCCAGAGACCCACAACGAGTGCACACAATCTCTGTGTGACTTGGAATTGCGGTTTTCTGTTAACGTACACAGTGACGTATATATTATGCAAATCTAGTCTTTCAGGTGAAGCTTCCTGTAAAGCAGATTTAAATAATTTCAAGGGAAAAATTGTTCCGGGGCCGGGTATCGATCCCGGGACTTCTGAATGAACGTACCAGCGCTCTACCACTGAGCTACCCGGGAACTCCACCCGACACCGTCTCAACTTTTCCCTTTATATCCACACAACTCGCGTGGGCTGACGAAACGCCAGAGACCCGCATCGAAATTATTCTAAGCACCTTATTGTCAAACACCTTTAGCCTCTCTTTCTCGAAGTGAGAGAGCCCAAGTTTCACAACCATACAGAAGAACCGGTAATACAACAGTTTTATAAATTACTTCGTTTTTTCGGGATTTACTTTTAAATCTATCTCATTATTAGTAATACAGTAGTACAATCTATTGCCCAGGCACTTGGAAGTTCTCCATTCGCCTCCTAGCTTCCCAGTAGGCTATAATTTAGAGTCCGAATCCAAAAGATTTGATGCCAAAACCGGATGCATTCTAGTGAACCAAAAATTTCAATTTTAAACAGTTGTGCTCCTAAACAGTCATGGCCAGTTAGCATCAGAAATTTTGCTACTGCATCAGGTATAAGTTCTTTTTCAGTAAGCAATGCTGCCAAAGATATATTATCGCTGTTTTCTTGAAATTTCTTTAGAATTTTGATTTGAAATTGTCTTTGTATGAACAATTTGACACTGTGATAAGATATATTGTAATATTTTAGTTCCTTTCTTTGCCAAACAATCTGCAATCTCACTACCCATAATACCACAATGGGCAGGGATCCATTGGAGACTATGCCCAAGGTTGTGGGTTCGATCCCGGGCCAGGTCGATGACATTTGTGTGCTTAAATGCGACAGGCTCATGTCAGTAGATTTACTGGCATGTAAAAGAACTCCTGCGGGACCAAAATTCCGGCACATCCGGCGACGCTGATATAACTTCTGCAGTTGCGAGCGTCGTTAAATAAAACATAACATTTTTTCCACTGGAGATACAGGTTTAATTTTGTTTTATTTTCATTACTTGCGTAAAGTAAAATTCCTGCGTGTTTTCCCTAACAGATCGTGGATTTTCTTCTAACATACGTCATCCCCACAAACAAGCAGCTGATGTAACACCTAATGCATTTCTAGCTTGCTAGTGACCTGCAGTAGCAAAAGCTGCTTCTCTGTTAGATGAAAGAAAAATTCTAACAAAATAATTATTTTCAGGAGGTAGTAAATTTGACATGTATCCCTACCTACCAACAGGATTGGCCACGTATATTAGACTTGCATTATACAGGGACATCATTTTATTTTTACTTCAATTTTTATTGTACCTGAGTTTTTTAATGTACTTCACTCCCACCCCTTCTACTAAGGAAGTTCCAACTCCACACAGAACCAAGACCGCAGATAGTAAGCAGTACTGAGTTACTGAGTATAGTTCGTTCCAGAAATATGTTCGCGTTTTCCAGTGACGAAAGAGCTTTCAATATTGAATCATATTTTCGCACAGATACTGTCCGTTTGCCTACGTCGCATCCCGATTTCCCCCACTTGCTTCTGCTCGCCCCTCTGTAAAAGCTGGGCTGTCTTAGCTCATTTCTAAAAACATTAATTTCTCTTAAGAATTGGACGTTTACGTAATATTATACAGCTGTTTAATTTAACTTAAATAAAAGGGCCTCGTTAAGTAATTAACTGTCACGTGATTTCCTCCCTTTCTATAATCCTGCGGCATAACCACTTGGACGGACAGTAGATAGCATGTCTGAGTAATTTTATATTTTCGGGTCGGGCAGAAGTGAAGATTGAATTCACAGTACGTAGAGTAGGTACAGAATTATTTCAACATGAGTTACTAGTACGAAGGACGAAACTGGCAATTGGAATTAGATGCAATAGTCCATAGTGCGATAATATGCACAAAAGAACTGAAGCCTGTATCGAAATGAACGGCCACCACTTTCAAAATTGTGTTTAAATATTCATATTATGATTATTTTTCAATTTAACTTCTGTCTCTATATTGTACGCTAATGTGCTGTAGACAGTATAATATACACTGCATAATGAATACGTTCGCATGGATAACTCACTTCGTGAGTAAAAACACTTATTCTTAATACAGTACTGTACTTTGATTAAAGAAAAACCTAATGAACATTATCAAACTCAAAATCGCGATATTTCCTAGTTTACGTAAATGGATGAACTACTTTTCTTCCATCCTATACCTAGTAGAGTGATTTCTGTTTTACGCCAGTATCATCGAACTCCAGTCTTGGAGGGGGGAGCAAGCGGTGTTTCCGGTTCTCTAAAGGTATAGACAGGTTAATATTAAAAATGTTAGTAAAAATAAAATGATGTCCCTGTACATTTCTTAAGTAAATTATACTCTCGCAAGGTGTATTGGCTATTCCATATGAAATCGATCAGTAAAAAACCTCGCATTTTTTAATACTCTATTTTTTTCCCTATTTATACAAGGTGCTGAGGAAAGTGCATTTGCAAAAATATACTATCGAAAGTCAAACGGTTTTCGTACTATTGAGCGACAAATTTAGCGTATTTTATAAAAATCAGCCTCTTTCAGCGCTTATAACTCTGGAACCGTTTATTGCGGGACATTGAACGGGAGCTCATTTTAAAGCTGACATTTGGTAGGTTATGATAAGAAGAAATACTTATTTTTATTGTATAAAGAGAGACAGATAATCTGATTTTACTTACTTTGAGGCTTTTTGCCAATTTGTAAAAATGTAAAAAATATTGAGAAAAAAACTTGCATTATTAAGAGGGATTCGGCATTGTTTGCTTAGTGGTTCGGCAATAAGTTTCGAGGGTATTAAATAAATTATTTTCACACGCCTAGACTTGAACGGCGCAGTACCCCACGCACTGGCCGAGAGCTGAAGATAAGCGAACGTTGGGCGTCATTTTACGCCTGTGTTTATGAAAACTTGTGATAAAGCTAGCCCAGCTACGCGTAACTAGACGAAACATCACGTGTTTATGTCTCCTGGCCTTGCTTGCCTCGGCTAGCTCCCGCCTCACAGTCAGCTGGTTAGTTCAAGCGCGTACTATTTATTTTCTTTATTTGATATTTTCAATACTTTCTTATCAACGGTGCACCAGTAAAAAATATGTGTTTATTTGTACTTTCAATGCGGAATCTAACCATATATTTTAAAAAATATTTTTTCGTGGGCAAAGGCGTCTGAATGAAGAAAAATCTAAATTTCTCCATTTCCATAAAAAGTAAGAAAAACTGTTTACATGCCAATATAAACTTTAATTTCTCAGCATCAAAATAAACCATGATTTTGATCATTGGGTGAAAGGGTTTCGGAGCCACAACAGTTTAAAGTTGCTAATTTTATGAAAATACGATAAATTTAAATAGTTTTAATTTAAACACTATGAAGTTCTGATGCCTCAAACTTTGCACAAAGCAATGTATCACAGTTGTCAACGGACAGAAAAAGTTTTATTGTATTTAAAAATTGTAAGGTCAATTTTCTCTATATTTCGGTCGATTTGAGATGGAATAGCCCGTACATACTACCCGCTTATACTCAGGCGCATTGTTCTTCCTGTTTCTTCTACCCACGTAAGAGCTTTGTTGATTTATAAATACACATTCTAAAACTGGAGTTCGAAGGGACAACATAGTTGTCACTGCACTAGTATTGTCACGTCACTACATCCTGGGTTTGATCTAGATCTATTTCCAGCAGGGAACTGTGTACCTGTCGGCTTTATCTTTGTGATGGGTTCACAACATTATCGTTAATTCTGCGATCACTTAATAATGCGTGCGTAAAACACGAGGCCGGCCGCCGGTTATGACAACCCCTGCATTCCGCTGCCTCTTGGTCCAAATATTGTCGTAGCTGCTTAATTATGAACCAGAGCCTGAGTGCAGGAGGCCCTCAGACAGAAATAAGATGAGCGCTGATTGGACCGTGTCGCGTGCGAGAACATGACTATGCCATTTAGGGCAACTATCGATTGTCACGTGTGCGATATATTTTATCAACACCTCATCAACTGCCCGTGGTACGGGGGGCCGTAAGGAAGCCCGTACACTCCACGCCAAAACAGCTGGTAAGGAATCCAAACAAGCATTTTACTAACTTATACAGGGACATCATTTTATTTTTACTTCAATTTTTATTGTACCTGAGTTTTTTAATGTACTTCACTCCCACCCCTTCTACTAAGGAAGTTCCAACTCCACACAGAACCAAGACCGCAGATAGTAAGCAGTACTGAGTTACTGGGTATAGTACGTTCCAGAAATATCCCGATTTCTCCCACCTGCTTCTGCTCGCCCCTCTGTAATAGCTGGACTGTCTTAGCTCTTTTCTGAAAACATTAATTTCTCTTAGGAATTGGAAGTTTACGTAATATTATACAGCTCTTTAATTTAACTTAAATAAAAGGGCCTCGTTAAGTAATTAACTGTCACGTGATTTCCCCCCTTTCTACAATCCTGCGGCATAACCACTTGGACGGACAGTAGATAGCATGTTTGAGTAATTTTATATTTTCGTGTCCGGCAGAAGTGAAGATTGAATTTACAGTACGTAGAGTAGGTACAGAATTATTTCAACATGAGTTACTAGTACGAAGGACGAAACTGGTAATTGGAATTAGATGCAGTAGTCTATAGTGCGATAATATGCACAAAAGAACTGAAGCCTGTATCGAAATGAACGGCCACCATTTTCAAACTTATGTTTAAATATTCATATTATGATTATTTTTCAATTTAACTTTTTTCTCTATATTGTACGCTAATGTGCTGTAGACAGTATAATATAAACTGCATAATGAATACGTTCGCATGGATACCTCAGTTCGTGAGTAAAAACACTTATTCTTAATACAGTACTGTACTTTGATTAAACAAGAACCTAATGAAAATTATGAAACTCAAAATTGCGATATTTCCTAGTTTACGTAAATGGATGAACTACTTTTCTTCCTTCCGATACCTGGTAGAGTGATTTGTTTGTGTTTTACGCAAGTATCATCGAACTACAGTCGTGGAAGGGGATAGCAAACTGTGTTTCCGGTTCTCTAAAGGTATAGACAGGTTAATATTAAAAATGTTAGTAAAAATAAAATGATGTCCCTGTATATGAAGAGTTCACGGGAAAAACGATGAATGTCACAGTTTTCTTAAGGTTGATGTCATTATCTAATTCAATGGATCACTGCGAAATTTAATGTTGTTCTTATGAAAACCGGTAAAAAGGAGATTTATCACCACGAATACAGTAATCCTTTCCTTTATTTTCTATAGAAACAGCACTACTGTCCCTTATTCAGGAGAAGACGAGCGGAAAGAATGTGACCTTCTTGACTATCGCTGTTGATTATTATAAACATCTCTCAGATAAGCATCCCAGTAGCCGGGTTATTACTCGTGCAGGAAACATGAATAACAATGCGTATGGAAATTAAAGCTAAGTTGAACAGAAGGAGACCTAATGTTTCCGCTTACTGCAGTACAAATATTGCACGTGTTGTCGTATGTTATTTGTTCACATCCCTTCCCCCTGAGTCCGCTCTCGTCTTCTCCTGAGTCACCGACAGTACATCTTGCAGTTATAGACTCAATTAGGTCATTATCTAATCCTTAACAGAAACGTGACATTCATCGTTTTTTTTTTCCCGCGAACTCTTCATATCGTTCTAAACGAGCGTTCTAACCGGATGTTCATATTCATATTTATTCATACGTCATGTTCACACCTGTAGAGTAACGGTTAGCGCGTCTGGCCGCGAAACCAGGTGGCCTGGGTTCGATTCCCGGTCGGGGAAAGTTATATGGTTGAGGTTTTTTCCGGTATTTTCCCTCAACCCAATATGTACAAATGCTGGGTAACTTTCGGTGGTTTTTAAGTAGGCCCAGGTTATTTTGCGACGCTGTATCAACTTCTTAGGTTATTTAGCGTCTGAATGAGATGAAGGTAATAATGTCGGTGAAATGAGTCCGGGGTCCAGCACCGAAAGTTACCCAGCATTTGCTCAAATTTGGTTGGGGGAAAACTCCGGAAAAACCCTCAACCAGGTAACTTGGCCCGACCGGGATTCGAACCCGGGCCACCTGGTTTCACGGCCAGACGCACTAACCGTTACTCCACAGGTGTGAACCTTTCGGTGTTGGACCCCGGACTCATTTCACCGGCATTATCACCTTCATCTCATTCAGACGCTAAATAACCTAAGATGTTGATAAGAAGTCGTAAAATAATCTACTAAAATAAAATAAAAATTCATACATTATACTTACTGGCTATGGTTTGCCAAAACATTGCTGTATATTGGCTACCCATAACATTCAAATTTTAATATTTACGATTTTTCCTATCTCAGATGTGTGCGTTCCCTTTGTTTTCTTTATGTTATAAAGTATAACAGTCTGATCCGTTTGGGTATGGATAATATTAGTTTATTATTATAAAGCTATTATGATAGTATGAAACATTTCTTGCTGGTTATATTATGATTAAAAGATGGGACTTTCCATATATGACAATGAACAAAACATAATCTGAAGGACAAATGAAAATCGTAGATGACTAAAATGGCTACTACAAATCAACAGCGGGTACAATGTGTTCTTTGGTATGCTAAATTTGAGAGTGTTAAAAGAGTTCAAAGGGAATTTCGACGTGAGTATGTCGACTAATGTAGCTTACTTTTATTTTTATTTTTTTTTTTTTTGCATTTTTCGCTCTTTTATTGTCTATTTATCTTTTTTTAGGAAATGTTCTACTTTTTGTTTCATTTTTGCCCCGTTCTGCTTATGAATGGACATTTTTTTACAGTGTAGTGGTAGTCTATATTCGAATAACCTATTGCAGATTGCTTACACAATTATTCGATTGCATTTTACAAGAATTTTTCTTATAGTTGCATCGGACTTGACTCCTCATCATGTGTGTTACATGCTTCCGCCAATTCAATGCAACAGAACAAATATTGCAGCCGCAGTGTCCGCAGTCAGTATATTATATGTCACAAGTGAAACGTAAAAATGCCGAAAGTACAACAAAGTAATGTTTTTGTAACAATTGGTAATTGAGTTTGGTAACAATGTACTTTCCACAGATGGAACTATAGGTACTATTTTGTTTGTATTTTACTATTAATTTTTTTTTTAATTTTAATGTTATATTCTCAGAAATTTAAAGTCACATCATTGGTCATTTTTCTGTGATTTTTAGATCATCAACTTCCGAGCCCTATTTATCACATATGAAGAGTCCACTGCAGAATGATGGATGTCATTTGGAATACATTTTTCAGGAGAAGCAATTGAAAGTTTGAAATGCTTAGCGCTCAAAGCTTAACTGTGATTTTCCGATCATTACTGGACAATGACTATCAGTGTTAATGTCATATAACTCTGTATGTACATTCTATATGTATTAAGCTATGCATTGACAGTCTTGGTTCATTTTCGACAAGAAAATGACATCCATCATTCTTGCAGTGGACTCTTCATATTACACTGTATTTGAATTACATTTCATTCTAAGTTTAAGAATAAGGAAAATGATCATTACATACTTGCACTGTGTGTACATCAACATGTTGTAGATACTCACCAAACGACATGAGTTGGAAGTGTAAATCACTGAAAAATCACTTCAATCTGAAGTTCATAGCGTTATAAATAGGTATATTATAATATCTGAGTTACGAAAAAATCATTGCTATGTTATGCAAACAATGAGGTTTGGTTTTTACAAATCACTGGGACTACCTATGTCCGCTGTTCTCTTGTTCAGAAAACATTATTTCTTCGATACTACGCACAACATTTTGCAGACGTCTTAGAACATTCCCAATGTCTTGCGTGCTAGCATCTTTTCGTTGCTGTAGGGTAGTTAGGTGTACTACGAAAACTCGTTCTATAAAGTTACCCCATAACCAAAAGTCGGCCGGACTGAGATATGGAGATCGTGGAGGCCATATTTTTGGAAAGTGCTTGCTAATGACACGAGTGTCAAAGACACGTGTAATTAACTGTATAGAGTAAAGGTTGGTAATACTGTGATACAAGTAATATTGTGATAGTTATCTTTGAGAATTTATTACAATTTTACTGAGGGGGAGAAGGACCGGTTTTGTGCAAAAACATTCCCTTAAGACGTTAACGCAAAAAAAAAAATCGATCTTCCTCTCCCTCAGTAAAATTGTAATAAATTCTCAAAAAGAACTATCACAATATAACACATATCACAAAATTACCAACCTTTACCCTATGTGAGGCAGTGCACTACCTGATATTAAGAATATATTTTCCAGTGCGTGAATCCTTAGTGTCAACTACTAAGTTATTTAGTTTCGATGGAATTTGTGACAGAGAGATGATATTTGGGGAAATGAAACCGAATTTTACTCGATATCTGCCTTACAGTTGGAAAAAAAAAAAAGCCCACCAGATAATCAGTCCAAGTGGATATTGAACCCATGTTCCAACGCAACTTCGGATCTGCAGAAAAGCATGCCTACCGCCTGAGCTACACCGATGGCTCATCAATATTTTCGTTACATTTTATTTTATGACTAGTGGCTTGTGCAGCAAATGCTGCAAACTAAGTTCAGTAGACGTTCAAATAAACATTTTTCAGATTTATTTTCAATGAAGAATACCGGACATTCGGAAAGTTATTTGCTTCCATAATAATGAAAGATACTCTCTCTCGAGCCAATACTGAAGAGAACCACGCATATAAATATCTACACCACACCGCCATTAAATATATGAAAAAGACCCAACCCCACTTGATTAACAACTATAAAAATATTTGATTTTTAATAATATTATTATTTTACGTAATTTTTATAGCTTTCAGTAACATATACTATATATACTATATAGCCGCCACTCAGTAAAATATAGAAATCAAAATCTAATTTAAGTTATTCTCTACATCTACTTATATAACCCCAAAACGTTTCACTTTCATATCATCAATATATCATTAATATGTATAATTAATTAAAAATAGTCACATCATGGCATTAACTACAATAATATTTCATTTCTAATGGTAATAATGTCATCAAACCACCTCAAGTTTTGTAGTTTTTAATATCCAATACACAGCTGTACCCAGAAAATTACACACCATAGAATCGAACCTGTAAATTATTTTTAGTAAGTTAAGTTTTTAATAACCAATTTAATTTGAGCTCTAAATATGTCAGCATTTTTGCAGATCATGGCCTTCGTGTAATACTGTTTACTATAGTATGTTTTTTGTTTTATTCTGAAATGCAACACTGCCGACTTGATGCTCGCTTCGCTTCTCCTTTGCAAAAAAGCGAAGGGAATATCAAGTCGGCCGTGAATGCTATTAGCTAGTTCTCAAAACTGACGATAGATGGATTTTGGAAAATAGGAAAATTAAGTTTAAAAATTGACACTTCACTGAAAACTACTATTTTCCCGAAAAACTTTGAGTTCCAAGCTTCAAAATGGGGGGTTATTTATTAAAATCCGTCCAGACGTTTTCGCGTAATTTCCATTACCAGTTCAAATTATATATATAGATAACTAGCGAAAAGTACCCGGCGTTGCCCGGGTTTTCCTTTCTGCTTCTGTTTTCAAATGAACTGTTTGTTAAATTTTCGAAACTTTCGGAAACCGAACTATGGACAACCAAAACGAAATTGTTTTACTAAGCTTTCCTCGCACATAAAGATGAATCTTTACTTAACTTCACTTACATGAATTAATACTCCTTAGCCAAATGCCTGCCAGGTTTAACTAAATTTATAACAATTATAGATCAGGCACCGAATATTAAGTATTAAATTATGTGTTGGAAATCCTTGTGATTTCAAAGAATTTAAGAATTCAGTTTGATAAAACACAGTCTGCTCACTATCTATAACTGTCTCGAGAAAAACATAATACGGTTCTGGACTGCATAAGGATACTTACTGCATGAATAAATTGTCTAGATTTTGGCCTTCATGATGTATCTACAATGCTATTTTATATCGTTTTGCTTTTTCCATGGCCTCATGAAAGTCGATGTTGAATACAACAGACAATAATAAAGAACAATTGACTATAGAAGATTGCATTTTAGTAATATACATGAATGTTTGAT
The DNA here is from genome assembly GCF_040183065.1 of Periplaneta americana. Taxonomy (NCBI): domain Eukaryota; kingdom Metazoa; phylum Arthropoda; class Insecta; order Blattodea; family Blattidae; genus Periplaneta; species Periplaneta americana. Next base: position 169,376,235 of record NC_091128.1, read on the forward strand.
CGTATTTATTTTTTACTTTTTTAATCAATTTAACGTCCATTTTAACAATTTTAATATAGCCTATGTTCTTCTCCTGGTTATGAAGGTTAAATGTGCAAACTTTGGTACATATTGGTCAAAGCGTGTAGATTTGTATAGGGAACATACATACATACATATATACATACCCACATTCACTTTTATATATTAGATGAAATGCATCTCTCTTCAAGCGTTGCCATAAACACCAGAAATGTCTCGTTACTAGGGTCTGTTTCCATAGCAATTATTACGAATAATATCTCACAGTCGGTAATTTCATATTAAGTTAAAAAGCACGTTTTATAATATACCTGCAAACGGGGATATTGGTGGAAGGGTCTCCGGTAATTGAGTACAGTGATGCATGGGCTATTACAGTATAGGAGCATTTAGGAAGTCCATAATTCCGAAATACATTTAAAAAAACCTTGTTGTTAATTGGGAAAGAATAAAAAAACAGCTTCATATCTGAAACTTGTATTTTATTTCTCACGCCCTCATCCACCTCTTAAGTCCCAGCTGGATTGGTTTAGAAGATAAACCTGACCGACTGGATCAGAAATGTGCTTCATGAACACGTGTGAATGGTCAGGTGAACACGTTATGGTATCGACAGTAGGCCCTAAATGTCGGCTAAGACCAGAATCAGCACGCAGTTCAAATAAACAGCACCAGAAAATTTAATTCACACGGGAAACTAAGCAAAAAGTACTATAGTCCCGTCGCTCTAATTTCCGGCAGCCAATCACGTTGCAGGTCGGCTACATTTAAACGTATGCGTCTTGTCATTCGCTACTAATGATGTAATGCATTTCCTAAGGCTCGATAAATACTTAATATAATCGCCCGCCATTTTGGTTCTTTCGTTGGCGTTCGCAGAAATCATACGAGGACGTTATTTGCCACTCAATTATTTGCTCAATTACAGTGCGTTTGATTTATTATCATAGGAGCTACGACATGATAATGTTTAACGGTGAGGCAAATAGATTTCTCATCTGGTAGCTCGGCAACGAAAGAACAAAAATGGCGAACGATAAGGTGTAAGCAAGAGGAGTAGTCACGCCGGAAATAACAGCGACACGACTATAACAATGCGAATCGCTTCAAGTGACACGAAAAAAAAAAAAAAACATATTGAGGGCCATACTTTCAATAGCAGTTTAAACAGTGTTTAATTTAAACTGATTAAAACTTAATCCATGGTTTAAACCAAGCTACATATTTTCAACATTATCTTGAAGGTAGATTACTTCAAACCGTTGTTTAAATCTAAGCCTTGATGTTCCGGGTTTAAACCAATCAGTTGGTAATACTGCACTTCTGAGAAATTGTTCTTTACTCAAATTACATGTCCATGTTTGTTAATAAATTATTTATTTTACCTTATTTTTCATTGCAGATAAATATTTTACTTAATATCTTACAAATCAAATCATATTAATTTCTTTCATACTCTATTATTGCATTATGATGCTAAAGTAAAAATAAAAGATTGAAATCAGGCAGTTTGATCTTTGTCTTGTATGGATAAGACAGGTTTAAAATATAATTAAACAAAGATGGGGGGGGGGCGGGGAAAGCAAAAGGTATAACAATTTCAGAGAAAGAGAATGCAAAGTAATTTTAGAACTAGTAAAGAAAAGAAAGGAGTTTATAGAGAGAGAGAAATTGATTTAGTCACAGCAAAAGACAATGAAGGGAATAATAATAATAATAATAATAATAATAATAATAATAATAATAATAATAATAATACAAAGGAAATCGCCTGGATATCAAATGAGAGAGTGGATGTGAATAATATTCACGGGATATTATTATTATTATCATTATTATTATTATTATTATTATTATTATTATTATTATTATTATTATTATTAAGAGCAAGTAAAAGTTTCAAATACTTGGGGAGTACTATAAGCAGTAACATGAGCTGCTGCCAGGAAGTCAAAAGGAGGATAGCAATGGCCAAGGAAGCTTTTAATAGAGAAAGGAGCATCTTCTGCGGACCTCTGGAAAAAGATCTAAGGAAGAGATTAGAGAAGTGCTTTGTGTGGAGTGTGCCATTGTATGGGGGCAGAAACATGGACATTACGACGAAGTGAAGAGAAGCGACTAGAAGCATTTGAAATGTGGATATGGAGAAGAATGGAGCGTGTGAAATGGACAGACAGAGTAAGAAATGAAGCTGTGTTGGAAAGAGTAGGTGAAGAAAGAATGATGCTGAAACAGGTCAGAAAGAGAAAAAGGAATTGGTTGAGTCACTGGCTGAGAAAAAACTGCCTACTGAAGAATGCACTGGAAGAAATGGTGAACGGGAGAAGAGTTAGGGGTAGAAGAAGATATCAGATGATAGACGACATTAAGATATATGAATCATTTATGGGGAAAAATAAGAGGAAGACAGAAAATAGGAAAGACTGGAGAAAGCTGGGTTTTCAGTGAAAGACCTGTCCATGGGCAGAACATGTATGTATGTATGGACGTACGTATGAATGTATGTATGGTTGTATGTATGTATGCATGCATGTATTTATTATTATTATTATTATTATTATTATTATTATTATTATTGTTGTTATTTTATTCAATATATAGAAAGAAGTATTAGATCATGACAATGCCATTTGCTTTTAAATTATTTGTAATCTTTACTACACAAAATTGTAATATTTTCTGTAATGTTTAACTCCTTACTATAAATTTAACAGTATCGTTCGTTGTAAATTAATCACTACAAGACATGTTCAATTTGTTTTTATTGTCGTTGTTATATAGTTAATTTGAATCATTGTTGTTCATTTTATTGTTTTATTAATTGTAACACAGTGCTGAAAGTTTATTTGCCAATTGTTGATTCCAGTACATAAATATCAATAAATAAATAGATAGATAAAATTATTATTATTATTATTATCACCATACAAATCAAAAACTTTCTTACTTTTCTCAATGCACATCGTTGATTATTATTCCCCCACCACACTGCTGTGCACCCCTAGCTGAACGGTCGCTAGGCGACGGAAACAATAATGTGGACCTTCCGTTTCCACAGATTTTATCAGTTTGTTGTGTAACAACAGGCCTGTGAAATTAACGCAATGGCTAGATGCACAAGTGAATGGAGCTCAGCCATTTTGGATTCGCGCATCGAGGTCTGCAAAACAAAAGCCATGACACCTCGGCTTCAACCTCTTCATTAAAAATCGTAACAATGATCGCTGTTTGACTCCACAACTTGAGAGACGTAGAAATTTTATTTAGGAGAAGATTACGAGCAGCGTTTGCAGAGGTGTCAATCAGCAGCGGCCTGCATCTCTGTCAGGATGATTTATGGACGCATCTGCGGAACGCTCAGCGATATGATCGTAAAAAGTTAAACTTCGCTGTCACAGTCGTGCGCTGCAACCACGAGGCTTGTTACTACAGCTCCTCGCTGTAATTAAATTACTCTTATGTTACACTAAGTGCGAGAAAAACTGATAAGGGGTCCGAGGAAAGAGAACAAGACAGTAACAGAAGTTGATGGGAGAGCAGAGGGAGGAAAGGAAGTAGAGAAGAGCAGAGGACGGGAAGAAGAGAAGAGCTGAAGAAGGAAAAGAACAAGAGAAGAAAGAAGAGAAAAGCGGAAGAAGGAAAGAAGAGGACAAATGCAGGAAAGAAGAGTACATGAAGGAATAAATAGGAGACCAGAGGAAGGAAAAAACAGTAGATGAAGGAAACCATAGAACAGAGGAAGGAAAGAAGAAAAGAGTGGAGAAAGGAAAGAAGAAAACGGCAGACGAAGGAAAGAATAGAAGAGCAGAGGAAGGAAAGAAGAGAAGTGCAGAGGAAGGAAAGAAAATAACAGCAGATGAAGGGAGGAATAGAAAAGCAGAGGAAGGAAAGAAGATCATTGCATAGGAAGGAAAGAAGAGAAGTGCAGAGGAAGGAAAGAAGAGCAGAGGAAGGAAAGAAAAGAAGAGCAGAGGAAGGAAAGAAAAGAAGAGCAGAGGAAGGAAAGAAGAGAAGTGCACAGGAAGGAAAGAAGAGAAAAGCAGAAGAAGGAAAGAAAAGAAGAGCAGAGGAAGGAAAGAAGAGAAAAGCAGAAGAAGGAAAGAAGAGAAAAGCAGAAGAAGGAAAGAAGAGAAGTGCAGAGGAAGGAAAGAAGAGAAAAGCAGAAGAAGGAAAGAATAGAAAAGCAGAGAAAGGAAAGAATAGAAGAGCAGGTGAAGGAAAGAAGATCATTGCATAGGACGGAAAGAAGAAAACAGCAGACGAAGGAAAGAAGAAAACAGCAGACGAAGGAAAGAATAAAAGAGCAGAGGAAGGAAAGAAGAGAAGTGCAGAAGGAAAGAAGAGCAGAGGAAGGAAAGAAGAGAAGTGCAGAGGAAGGAAAGAAGAGAAAAGCAGAAGAAGGAAAGAATAGAAGAGCAGAGGAAGGAAAGAATAGAAGAGCAGAGGAAGGAAAGAAGTGCAGAGGAAGGAAAGAAGTTAATTGCATAGGAACGAAAGAAGATAACAGCACACGAAGGAAAGAATAGAAGAGCAGAGGAAGGAAAGAATAGAAGAGCAGAGGAAGGAAAGAAGGTAATTGCATAGGAACGAAAGAAGATAACAGCACACGAAGGAAAGAATAGAAGAGCAGAGGAAGGAAAGAATAGAAGAGCAGAGGAAGGAAAGAAGTGCAGAGGAAGGAAAGAAGTGCAGAGGAAGGAAAGAAGGTAATTGCATAGGAACGAAAGAAGATAACAGCACACGAAGGAAAGAATAGAAGAGCAAAGGAAGGAAAGAAAAGAACAGTAAAGGAAGAAAAGAAGATATTGCATAGGAAGGAAAGAAGATAACAGCAGACGAAGGAAAGAATAGAAGAGCAGAGAAAGGAAAGAATAGTAGATGAAAGAAAGAATAGGAGAGCAGAGAAAAGTACGAATAGTAGATGAAGGAAAGAAGTGGAAAGGAAGGAAAGAAGAGAAGTGCAGAGAAAGTAAAAAGGAGAACAGAAAGCGAAGGAAAGAACAGAAGGAAAGAAGAGAAGTGCAGAGGAAGGAAAGAAGAGAAAAGCAGAAGAAGGAAAGAATAGAAGAGCAGAGGAAGGAAAGAATAGAAGAGTAGAGGAAGGAAAGAAGTGCAGAGGAAGGAAAGAAGTTAATTGCATAGGAACGAAAGAAGATAACAGCACACGAAGGAAAGAATAGAAGAGCAGAGAAAGGAAAGAATAGAAGAGCAGAGGAAGGAAAGAAGGTAATTGCATAGGAACGAAAGAAGATAACAGCACACGAAGGAAAGAATAGAAGAGCAGAGGAAGGAAAGAATAGAAGAGCAGAGGAAGGAAAGAATAGAAGAGCAGAGGAAGGAAAGAAGTGCAGAGGAAGGAAAGAAGTGCAGAGGAAGGAAAGAAGTGCAGAGGAAGGAAAGAAGGTAATTGCATAGGAACGAAAGAAGATAACAGCACACGAAGGAAAGAATAGAAGAGCAAAGGAAGGAAAGAAAAGAACAGTAAAGGAAGAAAAGAAGATATTGCATAGGAAGGAAAGAAGATAACAGCAGACGAAGGAAATAATAGAAGAGCAGAGAAAGGAAAGAATAGTAGATGAAAGAAAGAATAGGAGAGCAGAGAAAAGTACGAATAGTAGATGAAGGAAAGAAGTGGAAAGGAAGGAAAGAAGAGAAGTGCAGAGAAAGTAAAAAGGAGAACAGAAAGCGAAGGAAAGAACAGAAGAAAAGAGGAAGAAATGAAGAGAAGTGTAGAGGAAGGTAAGAAGAGAAAAGCAGATAGAGGAGGAGAGTAAGGAAAGAATAGGAGAGCAGAGGAAGGGAAGAAGAGAAGAGCATATGAAGGAAAGAATAAAAGAGCAGAGGAAGAAAAGGAAAGGAGTGCAGAAGAAAGAAAGAGGATAGGTGCAGAAGAAAAAAAGAAGAGACCAGAAGAAAGGGAAGAAAAGAAGAGCAGAGGAAGAAAAGAAAAGTGCAGAAGAAGGAAGGAAAAGAGCAGAGAAAAAAAGAAGAAAAGAACAGAGAAAGGAAAGAAGAAAGCAGAAGAGAGGAAAAAAGAGAGCAGAACAGAGAAGGAAAGAAGAGAGGAGCAGAAATAATAGAAGGGCAAAGAAATATACGAGAATAGCAGATAAAATAAAAGGTCATAGAAAAGAGCCCGGCACAACAGAAAGGAGAGCAGAGGAGAGTACACAAAGGGACGAAGAGGAGAGAAGAGTAGAAGACTGACAGGTGAGGAAGAAATTGAAAGAATTTCCAAAAGAAAGAGAAGTTAGAAGAGAAGGGATGAGATTAATGGAGGAGATATACGTTTTTCTATGCAGCCAATTTTAATTCTTGAAATTTCTTCCTCTCAACTAAACATCTTTGTGAAATGCGACATACGTCTTACTATTTATGATGGCAATATTACTAGAGCAGATCACTAGCAAACCGCCATTATGTACTATTTGTGCCTACCGACCTCAAATCAATTACCGCAGAGCGCACGGCATGTGAGTCTAGATCTGATGACATTTACTAAATTTACTGTCGGACTGGAAGACGCCCATAATTAGAGGCGCGGACCACTGGCTGATAACCTGCAGGTAGTTAGCGCCGAGCGCAGCTGAGAAGTGCAATTACAGGAGCAGGTGTCCACATATAAGGCAAGCACCCCCGGCCGCCCATCCCCCGTTTATTACCCGTTTAATGAGACAGTTTGTGTCTTCGAACCTCCTTTTTTTGTGCCAGTAGTGTCTTGCTTTATAGAAATCCGTAACCAGTGGGCGTGGCGCCCAGGGACACAAAGTCTTCATGCGCTCACACGACAGACACGCTCTGCTCAAGGTCTTCCTTTTTCATACGTCAATGAAAAATCAGCCTTTCGCCTTCATTACCTATACACTTCCTTCATGTACCTTAGTAGTGCTTCTAGTTTATACAGACTTGCTTAACTTTTCGCTCGAACTCCGTGAACCTATCTTAATGGCAGAATACGATGAAAGAGTAATGGAATGGAGAAAAATTCCCTCCGGCGCCGGGATTTGAACCCGGGTTTTCAGCTCTACGTGCTGATGCTTCATCCACTAAGCCACACCGGATACAACCCCGACGTCGGATAGAATCGTCTCAGGTTAAGCTCCAACTCTTGGGTTCCCTCTAGTGGCCGCCCTCTGCACTACGTCATAGATGTCTATGAACGTAGGACCGAAGTCCACACATGTGCTGAGGTGCACTCGTTACGAGTGACTAGTTGGCCGTAACTAGAATTGTTGTCTTGGAGTCCACTTAAAGAAAGAAGATTCTTCAACTCTCTCTTATTACTATTTAAAATCATCCACACCTCCACACCCTCTTACCTAGGATCTCGTTTTGTTTACCTTTCACTACCTCGAACCCGGAACATGTACCTTCTCTCTATTCCTCTGCACAGAACATCCTTCTACTCATCATCTTTCAGCATATCTATTCCACGCTTCTGGAATTCTCTCCCTGACCACGTCAGAGACTGTCGGACAATATCAAAATTCAAATTTAAATTACAAAATCACATTCTAGTTCGTGGAATTGTTTGTTGAACACATGTCAGGTTGCGCAACTTCACCTTAACCCATGACATATAGTAAATATTGTAACTATGCTGTTGTAAAATTGAAAATTAATATGTAATGTATTTATTATTATTATTATTATTATTATTATTATTATTATTATTGCTAATATTATTATTATTATTGTCAGTTATCAATATCATCATTGCTATCTCTGTTTTCTTTCTTTTTGTTGTATTAGCTCGATGAGAGCTCTATAATGTACTTTTGACTCTGTTGACCCTCTATAGGGCTTTAACTTAATTTGTATCATTTTCATCAGTGTTTGTATTTCTTTTTTGTATTTATATGTGCTATCTGGTAGGATGGAAGAGAAGGCCTTATGGCCTTAATCCTGTCAGATTAAATAAATTATTATTATTATTAAAAAAAGTTTCCTTCCCAGGCAGGATTCCAACCACGAAAGTCCTGGGTACCAGTCTATCGTGCTTTGGAGTGAACAAGGCTCTGAAATCAGCTACAAGGGTCGGTCCGGTTTTTTTTTTCTTGCCAATACTTTACAATAACAATTCAAGTCTATAGCTTAAAAATTGTATAAAATGGAAATTTCATCCTCTCACCATCAAAGTGATAACAATAAAATCTATAAAATCTTAAAACGATGATGATGATGATGATGATGACAATGATGATGTCATGTGGTTTTCGAGAGGAGAGGGTGGTACAGTTGCTATGAAACAGTATGTATAGCCTATTTCTTATATTTACTTAGTTTCTTTTCATAAATTGTTTTATGCTCGACCATGCCGAAATGTAGTAATTATACACCTGGTAGTAGCCCTTTAATGCACTTCATTAAAGTACACCTATTCATTATAATTCAGTTGTTCAGCCAATGAGAAATCATCATTGTACCATTATAAAACCGCAAGTATCGATTATTCTCGGATATGCAATCGAAAGACAATTAGCGAAAAGTCACGGAGGCTGGAAATACAATACTGTCGCAGATGGTTATATTCTGTTACTATAATAATTAGCGTTAATTGTAAATAATATTCAAATAAATTCAATTTGTCATCTCGTTTTTCAATTCTAAATCAATTTCCAAGTTATATCAAGACTAATCTTCATGTTATTCTCTAGATTACATCAAGGTCAATGACATTCGTCCCTCGGAAAAAATCAATGCTTTCGCGTCTGCGCGCATCTCACAATTCAGGTACGTTCCGCTCCTCACACAACCATAACATGAATACTTATGAATAATTTCAAGTTAGAAATATGGTCGAGCATAAAAAGTCATAATTTTCATACGAGCGTCTTAATTACCATTATAGGCATAAGTAAGACGCTCGTATGAAAATTATGAAACTCGCTTGCGCTCGTTTCATAAACAAACATACTCGCGTCGTAATTACTACCATTATAGTCTCGTTGCATAATGTACTATTATTTGACAGACTTAAATTATGTAACATTTTCCCTATCTTAATATTATATTATTTTTGTGATATTTCATTGTAGCTCTTGTTTCAGTTTCTAGTCCATTTGTCTATTCATCTTGTAAAAAAAAATAGTTCTTGAACTGAGACCGAACATAAGCTCATTCGGCCCTCAAATTCATTAATTTCTTTATATCCTATGTTTTCTTCTTATATGTATTATTTTATTCTATTTGTATTTTATACTTAAATGTATTCTTAAATAAAAACATCACTGTAGATATGATTTCTCTCTTAAAATAGGCTTCCACTCACCCGGCATGGCCCTAACACGAGCAAAGCTTTCAGAAACAGCCGTGCCCCAACAGGTGCCAGAGCAAGATTTTACCGATTACAAACACCGTGTGGAACAGAGGGGGGATTTAAATGTCACTTCCCTGTCAGGACACATTTCCGGTGTGTAATAATTACTCAAGAGGTACCGGAAATGAACTCTGTTCTCATTCTTAAGTTTATATCAATTCATTCTTAAAACAAAAGGTTAATTCACCTGTTCAGCAGAACACAAACAAAACACTGACATCCACCAAAATATATAGCCTTACTTGCAGTATATAGGTCTATACACGTCTAATCCCAAAACGAAGTGATAAAGAATAAGCTTTACTATCAAGGAAAGACGATGTCTGAAATTCCTGACATGCTAACTATTTTGGAAAAAATGTGTACCAGTAATTCTGAATGAGTGGTCAAAACTAGAAATTTAATATTCTATCATACTAATATGAAGTCAATACTATCCTTAAACAACGAGACTATCACCTGAACTATTATCTCATTAACGCTGGAAAATGTAGAATGGCAAAATTTTGGTGTACACTATAGGTATGACTATCATTACTATTATTACTATTATTATTATTATTATTATTATTATTATTATTATTATTATTATTACATAATTATTTTATTGGTGTTGTGAAGATGAAAAGAATTGTCATTGTATTATATTAATTATGTATTATATTGTCTTGTATTGTAGTATGGTATTGCTTTGAATTGTATTGTATTATATTGTATTAATTATGTTATATTCATAGCATTGTAGTAATTTTCTATCATACTGGTTGAGTAAAAGAGAAGGCCAAATGGCCTTAACTCTGCCAGTTCAAATAAACCATTATTATTATTATTATTATTATTATTATTATTATTATTATTATTATTATAATAAGTAAGAACAGAAGATCTAAAATAATTGATAAAATGATAAGTAACTAAATCTTTAATATGGTTTTTCTGGAAATCAATTTTACTTTAAACTTTATGTTTCGTTGATCTCTGATGACAGTGAAGACGACTTCAACTGTCGACTTCGCCAACCAATGACGAAGGCGACGACGAACGACAAAGGGGACAATAACCGACGACGAAGACGACAACAGACAACGAAGAAGTCGATAACTGACAACGAAAGTGACGATAACTAACGATCAAAAAGTTGATAACTAACGACGGAGGTGACGATAACTGACGACAATGACGTCGATAACTGACAACGAAAGTGACGATAACTAACGATCAAAAAGTTGATAACTAACGACGGAGGTGACGATAACTGACGACAATGACGTCGATAACTGACAATGAAAGTGACGATAACTAACGATCAAAAAGATAACTAACGACGAAGGTGACGATAACTGACGACAATGACGTCGATAACATACAACGAAAGTGACGATAACTAACGATCAAAAAATGGTAACTAACGACGAAGGTGACGATAACTGACGACAATGACGTCGATAACTGACAACGAAAGTGACGATAACTAACAATCAAAAAGATGATAACTAACGACGAAGGTGACGATAACTGACGACAATGACGTCGATAACATACAACGAAAGTGACGATAACTAACGATCAAAAAATGGTAACTAACGACGAAGGTGACGATAACTGACGACAATGACGTCGATAACATACAATGAAAGTGACGATAACTAACGATCAAAAAATGATAACTAACGACGAAGGTGACGATAACTGACGACAATGACGTCGATAACTGACAACGAAAGTGACGATAACTAACAATCAAAAAGATGATAACTAACGACGAAGGTGACGATAACTGACGGCAATGACGTCGATAACTGACAACGAAAGTGATGATAACTAACGATCAAGACGGCGACAATTGACTACAATAATTACTACGGTATACGGACGATGAAGAAGACAAGTGACAAGATCACTGTCACCGACGATAACATTACTGATTATGAAAATTACAACTAGAAAAAATAACTGAAGATGAACACAGCTTACAATGAAGATGAAGTCATTAATTGGCGACGAATGCTGTAATTGACGATGTAGATGAAAAATAAAACTGACCATAGCTAAGATGAAGATGATATCTGTCGGTGAAGACGATAATATTACGTTATTGATAGTAAATACAGAGGTAACGATAAAACTCGAAATGTTTTATGATGAGTACAACATTGACAATGAAAATAATGACAATATTGAACATGAAGATGATGACTAAGGAGCGGATTCCTATTTAATTAAATATTATTTTTGCTCGAGATAAAACACAATTAACAAAGTTAAAAATTCCGAACATGAAGTTTCAAATTTAAAACTCGAATTTTATTTCACATAAAAATACATATTTTCACAAAAAAAATATGTAAATACATATTTTCAGGAAATCTATTATAAACACATAAATCTTGGAGTTTTTTTTTACTTAAATAATTTTTTTACAAGAACTTTTAAACATTTTAAAACTAAATCAACTATGTCACTCAGAAGTACGTTATCTTTTTAAGAATTCTTGGTTGCTTCGTGTTTCTAAGCGCTATGTGGTGTATCCGTGATCCATTTTCGTAATAGTATCGCCTCAAGTTCTGAGAACTGCTAGGCAGCATATCAGTGTTATTATTAGAGAATAAATTAACATGGACAAGGAGGAGAGATCTTGCAACACATAATTACGAATGTTTATTGTTGCTGAAGATGATTTCATTCCACGCTTTGTTTGTGAATCACAACAGATAAGAGCTCGGGTATGAACATTACTTAATTTAAACAAATCTCTCGCCTCTCGCTCATGTCCATCAAGTAAGGCAATACGTCTTGTTATGATTCCCTGTTATCGGATTTCGTCAATCGATATCCCTCAAGATATACTGAAAGATGGTTGTTTAAAAAACGATTTGCCTTTCCTATTTGCAAATCTAAGCTTTTTGTGTGACTCCATAAAAAAAACTCGAAACATCCAAAAACCTGTTGTCTGAAACAGGGAGGTGCGTGCCGTGAAAATTAAACTAGACTCGCTACCAGGTTCAGAAGTACAAGTACTAAGGGACGAATTCCAGAATGTGTTTGGGAAAAACAGTGGATATAAAAAAAATGTGTAAAGTTGCTCAAGTATTGGAGGATGTGCCTGTAGGTGAAATTGACGGTGTATGTGTTCGTGACATTCCTCTCATTAAACATGCACGTCTGACGTCCTGTGATGTGGAAAGATCGTTTTCACAGTATAAGTCGTTGTTCAGAGATGATCGGCATGCATTTGTGATGGAGAATTTGGAGATGACTTTTGTTGTTCACTGCAATTCTCAGCCAACTACTAGCACTCAAGTGTGGTTGGTGAGTACCTAGTAACATTTTTTTCCAAGGTAAGTAAGGTATTTTTGTCATATTTAATTTTAAAAAAATTATTTTTAGCAAATATTTTCGTACTTTTTAGCACATAAAAAATAAATATATTTAAATTTTTTAGCACATAAAAATCCGCTCCCTAATGATGACTACGGCTATGTCGTTGAAGCTGAAGACAATGACGATGAAGATGATAGTGGGCAATGACTACAGTATTTGAACTGTTACGAGCTCTTCCTCAGACAACGTCGTGACTGCTGGAATTTAAATCTAATGCACAATGAAAGTCAAACGAACACGGCGTTACCTCCGCGTAAATCAAATCCCGCTAACGATCAGGTGTTCGCAACTGCAGACAAATGGAGCCCAGCGCACATAGAAAGCAATTGCAAGCACAGTATGGACGCGCCTCAAGTCCGGTCCATGCAGATCCTTTGAGGCGACAGACGCACATAATGAGAACCGGACAATTAAACTGGCCGTGCGTTTGCTCTCAATTTACTCCGTGATTCGTTCCTGTTTTCCAATCCACTTTAAATATCCCCTCCGCCGCCGTCGTCGCCGCGCGAGCAGGTCCCAATAAAAAAGACTTCACGGGCCCCCGAGACAGCGCGAGCGACGGAGACGGAGAGAGAGCGAGACGGAGAGGGAGCGATATTGAGCAGACTGAGGCGAGCAAGGTTTGGTGAGAGCTGATGAGATGGGTTTTGTATTCTTTGGCTAAATTGATTGGAACTCCAAATTAATTGGAGTCCGACGTACCGTTCCTATAGTACAGTCAAATACAATTATCATAGCCTCGGCGTGTGTGTGTGTGTGTGTGTGTGTGTGTGTGTGTGTGTGTGTGCGTGGGATATAATCCCAAGCGGGACGCTGCAATCAGTCTAAAAGAGGGACGCTTCCATTCATTTCAATAATCAGATGATCGGATACTGATTGCTTACCAAGGAATGACGCACATAAATTTTGCACGACCATAAAAATTGACTGCACAATGGAACGCGACCCCGAACAAAAGCTTATGTCAATTTAAATTCCTAATCTAGACCGCCTCGTTTAGGCACAAACTTGAGTGCTTTCAAGATAAGGAAAGGCAGCGCGAAAAACAGTCAACAGGGCGTCCTATTTGAGGTTCACTATAATAAATAAAATCATGAAAATAATAGTTCAGTAATATTCTCATTTTAAACAGAACTATAAATGATTGGAATGACCTACCTGCAGCGGTCTTTGAGGCTGTCCTTCCTTAAGAAGATTCAAGAATAACTTAAAAAGTTGTGTATGAAGTGTAAATTAAAATTAAGGTGACATTCAACATTTAATTTTTTAAGGTGACATGTATTTATCTAGCCTGACGAGTTTACTTCCTTGGTTTGAATTGTAAATTATTTAAAAATAGCGTGTAAGAGGGCCTTTGACTAGAAATGTTTAGCTTAAATGTAGTTCTGTTTATAAGTATGCATAAGGCTGTAATTATTTGACTTATTTGAACTGTTGTATCAGTGAAGCGAGGTGAGTCAGTGAAGTTATGGTTTTACAGTGCAGTGAACAGTTCCGATCAGTGATAATTTATAGCGTCAATGAAATGTGTTCTATAGTGTCAGTGAAATGTGTTACAGAGTGTCAGTGAAATGTGTGCTAAAGTGTCAGTGAAATGCGTCATAGTGCCACTACAGGGAATGAGATGAGAGTAAAGTGAAAGACTATTGAAACTTATGTAGGGCCTATACATAATTATGTAGGTTGTATTGTAAAATTAGGTATTTTATTTTATGTTTTATTATTATTGTGTTAAATTCTATTGTGTATTCTTATTGTATTGTGTATAAAATTGTATATGTGTTGTAAATTGTATTGTGTATTGTAAATTTTATTATGTATTGGTTATCATTTTATTGTGTATTGTTAATATTGTATATACCACTGCCACCGGGTGCTTGCCCACTTGCAGTGTAAATAAATACATACATACATATCATCATTATTTGAGCTTTAGATCATACATGGGCACAATTTTCGGTTACGTGAGGCATTCGATTTGAAATAGTTTGTTTACTAGGAGAGGAGACTGCAGAGTAGGATGGGAAATATAAACTGCTGTGACCTGCGTCACCTTATCGTAATCGCTAAGGCGGTCAGTGGCGAATTATTAGGAAAGCGCTTGGTTAACGTGAGAGACTCGAAAACTTTTATTCAATTTGGCAAATTAATTCGGCAGCTTTAATTATAAACCTCTTTACTGTTTCTCCATAGCTGAATTGATTTAAATCATAGGCGAGAAATTGCGTAACTAGCCAATAATATTCCACCACGTTGTCTATGTTTATTTTCTTGAATATTCTGGCGTTTATCAGGATTACTTAATAGATTTGCACGTTCTCGATCTAAAATAATTTCAGAAAATCATATTTCGTTTTCTACGCACATTTGATATTTTGTTTTTATAAATTTCTTTTGGAAATAATACGTACACACAACATTTAATTCCTCGTAGGCTACCTTTTAATGCAGTGTGTTTAAGGTATAATGTCGTATTTAGTATACTATGCAAATCATAAATTTTCTTCGGAATAGTACGAAAAATAACATTTAATTTGTCTTACCTTGTAATTCAGCATGTTCTTTATGACATAAGGAGTAATGTCGTATATTAAATGTATTAATGCCTAATAGGATTTTCGAGCACAACATACATCGTATGTTCTTCCCTTCTAAACAGCAAAAAAACTCTTCTTCCCATTTCTCATGAAATAATCGTTTTCTAACGCGTACACACTGCTTTCATAATGCCATTATGCCACCACTGATATTACTTATGAAACAGATATAGACCTGCCCACGCCTACGAGCTACGTGAGGGAGGAACGGGGACTGTGAAGATGATGTCACTCAGAGCGATAAGCTCTGTGAAGGTCAGTGAGGCACAAATTCTCAAGTGAGGCACGATGCCCATCTCTGCTTTAGATTCTTCAATAAAGTCATCTCTATTTCAGGGTTACCTCTGATTGAGGTCTGGATGTTATTGAAATGTATGTATGATATGTGTGGGAGCAAAAACAGTTAATTGTTGTTGCTTTCATCTTAAGACTGATTAGTGAACTGAGCACTGAGCAATGCAATGAAGAGGGAAAGAAACTGGCCACCCTATCCCATTATATCGTGGCTTAGTTACCTCAAGAGTGATGCCTACAAACGCCAACGAAAGAGCCAAAATGGAGGGCGATTATATTATGTATTTATCGAGCCTTAGGAAGTGCATAACGTCACCAGCAGCGAATCACAAGACGCACACGTTTAAATGTAGCCGACCTGTAACGTGATTGGCTGCCGGAAAAAAGAGCGTCGAGACTTCAGTTTCATGATTTTATACATACTGTGATTTTTTTTTTTTTTTTCAAATTACAATGTTTAAAATATCACAAAACCGACAGACCTTTCTCAAATTAAGTAAAAATTAATGTTTTATAGCTATATGTATATGCATGTATGCCGATATGCATGTAAAATCTAATCAGTATTCGAGACAAAAATTGTTTTATTTCATTTAAAGACACTTGCTGAAAGTTTAACATGAGATACATTTTAACTACTCTCTTTTAATCTGTTTCGCCTATCTGTGACAATTAAAATGAACTCCCTAAAATTCGTTCTGTATCCACGCTATTGGAAGAGACCAAGGAGGCCGAATAGCTGCAGGGGCAAAGAGTGAAAATGTTATCAGCAAGGCTGTCAACCTCTGAATTGCTTCTAATACTGGTTATTAAATAATATTAACTACATAAAAAACTTAATCTACAGGAAAAACATATAGGGGAGAGTCGGGTAGTATCGGACATCGGGTAATATCGGACAATGAGTTTCTTTCATCTACCACCATATGGTAGTACCTGAATGACATGGTTACGTTTCTCTATGCGACATCACAGAAACGTAACCATGTCAATCAGGTACTATCATCATGTGGTAGATGAAAGAAACTCATTGTCCGATATTACCCGATGTCCGATACTACCCGACTCTCCCCTAACATTCTTGCCTTAGTAGCAAACAGATTTTAGGGTTTGTGGTACTGATCTGACCAGCCACTGTTGGATTGGAAAACTTGTTCGCAGATTTAAGAACTTGTTAGATTTTTTACAAGAAATACAAAAATATATCGTAATAGTAATTTATGTAGATAACTATTTTTACACGATGTTTATAACGAAGATTATATACATGTTACATATAACGTTTTATGCTATTCTAGCTTTAAAATATGTAAAACAAATTGTTGTAAATTTATAAAATGTAATGTTATGATGTAGTAGAGACATGAGTACTGGATATAACGTAATATATTGCATGGTTCCTAAGTAACCGTTTCTAAGACAATGCTATTTTGTTGTTGTTTTGTAGATTTTTCTTACAGGTACGTTGTATAAAATTGTGTTATGAAGGCGGTGATGACGTCATGGAATACTAGCTGCTACGTAACATTTTCTGGCACCAGTGCCAGAATTAGGACAATTGTGCATGATTTGTAGCGTCATAACAAGAGTGTTTTTTAATGCTAGGATTGCATAAAACGTAATTTTTATTTTTATTTATTTATTATTTACTTATTTATTTATTTAACTAGTTAGCTAGATGGGCAGGGCATGTAGCACGTATGGACGAATCCAGAAATGCATATAGAGTGTTAGTTGGGAGACCGGAGGGAAAAAGACCTTTAGGGAGGCCGAGACGTAGATGGGAGTATAATATTAAAATGGATTTGAGGGAGGTGGGATATGATGATAGAGACTGGATTAATCTTGCACAGGATAGGGACCGATGGCGGGCTTATGTGAGGGCGGCAATGAACCTTCGGGTTCCTTAAAAGCCATTTGTAAGTAAGTAAGTAAGTTAGCTAGCGAGTACAAATTAAAATTATAAAATAAAAATGTTTCTAGCCACTACCGTAAGAGCCAGGTTCGTGTACGGTGTTGTCTTAGCCAATAATATAATATAAAATTCACAAGGACAGTTTACTAAATACAGTAAGTAACTTGATTCAAACCAATAACACGCAAGAGCGAAAAAAAAAAAAGAAGAAAGAGAAAAAGAGAAAAAAAAAACACATTTTTGACAATCAGAGAGAAGCCAGTGATATTCAATAAAAACATGAATATAGTCAACAGAAATAAAAGGTAAAAAATACACACATTTGTTAATATAATATATCATGAATAATTTTATAAATTTCTTTCATAAAAACCTCAAGTTTAAAATATTTCGAATTTGGAAAATGTTTTGTAATTTTATTATAAATTCTGGGGCCGAAACTAGCACCATGTTTAAGAGCTGCACTTGTATGACATTTAGACTCAATTAATGGGAAAGTAGACTTTTGTCTTCGAGTACGATATTCATGTCGATTAGATTTGTTTTATTTGATTTCTGTGGTAGTAAGTTATTAAAATTTATAAATTTCTTCAATAGTTAATACTTTAAAATCTGAATAAATTAAATTTGTTGGGTAAACATATTTCTGGTTAGACAAATTTTATCAATCTTCTGTGTAATAAAATTAGGGAAGAGTCGGGTAGTATCGGACATCGGGTAATATCGGACAGTGCGTTTCTTTCATCTACCACTATATGGTAGTACCTGAATGACATGGTTACGTTTGTCTATGCGACATCAGAGAAACGTAACCATGTCAATCAGGTACTATCATCGTGTGGTAGATGAAAGAAACTCACTGTCCGATATTACCCGATGTCCGATACTACCCGACTCTCCCCTAATGGATTAAATTTCACTTTTATTTCACTGAAAGACATACTGTACATTTCGAATTTTGTACTCAATTTCACACTTTATTGAGGATTTTAAAACTACAATAAAATAGCTACTTAATTTAATAAGCTTTTAAACATAAAAAAAGCTTATTTCGATAGCATTTGAGCAATTTCGCATTTATAGTGAATGTGAAATCTATCATCTCTAATCATCAATCCAACCAAGTCCTGCCCCTGTCTGTCTCTCAGTCTGCTCGCCCGCTTTTCTTCTCTCTCTCTTTCTTTCAATCAGCCAGTCAACAGAAGAGAGTGTCACGAAATACGGTTTGTCGCTTGACTCGGATTAAAGTTTATGACTTGAAGAACACATTAGGAAATTATGTTTTGTTTTATATGGGTGAGAAAGTTGACCCGGCACGTAGCAGAGAAAGACAGATGGTGGCGTTTCAAGAGCGCGTCGGCCAAAGCACAACAGATCACGATCACAACCGATGGCTTCGAAAGATCTTGGTCCTGTATCAAAGGATAGACACATAAAAATAGTGTCACGAGGTGACAAACTTTCTTGATATGCGCCATACACTTTCCTTATCAGTGCAGTTCACATATATATATATATATATATATATATATATATATATATATATATATATATAATTTGAACTGGTGATTGAAATTATGGGAAAACGACACCAGGAATTTTAATAAATGACTCCTCATTATGAAGCTTGGAACTCAAAGTTTTTCAGAAAAATAGTAGCTTTCAGTGAAATGTCAATTTTTCAACATAATTTTCCTATTTTCCAAAATCCATCTGTCGTCAATTTTGAGAAGTAGCTAATTGCATTTCAGAATAAAACAAAACACACACTACAGTAAACAATATTACACGAAGGCCATGATCTGCAAGAATGCTGACATATTTAGAGCTCAAATCAAATTGGTTATTAAAAACTTAACTTACTAAAAATAATTTACAGGTTCCATTCTGTGGTGTGTAATTTTCTGGGTACAACTGTGTATTGGATATTAAAAACTACAAAACTTGAGGCGATTTGATGACATTATTACCATTAGAAATGAAATATTATTGTAGTTAATGCCATGATGTGACTATTTTTCATTAATTATACATATTAATGCTACACTGATGATATGAAAGTGAAACGTTTTGGGGTTATATAAGTAGATGTAGATTTTGATTTCTATATTTTACAGAGTGGCGGCTATATAGTATATATAGTACAGGGACATCATTTTATTTTTACTAACATTTTTAATATTAACCTGTCTATACCTTTAGAAAACCGGAAACACCGCTTGCTCCCCCCTCCAAGACTGGAGTTCGATGATACTGGTGTAAAACACAAATCACTCTACTAGGAAATATCGCGATTTTGAGTTTGATCATTTTCATTAGCTTTTCTTTAATCAAAGTACAGTACTGTATTAAGAATAAGTGTTTTTACTCACGAACTGAGGTATCCATGCGAACGTATTCATTATGCAGTGTATATTATACTGTCTACAGCACATTAGCGTACAATATAGAGAATGAAGTTAAATTGAAAAATAATCATAATATGAATATTTAAACACAATTTTGAAAATGGTGGCCGTTCATTCCGATACAGGCTTCACTTCTTTTGTGCATATTATCGCACTATAGACTATTGCATCTAATTCCAATTGCCAGTTTCGTCCTTCGTACTAGTAACTCATGTTGAAATAATTCTGTACCTACTCTACGTACTGTAAATTCAATCTTCACTTCTGCCCGACCCGAAAATATAAAATTACTCAGACATGCTATCTACTGTCCGTCCAAGTGGTTATGCCGCAGGATTGTAGAAAGGGAAGAAATCACGTGACAGTTAATTACTTAACGAGGCCCTTTTATTTAAGTTAAATTAAACAGCTGTATAATATTACGTAAACTTCCAATTCCTAAGAGAAATTAATGTTTTCAGAAGAGAGCTAAGACAGCCCAGCTATTACAGAGGGGCGAACAGAAGCAGGTGGGGGAAATCGGGATGCGACGTAGGGGTAAACAGACAGTACCTGTGCGAAAATATGATTCAATATTGGAAGCTCTTTCGTCACTGGAAAACGCGAACATATTTCTGGAACGTACTATACTCAGTAACTCAGTACTGCTTACTATCTGCGGTCTTGGTTCTGTGTGGAGTTGGAACTTCCTTAGTAGAAGGAGTGGGAGTGAAGTACATTAAAAAACTCAGGTACAATAAAAATTGAAGTAAAAATAAAATGATGTCCCTGTAATGTTACTGAAAGCTATAAAACTTACGTAAGATAATAATATTGTTATTAAAAATCAAATATTTTTATAGTTAATAATCAAGTGGGGTTGGGTCTTTTTCAGTAGATTTAGTGACGGTGTGGTGTAGATATTTTTATATGCGTGGTTCTCTTCAGTATTGGCTCGAGAGAGAGTATCTTTCATTATTATGGAAGCAAATAACTTTCAGAATGTCTGGTATTCTTCATTGAAAATAAATCTGAAAAATGTTTATTTGAACGTCTAATGAAGTCAGTTTGCAGAATTTGCTGCACAAGCCACTAGTATATTACAATTAGGGCTACGATTCTTAGGTAAATAAATATTTTAGTTTTAGTGTACTAGAAACTCGTAATTCTGTTTTAAGTTTAAGACTAGGTCACCTAGCATATATATTTTTAAAATTTTATTTCACATAGAAATTAAAGTTTCATGAAATAATTTTAGACAAAAGCCTTATTTCAGATCAATCATCACCCGAATGTTCAGTGCAGTTGCTTACAAGTGACAGCTGGCCGGCAACTGTTTCTCGGAATTGCCTATCTGCGGATCTGTGAAACTGCAGTCTGATAAATAGACAGCGGAATTTTAGGTCCTAAAACAGGCTCTTAAACTTTTATTTAGGCTGTATAAAATAAAAATAGGCCTTTTTTGTTAACCCTTTGCGGCATAGTGGTTATTCAAGAACAATCACCGTTTTCTTTCTTTCTAAATTTTATGGCACAGATATTCCACCAAGGAACCACTTCTTGAGTATACATAGAGGTGCCATCTGTATTTTGAAATTGTGTGCAGTGTTAAAATGTTGAAAAAATTGACTGAAGCTTTGTTATGATCCATGAAATGAAAAATATAAAAAATTAATTTGTGCTTCAAAAGGTTAAAGAATGTCACTAATTTAAGATTCAACATTTATTTAATGCAAAATTCTAGGATTAAAAGAAACTTCTACACATTTCAAATTTTACAAGGGTACACCCGCATACAAAAAAGGAAGACATTCTGTATGTACGTATGTATGTATGTACGTATGTATGTATGTATGTATGTATGTATGTATGTATGTATGTATGTATGTATGTATGTATGTATGTATGTATGTATGTATGTATGTATGTATGTATGTATGTATGTATGTATGTATGTATGTATGTATGTATGTATTCACACTGCAAATGGGTATATACCCGCTGGCAGTGGTAACTAATTACACTCAATAATGACAATTAATAATAAACACAACTAATAAAAACAATAATTAATAATAATAATAATAATAATAATAATAATAACAAGGAGCATCCTAAAATTAAAATGAAGCATGGTCACTAAAAATAACATTTAAAGCAAATCTAATTTGTATCTTAACCCTAAGTTCGAACTAAGACCCACGAGTCTGACAGGTTCATACCTGCACAAGTACTTTTCGGCACTACACTTATTTCGCTGTCAACTCACTCACTGCACTGATTCTACCTGATTTCACTAACACTTCTAAACATTTCACTGTTCAAATACATTGCACAGCCACTTCACTGACACCAACACACTTCACTTACACAATAGACTTCACTGACACTACACACTTCACTGACACAACACACTTCCTCACTGATAGAACACTTCAAATAACAAGATATCAATTACACACTTTAAGTAGTGTGTATAATATACTACCGTCTATTAGTAAAGTCCTTAAGCCTATTTTTAATTACATTTTTGGTTATTGGTAAAGCCTTTAGTAAGTCTGAAGGTAAAGCATTCCAGTCCCTGATAGTACGATTGAGAAAAGAAAACTTTCCAGTGTCCGTCCTCTGTCTTCTTTCCCTCAATTTAATGCAAAATTCTAGGATTAAAAGAAACTTCCACACATTTCAAATTTTACAAGGGTACACAAAAGGAAGACATTCTGTCTTTAAGTCAATGATTTTCATTCACCAATCACATTTCCATAGTTTGCTTCACAGTAGATGATCAGCACCTATTGTGGGTATTGTGTCGCTCACTGCTGTACTTACAAATGGTAAGAAAAAAAGAAGGGGTTGTTATCTGTCTTGGAATGTAAGAGAATGCTTATTCGGGTACAACCCAGCGAGTTTGTGTTAAATTGCTGACAGAGGAAGATATAATAATAATAATAATAATAATAATATTAATAATAATAATAATAATAATAATAATAATTTGTCCCGATGGAGTTCTTTTACATGCCAGTAAATCTACTGACATGAGCCTGTCGCATTTAAGCACACTTAAATGCCATTGACCTGGGCAGGGATCGAACCCGCAACCTCGAGCACAGAAGGCCAGCGCTATACCGACTACGCTACCCAGGCCGACTGAAAGTTGAAATTTTAGGATTGAAAGATTGTAAGAATGAGAAGAGGTGGCCTGGAGGTACTTCTCTATTGTGTCGTTCACTGCTAGGAAGGAGTTACTGTTATCCGTCTTGGAATGTAAACGGTACAGGATGTTAAGAAAAACAGTAAACAGTTACGAAAAATTATGCAAAAATAAAAAAAAAAACTTTAAAATAGGTACTATCGTCGAAATAGGCATTTTAGGCACTATAAAACCCTTTTATTTATACCTATATATCCATGAAAAATGTAAATATTAAATCTCAAGCCTATATGTATCAAGGAAGAATATAGATTTTTGCATAAATTCCGCTCTCTACCGATAAGAGCTGTCACCACTAAAAGACTGTACGATAACTAACACACACAAACATTGATGTGTCATTTAGGAGTGCCTTGTAAGTTATCATAACGCTGATTCAGGAAGAAATTATAATTTCATAAACATCAGCTGCCACTGTTTTCGTTTCCAATCATAAATAGGCTATGTCTCTAAAGAGTGCATATTGTTTCTCAATGACCAGGGCGCTCTTTTTCCTAGTACAAGGCAGTGTTCCAAGATAATCGTCAGTCATTTGTGATGGACAACTTGAGTACGCGTGTACTGTAATTTTTCAGCCCTAATTATAATGCAATGCATATAGCCTATTACAGTTCAAAGCTTATTTTTTTATACTAATATTACTCAAAGGAGACGCTTAAATGAAATAATTTAATATATGCACAAATGAGAAGTTAAATGTTCGTTTCCTGGATTCTACATGGAAGGGTTTGCTTACAATAAAAAAATTCTGAGCTGTTCGGGAGTACAGCGACACGTAAATACAGTTGTGTTAGTTTGAGTATTTTATTTCTGTGTTTACAAATGGAAAGTAGCCTATGGGTCTATGATTAAAACATAGTTGTCTGCCCAAGGGCAGGTCTTTTACTGCAAATCCAACATTCTCCAATCTTCAATCTTTCCTATTTTCCGTCTTCCTCTTAGTATTTTTAGTAGGTTATTTTACGACGCTCTATCAACAGCTTAGGTTATTTAGCGTCTGAATGAGATGAAGGTGATAATGAACGGCCACCATTTTAAAAAATGTGTTTAAATATCGATATTATCATTATTTTTCAATTTAACACCATTCTCTAAATTGTACGCTAATGTGCTGTAGACAGTATAATATACACTGCATAATGAACACGTTCGCATGGCTAACTCACTTCGTGAGTAAAAACACTTATTGTTAATACAGTACTGTATTTTGATTGAACAAAAAACCTAATGAAAATTATCGAACTCAAAATCGCGATATTTCCTAGTTTACGTAGGCTAAATGGATGAACTACTTTTCTTCCCTCCTATACCCAGTAAAGTGATTTGTTTGTATTTTACGCCGGTATCATCGAACTCCATTCGTGGAAGGGGGTAGCGAACGGTGTTTCCGGTTCTCAACCGTTAATCCGAAAGTATAGCCAGGTTAATATTAGAAATGTTAGTAAAAATAAAATGATGTCCGTGTATTGTCGAAACATTTTCATGACTTAATTATGTATTTGAGTGAGCCACGACCATCTATAGCCCTACTTAACCTTTGTTTAGTCCACATAAAGTCCTAATTTTATACTGCATTTTAATTCATTTTTGTTTACTTACTTACTTACAAATGGCTTTTAAGGAACCCGAAGGTTCATTGCCGCCCTCACATAAGCCCGCCATCGGTCCCTATCCTGTGCAATATTAATACAGTCTCTATCATCATATCCCACCTCCCTCAAATCCCTTTTAATATTATCCTCCCATCTACGTCTCGGCCTCCCTAAAGTTCTTTTTCCCTCCGGCCTCCCAACTAACACTCTATATGCATTTCTGGATTCGCCCATACGTGCTACATGCCCTGCCCAGCTCAAACGCCTGGATTTAATGTTCCTAATTATGTCAGGTGAAGAATACAATGCAGCGCATGGATATGGCTGGTTTCACAATAAACAGCTAATTTTTCTATGTAAAGAATTGTTCCGTATTGAAATCAAACACTGAATAAATGTTTTGTTCCTTCTCAGGCATTACAATTTTCACTACTACATTTTCGCTCAAGTAATTATTTTCCTAGCAACCATTGTTAAATTTCATGAAAACCGTTTGGCAGGACAGTTAGTTAATATCAATTACAGATAACTCTCAAAATACACATTCCGTGAAATTCGATTCAATAATAGAACTATAGTTCATCCAAGATGCACTCTAATGGAGGGAGATATAGCCTATATTACGAAGTAGATGGTACATAAAGTTAATGCGAACCGGTCAAAAAACCACGTGAAAATAAAATCTATCTCGTTCACATGCAGAAAAAATACGTATCGGGCCATTTCAACTGATTGTAATTTATACGGCGCGGTGCCCAGCGCTATTTGGGATGAAGTTTCAAATGAAAATAAATCAATAGTTAATTATAACTGGGCACTCCAAATGAATAATCGTGATTGCGAGATGATCTATGTTATTTTAACTAGGTATGCGTCACTTTTATGCTCCTGTAATAAGGAGAATATATTGGAACAATAACTCCAGCTCTGTGTGTGTTTTATACGACACTAATATCTGCCATATTTAAAACAGGGGCTGAGTGCAGTATTGTAGTACGGCTATTATCCGGCAGACGTCGCGCGAGGCACAAAATAATAACGTAATGGCTGTAGAAAATGGCAGTATGCGTAACAACGCTTGTAATTGGAGTCGCTCTTACATATTTAAATCTAATCTGCATTACAGGAAAAGCGATGATCAGTGGGGAGCTCCTGCATCCCTCACTGAAACTGAGTAATTAATTTCGCTGTGAAATCTCCTAGAAAATTTTTCACACCAAAATATCTAACATGTGTTCCTTCATGTGGATACGTTTATAAACGGAAAATTCCATGAGACAAAGTTTCCTTAAACATTCAGAATATTAGTTTTAAAAAAGATAGGCATAAGTGTCATAAAGATGCAATGTCTCTTAGATATTGAACCATTTCAGTAAACAAAAGGTAAATTATAATGTATAGTCCCGTCGCTCTAATTTCCGGCAGCCAATCACGTTGCAGGTCGGCTACATTTAAACGTTTGCGTCTTGTGATTCGCTGATGAAGACGTTAAGCATTTCCTAAGGCTCGATAAATACTTAATACAATCGCCCGCCATTTTGGCTCTTTCGTTTGCGTTCGCAGAAAGGACACGAGGACGTTATTTGCCGCTCAATTATTTGCTGAATTACAGTGCGTTTGATTTATTATCATAGGAGCTACGACATGATAATGTTTAACGGTGTGGCAAATAGATCCCTCGTCTGGTATCTCGGCAACGAAAGAACAAAAATGGCGAACGATACTACCTACCTAGACTTTATAGACCCTTGACTTCCTAAGACGTAAGCGAAGAGGAGGAGTCACGCCGGGAATAACAGCGTCGCGACTATAGTAACACAGGCGTATGCAAGTGGGGGTTACCGGGTTTGAACGCCCCCCCCCCCAATTTAAAAAAAAATATATATTTATGTTTGAGTATCCGTAGTTTTGTTCACCACTTTCTTGTTTTTTCCACTCGGTCAACGATAGTAAATATCATGTACAAGCCATTAGACGAATAATAAATATTTGAGTATTTTTTAATTCATAATCCCATACCTATCATAGACTATACAAATAACTGTTGACTATATATACAGGGTTCCTACAAAAGACCTCTCCGGTTTCGAACACATGCAATTTACGTTGTATGAACCTGAGGTGCATGAAAATAGCACCAACGGAAAGAGAAACTCAAAGTTTAGTTGTGACAACATTGTTTCCCTAGTTGGTAACACTGCCTCATAATAGCACATATAAACAGATTTGTTCATTGTTGAGGCGAAATAGCTGCTATAACTTACAGGACAGAAAAGCTTGAGTTTCATATGAACCAGTCTATTATTAATGTGCAACGGCATTACCGAACAACGTTTGGTGCAGATACACCCAGTGAGTTAACAATCCCTAAATGGTACACTGATTTTAAGACAAGATTCTTGCAAGCGGTTGCGATTTCATCCGTACCGACTACAGTTGCTGCAAGCCCTAAAACCAGAGGACAAAGTGCTACGAAGAAATTTCAGCGTAAGTATGCAGAATTTAATTGAAAACGATGATGAATTCATTCGTTCCGTGGTGTTTTCTGACGAAGCTACTTTTCATTTTTATGGTAAGGTGAACGGACATAACCTCAGTATCTGGGATCTGAAAATCCGCTTTCCCATGTGGAACTTGACTGTAGATTGATGTGTGTCCTGTTACTAAGGGGGGACACATTGAACATCTTTAAGGTAAGGAACTAAACTTTTTTTTTTTTTCAGTTTCTCTTTCCATTGGTGCTATTTTCATGCACCTCAGATTCATAGAACGTAAATTACACGTGTTCCAAACCAGAAAGGTCTTTTGTAGGGTACGCACGCACGCACGCATACACATATATGATTAGTGTATAAGTATAATAATGACACAAGCAATCTTTTTTACACAAAATTAAACAGAAGTTAAAATTTGTTAAAAATAGGACTGTGAAAAAAAAAATTATTCTTCAAAGATTTTATACGGATATGCATAAATATGTGCTATTAGAAGATATTATAATATTAAGAAATATATCGTAACATAATAGTAATAAACAAATTTGAAGTACGTCACTGTATATTTAGATCTCTTACACATAGAAAATATCAGTAAAAACAGGAGAAATGTTAAAGTTGTAAGGTCTCTTAAGTACTCAAAATTTTCATTGAAACTTCAATCCCACTACACACCATATAAGGACTTACGTCTGATTTGAGTTGCGCTATTTTATAATGGAATGAAATTCGAGATTGTGTAATATACAGTATATATCTAGAAACATTTTCGTAAGGCCAGGGATCAGCGAAAGGTTAAATTTGATTTGTTCAGGTCTTTGGCATTAGTCAAAACAGTTTCAAGAACTATATCCTAAAGTTACTGCCTTTCCTCATGAATCACCCTATATAGAAGAGTTAGCTGTACAGATGGTGACAAACCGAAGAAGTATTAAGAAGCATAAAGAACTGATAGTGACAGTGGAGAGAATGAATTCAGAGTATTTTGGCCACATTATACGTGGTGAAGAACAATATTAATTATCACGTACTACATCTTATAATGCAAGGGAAGGCTGTTGGCAGAAGAGTTCCAGAAGACCAAGAACATAAGGGTTAAAGAATCTTAGACAATAATTTGGATTGTCCAGTGTGCTGCTGTGAACAAAGTTATGATCATTAATAAGACAGTCAACACGTCATGGCACTAGAAGGCACGATGAGATCCTTGATATGAAAGCAATCGTATTTATTTGAATTTCACTTATCAGACAGAATTTCTTCGAGACGTCCAGTTGGGAATTGAGAGATAATGGAGCAATAGTCGAATGGAGACGGAGAGACAAAGGAATCCTGGGAGAAACTCCGTGCAGCAATCACTTCTCCTGAGAGTCAGGTGGTCTGGAGAGACACGGCCATAAATTAATTTTACTGACAGTCATACAGTCTCGATTAAACGACCCACTGCAGTTATCTTCGTAACCCTTACATACTGCTGCTAGCATAAATCCTGCAACATAATGATCTGCCGTTTCATATGAATGAACAAGTATCATTAGACATAGCACGTTAACTTGAATATTATGGTCAATATTCTGACGATAGCGCAGGGTTATTCATTAATTGCTATGGAAATACCTTGAGATATTAACTGTTTTCATACACACGCATTACACTTACCAAAATCTTATTTTCCCTGTTGCATCTGTTTCTATCCCATCATTATTTCGTTTAATTCTTTCTTTTCGTCTTTCACGTGTATGATGAGAAGATAGCTTACATGTGGAAGGGAAGTAGAAAGATACACGTTGAAGGAAAGAAGAAATATGCACGTTGACGGAAAGGAAAGAAATACATGTTGATGGAAAAGAGAAATATACGTTGAAGGAGAAAACAAATATTGGCCTGCACGTGGAACGAGAGAAGAAATTTACAAGTGTAAGGACAGCAGAAATATACACGTGAAAGGATAGAAGAAAGATACACGTGGAAGAAATGAAAAAAAGCATGTGGAAGGAGAGAAGAAACACGTGGAAGGGAAGAAGAAAAATACACACGAAAGGAGAGAAAAAAAGTTACATATGGAAAGAGATTAGAAAGATATATGTGGAAGGAGAGAAGAAAGATACACGTGGAAGGAGAGAAGATGAACGCTGTGAAAGGAAAAAAAGAAAGATGCACGTATGGAAGGAGAGAAGAAACATGCACGTGGTGGAAGAAGAGAAGAAAGACGCAGGTGGCGGAAAGAGAGAAGAAAAAGCACGCGTGGAAGGAGAAAAGAAAGATGCAAATATTGAAACAGAAAAGAAAGATGCACTTGTTGAAACAGAAAAGAAAGATGCACGTGGTGGAAGAAGAGAAGAAAGATGCACTTGTTGAAACAGAAAAGAAAGATGCACGTGGTGGAAGAAGAGAAGAAAGATGCACTTGTTGAAACAGAAAAGAAAGATGCACGTGGTGGAAGACGAGAATAAAGATGCACTTGTTGAAACAGAAAAGAAATATGCACGCGTTGAAGAAGAAAAGGAAGATGCACGTGGTGGAAGAAGAGAAGAAAGATGCACTTGTTGAAACAGAGAAGAAAGATGCACGTGGTGGAAGAAGAGAATAAAGATGCACTTGTTGAAACAGAAAAGATGCACGTGGTGGAAGAAGAGAATAAAGATGCACTTGTTGAAACAGAAAAGAAAGATGCACGTGTGGAAGAAGAGAAGAAAGATGCACTTGTTGAAACAGAAAAGAAAGATGCACGTGGAAGAAGAGAAGA
Source organism: Periplaneta americana (assembly GCF_040183065.1). Lineage (NCBI taxonomy): Eukaryota > Metazoa > Arthropoda > Insecta > Blattodea > Blattidae > Periplaneta > Periplaneta americana. Next base: position 169,406,196 of record NC_091128.1, read on the forward strand.
AAGATGCACTTGTTGAAACAGAAAAGAAAGATGCACGTGGAAGAAGAGAAGAAAGATGCACTTGTTGAAACAGAAAAGAAATATGCACGTGATGGAAGAAGAGAATAAAGATGCACGTGTTGAAACAGAAAAGAAAGATGCACGCGTGGAAGGAGAAAAGAAAGATGCACGTGGTGGAAGAAGAGAAGAAAGATGCACGTGCGGAAGGAAAGAAGAAAGACGTATGTGGTGGAAAAAGAGAAGAAAGAAGCACGCGTGGAAGGAGAGAAGACACACGTGGTGAAAGAAGAAAAGAAAGAAGCACGTGTGGAAGGAGAAAAGAAAGATACACGTGGTGGAAGAAGAGAAGAAAGATGCACGTGTGAGAAGGAAGACGCACGTTTCGGAAGGAGAGAAGAAAGATGCAGTTGGTGGAAGCTACCAAGTATAAGGAGAGGCGAAACATGCACGTGAATCTTCCTTCTTTCCCTTTATGGCCATTTCATTCTTACGTCTTTGTTCTTCGATGTGATAATATTTCCTTTGATATAATATTTCCTTCGATGGGTTCTTTCCTTTCCCCATGTATATTTCTTCTTCCGTCTTTCACGAATTTCTGCATTTCTTTTGCCATGAATTACATAATTTATGTAGAAGATAAAATTTATTTTCTAGTATTGCAACAAGCATTCGTCCATACGGCAGAATTATACAACGAAAAATGGGTTCCACTCCGACGTGACGGTGATGTAGGCTATGTTATAATTGAATTAATTTCCGTTTCCTTGCAGCTGAAGCGTGTGCACTGCGCTCAATTCGTTCCGAGTGAGGCTGTTAAAGTAACATTCTCAAAGGTCAGCCTTGCTTTGGATTGGAAATTATCACTATCGGCGATTCAGTTAATTGTCTTTCATCTCGTCCCCACCCACTCTCTAATGAATGTACAGCCGTGCGCATACGCTGATGCACAAAAAAGAAAAACTCAAAGCATCATTTGCAGTGCATACGAACACGACTTAAAAAGAGATCTGACTGAATTACACAACGAGAGTTTAGGGTTCGATCCCAAGCGAAACAAACGAATTACTCATTTTACTACCTTTTGAAACTCGAAAATGTTTAATTTAAATTATCCTGTAATTTCTATTGACGCCAAACACGATAAATTATATATTCAGATTGCGATGCACACTATTGCAATAGCCTAAGTATTTACTAATAAAGCTCACCCAAATAAATAAAAATTCTTTCAGTATTTCGGAAAATCAAGAACTGTCCTTACATCCTGCAAAAACTTCCACGCCTTTCTTATGTGAAATGTATATATTTGACAAGGTTTTTCCGTGGTTTTCCTAAGGCGCTAACACAAATGTCGGGATGAGAACTAAAAGAAATGGGCCACGGACCTGCACTCATATCCCCATTAATCTCCCTAATTACTTTAAATTAATTAACTAATTACATCTCTCCCCCCTCTTCGTAATTGAGCCATCATATAGCCAAATGGCTTGTCTCAAAATTGAGACGATTCAACAAGGCTCATGACAACAATCACCTCCTACATAATAGCCAAATTGGCTAGTCTCTTATACATGAGACAACTCATCTCGCCTAAGGTATTCCGTGGTTTTCCTCAGGCGTAAGAAATGTCGGGATGAGCCCTATGAGAAATGGGCCACGGACCTATATGCCCTTCCCTATATATATATTCCCCCCTTATTATAAGCGATGTATGCCCTAGTTCAGATACTATAAATAGTCAATTAAATATACGATGTCACACAATTAGTCGCAAATTGAAAGGACAGGGACCTCTCAAATTGCAGATTTAGATTTCACGGCGCTTCTTCCGACGGCCTTCACATGCTTTGTCATCGAACAACAGATGACGGCGTCTTGCCATCCTAACGGCAAACACCAGCCAACTCCTCCTCGCCCCGTTCCGTGATCACTTGATCAAATCTCAGTCCCCCTCGCGTATGTGGTACCTAAGAGGTTACGTCCAATTTCGGCTTCCCCTTCAAAATTTTCTAGAACTCCTTCAGAGGAGCAGCGTAACCCGGAGTGAGACTAGTGGCCAACAGGCTTGGAGCTCACATATTTAGTTTTTTACAGCCCCCAACCCCTTGCAAGGACGCGTTTTGCGTACCTTTTAAATTTTCCTCCCAATTCTCCTTCGATTTTTTTCGATTTTCGATTCGATTTTTCGAGAAAAAATTAACACCGACATGAAAGATTTACTCTGGCGTCACTTGTGGTATCATGGAAACAAAAGTGTAAGATGAACTTCGTTCCTTGTGGTTTTCAACGCGGTCCGTCTCAATCTATTCTTTATTTAATGTGCCTAGAAGTTTTCTAAGCGGTCCTCTCCCTCATGTGGTAAATACTCGAATTAGGTAGGTTATATCCATTTTAGACTTTTCCCCTTCAAAATTCTCTGAAGTTCCTTGAAGGGAACTGTAAAAACGGACTGAGACAAGAGGCCAACAGGCTTGGAGCTCACGTAAATTCTTTCTCACAGCCTCAAATTGTTTTGTATGGACGCGAAATTGCATACATTTTAATAATTTATCATAATAAAGGGTTCCTACAAAGGCCTTTCCGGTTTCGAACACATGTAATTTACGTTCTATGAATCTGAGGTACATGAAAATAGTACCAATGGAAAGAGAAATTCAAAAAGTTTATTTCCTTCTCTTAAAGATGTTGAATGTGTCTCCACTTGGTAACACGGCACACATCAAGCCTATAGTCAAGTTCCACGTAGGTACGCGGGATTTTCGACCCCCAGATTCTAAGGTTATATCTGTTCACCTTACTAGAAAGATGAAGAACGGCTTCGTCAGAAAACACCACGGAACGAATAAATACATCATCATTTTTAATTAAGTTCTGAATGCTTATGCAGAAATAGTCGTACCAGAGGGCAAATCGAAACCGCTTACGAAGAATCTTGCCTTAAAATCAATGTAGGCCTACCATTTAAGGATTGTAAGCCGACTGGGTGGATCTGCACCAAACTTTGTTCGGTAATGCCGTTGCACATTAATAATCGACTTCATCACATGAAAATCAAGCTTTTCTGTCCTCTACAGCAGCCATTTTGCCTCAACAATGAACAAATTTGTTTATATGTGCTATTATGAGGCAGTGTGACCAACTAGGAAAACAATGTTGCCACAACTAAACTTTTCGAGTTTCTCTTTCCATTTGTGCTAATTTCATGCACCTCAGATTCATACAACGTAAATTGCATGTGTTCGAAACCTGAAAGGTCTTTTGTAGGAGCCCTGTACGTAGTATATGTATATGAGGGGCTCACAACCAGAGTGGACCAAGTCCACAAGTGGTCAGTTTGTGGATTAATACAATCTCGGATGAAGAAAACTTAGATTTATTCATTGCCATACCAAACAAAGTCCATAACTCATTTGTTACTCCACAGAGGGCAGCAATTCCTATGGAAGGTGAAGGTTGCTAAGCATGAGCCAGGAACTTTAAGACTCAATTTCTCAAAATTATTCTAGAAGGACTTTGTCCACTCTGGTTGTGAACCCCTCATATAATAGTATATTATAATCTTGTAGTAGTATTATAATTAAAATTATACTTTTAACTTTTATAGCTTTAAAAGTTATTCCTCATTTTGTGTTCACAAGACCAATATTGTATCTCTTCCTTCCATTGCGTCTGTACACACGCTCCATTATCGAATTAGGTCTATTAGATAGGGAGTAAGCTTATCTATCTTGCCTGTAGAAGATTTATTTAATTTTTAAATCCATACTTACCTAACCTAAAAATTACTTACGGCACCAAGAATAAAAACGTTCCACGCAATCCAAGAAATGTTAGAACTCCTCTGTCATTTCTGTTTCTAAATGAGGCAGTAGAACAATATGGACAACTCTAAAAACTCCGGGCACGCCTATACTCTCAGTTGTAAAATGAGTTGCTGCCAGAAAGTCAAAAGGAGGATAGCAATAGCAAAGAAAGCTTTTAATAGCATAAACTGTAAAGTGAAGATGATGATGATGATGATGATGATGATGATTATTATTATTATTATTATTATTATTATTATTATTATTATTATTATTAAATCCTGATCCGTTTTGAATTCCGCGTGTAGTTTTCGCGTAATTGCAATACAAAAATATGAATTGTGTAAATGGTGGCTAATTAAGAAGTAATTAATTTGAATTCATCTAAAGGAATTGGTTGGGTTACTGACTGAGAACAAACTGCCTACTGAAGGATGTAATGGAAGGAATGGTGAACGGGAGAAGAGATCGGGGGCAGAAGAGGATATCAAATAATAGACGACATTAAGATATATGGATCATATGCGAAGACTAAGAGACAGGCAGAAAACAGAAAAGACTGGAGAATGCTGGGTTTGCAATGAAAAACCTGCCCTTCGGCAGAACACTAGTAATGAATTATATTCATCTATCAATCAGGACATGACGTGGGAGGTAATTATATCAGTACCTACCATTATCATTTTCATTTAGTGTTCTGCCCAAGGACAGGTCTTTCACTGCAACCCCAGCTTTCTCCAGTCTTTCTTATTTTCTGCCTTTCTCTTTGTCTCCTCACATGATCCATATATCTTAATGTCTCCTATAATCTGATATCTTCTTCTAAACCGAACTCTTCTCCCGTTCACCATTCCTTCCAGTGCATCCTTCAGTAGGGAATTTCTTCTCAGCCAGTGACCCAACCACTTCCTTTTTCTCTTCCTGATCAGTTTCAGCATCATTCTTTCTTCACCCACTTCTACCATTATAAAACTTTACAAAAGCAATAATCTGGAAGCTCTTCTAATAAAAATTTAAACATCCGACTATTTTGCGTTAAATAAAAACGTGAAGTAAATTATTTAAATTTCAAATTGATACCAAATTTCACGCCACTATGTTCCACATTCTACTACACTCTTTAAAGTAGTTAGTAGACGGTCGAACTAAAGTAATGAGGAAAATAAGGGTCTGACAATCAAATGGTTGAGAAACACTGTTCTAGAACATTCTACCTTGCCTCCATTTTTGTTGAGAGTTATGTATCTATGTTTCGTAGGTGGAGAGATAGACGGTCGTTCCTCTCAGCGACCTAATTTAAAACTGTAGCGTAGTTTAAAAAAGATAATGGATAATCAGAACAAGGGTATGACAGTATGAGGCAATGTAATAAAATGACGTTGAAAGGTATAAAAAAAAATCGTGTTCAAAACAAAAGTAGAAAAAGGAGGGGGAGGGGGTTGTGTCAAAATGCAGTGTTACATTTAATTGATCACAGAGCTCACAATTTTTGAGCTAGCGATTTGACATTTGGTACGGTTATTTAAAGTGACTTTACGTATTTTGGGCCTTAATTACAACATTGTATCGTTACAGGAATTCCAGGTGCAAACCGACATAACCTAACCTGATATTACAAAAGATAAATAACATTTTCTCATGACCTGTTATAGAGATATGGATCTGGACTTCTGTACACATTTTGCCTATGTTATACCTAATAAAGCCCTGCAAACATCATCATCATCATCATCATCATCATCATCATCATCATCATCAATCATTGGCTCAACAACCCATTGAGAGTCCTAGCCTTCCTAAGTATTTTATTCCAGCCGTCTCTACTTCTAGCCTTGACTGTACACATTCGTGCACCAATAAAGTTGGCATCTTCGTATACATTATCCTCCGATCTGATCCTCGGTCTTCCTTTGGATCTGCTTCCTCCAGGATTGGCTGTAAAGGCTCTTTTAGCGGGTCTAGTATCGTCCATTCTTACCAGGTGTCCAGCCCACTGCAATCGACCAATTTTAATAATAATATCTGGCTCCCTAAACAGATCGTATATTTCTTTATTATATCTAATTCTCCATTCATTATTTATTTTGATGGGTCCATAAATTGCTCTCAGAATTGTCCTCTCGAAGATACCAAGTCTTCTGATGTCCTGTTTGTTCAGAGTCCAAGTTTCCGAGGCATACGTCAACACCGGCCTAATAAGCGTCTTATATATTCTTATTTTAGTTGAGATGGTTAAGAATTTCGATTTAATATATTTCAGTAATCCAAAGTAACATTTATTTGTTGTAGATATTGTGACAGCGACGTGAGATTCGAACTCACGACCAGCGTCCCGCAAGAGAGAAGATCGCGCGGAGCACTTTGTGATGGCGCGCGGCGGAGAGGGGAAAGGGCCAACGCGGCGAGAGAGTGCGCGCGCATCTGGTGCTGGTAGAGAGGAGAGGGCTCGGGATTTTTCTGGAGTGCCATCTCTAGAGACGCGTGGAACTTTCGAGGCTACGTCGCTGTGGTTATAAATTACGGTCGCGAAGGAACGAGAGCAGAGTTTTCAGTTATTCAGTCAGTGAGTAAGCCAGAGCAAGCAAGCCAGACTTGTGTGCCGGAGTTCGACTCGAGTGTGCGTCCGCATCTGCGTCAGCATCCGAAGGCCTGAGTTCGAGTGCAGTGGACCGCAGTTGGAGGGACCTGAGTTCGAGTGCAGTGGACCGCAGTTGGAGGGACCTGAGTTCGAGTACAGTGAACTGTCTCTGAAGGTCTGTGGTTCGAGATACTGTGAACTCGAGTGACTGAGATAGAAGAACTGTGAACTGAGAACTGGTAGTTCTGATTTGTAAATAGTGCTTTGTAAATATTAGTTAAGATTAACAGTTCATTGTTGTGCGTAATAGTCCAAGTAAATTGTCATTGTCGTCGGTGGAGTGCTATAACGAATACTGTGTTGAGTGAAGATCCAATTGTTGACGACAGCGTTTAAGGTGAATTGTAGAAAGGAATTATTGTTGTGACGAATAAATTACATTGTTGTAACTAATAAAATTCACAATATTCTTCTTTAATTTCAAGACTGATGTCGTTGTCATTATTGATCGTAGAGCCAAAAGCCCTGTAAACAGAATTTTAAAATATCATTTTGTTTTTTATATTAATTTTTAAAAGTATGCTCTTAAAAAAAACATACTAAATAGTTTAACTTAGTAAAATACTTCAAGGGGGATATAAACCTTTAATTAATTACTTTCAAGTACCTACTGCAAAAATTGGTAAAATTCAATATTTTTTTTTATTCTGAACAATGAATAAATCTGTAATCTTGAAATTTCATACGCTTAATATACGCTATTTCTGCAATTGTACACTATTTTCAGATTTAATATAGCTATTGTCTTTACGGGTAATCAGTAATTCAAAATGGCAGCTGCATTTTATGCATTGAAGCGCCATTTCCCTGATAATTTCCACAAATATCAGTATTTCTCAGTGATTCTTTTTTCTACTTATTCCTGAACAACATGATCTAGAATTTTTGAAATATCTTCACTAAGAATATTTTTTCTATTTTAATTCATATTTTAAAAATAGTTTGTTAACATTTTATTAGGTCAAAAGTATTTTTTTAAATAAACAACGAGTGTTAAACCAATAGTTCTAGATAGGTTTGTTCATAAGTATAAAATATAATACCTCGCAAATTTTCACTTCTATAATCTTGAAAACTTTTTGAGTTGTCAGGGAAACCGACTGAATAAACAAAAGTTATGGGGGACATTTTGTATTTCTAATAACCCGTAATGGTATTGAAAATACTATACAGTACAATTACAAAATTAGTGTAGCTTATATTCAGAATACAAAATTTCGATTTATTCATTGCTGAGAAGAAAAAAATACACAATTTCACCAATTTTTCAGTACATATCCCTTCTTAAGTTGACACATAAAAACAATCTATCAACAAGAAAAGCTGTATTATTCAGTAATAAAGGTTGTGCAAAATTTCGTTACTTTATCTCAAATAGGCTTTGAGAAAATGTTCTTTAATGTAGAAAATTTTAAATTTCGGAAAATTAAGCGTAAATTTATAACAATTATTGTGGGGCCTGAAGCCAGTCTGGTACTCATTAAATAAATTGTGTTCGTTCAAGAAGTCCGTCAATTGTTTGTGAACAATGCGTTCCAAAGCTTTTGACAACATGGACAGGATGCTTATAGGCCGATAATCATTTAGGTTTCAAGGATGATTATTTTTAGGAAGGGGACGTATAGTAGTGACAAAAAAAACCGGACCGACCCTTGTAGCTGATTTCAGAGCCTTGTTCACTCCAGAGCACGATAGACTTGTAACTAAGACTTTCGTGGTTCGAATCCTGCCTGGGGAGGAAACTTTTTTTATTCCTTATTTAAATTTATTCCCAATACTTTTCGATTGCAGCGATATTTTACTACTTAACTAACTTATTATTCCCAGAACATGAATTTTACCAGCAATCGAAAAGTATTGGGAATAAATTTGAATAAGAAACAAAAAAAAAAAAGTTTCCTTCCCAGGCAGGATTCGAACCACGAAAGTCTTAGTTACTAGTCTATCGTACTCTGGAGTGAACAAGACTCTGAAATTAGCTGCAAGGGTCGGTCCTGCGTTACTGTATATAAGCTTTCTTCCATAGGATCGGATATGTCGAGGTCATAAGTGAGGCATTAAAGATGTATGTCACAGTTGACAATATTACGTCTATGATTTTACGCAGTAGAACAATGCTGATGCAGTCAACTCCTTCAGCTTTTGTACTCACCCGTTTTATAGCTTTCTTTACGTCTAAGTCTGTTACGTGTGTAAAGAAAAATTTCTCGCTCGTTGACAGGTCGCTTGCAGTAGTTCATGTACTTTCTCCTTGAGGTCAATCGGATATATGTGTATCGTGGTAAAATGGTCGTTAAGAGCGTCCAGTGAAATACAAAAGTCGTTTACTTGGTCCTTCTATCTACCAGTGGCGGTGCGTCAATAAGAGCACAAGAGCACGTGAATGCCTTGTTTCCATTAATGTACAACTAGTTTTATTATTTAATACCGTATTGGCGTAGTGGGGATGTATAATATCAGGATCGAGCATTTTAAACTTCCCGCATAATCTTGCATAAACTGCATATGTAAACTTGGCAACAACCGTTCACGTACAAGCCGTGCTCTTTTCAAGAAGGTTACAGAAATTTCACGCATGCTCTTTTCAAGAAGGTTACAGAAATTTCACGCATGCGCTGGCCGCTTATGACTCGTCAAGAGCACAAAGCATTAAGTGAACAGTGAATCTATCCTACAGATATCAGGTGCGTCGATGCCTATCGTTTACGTGCTATATCTCGAGAAGAAAATTGAATAAGTCTGTATTTTAGCCTGCAGGTGTCAGAATCTCGCTGTCGGAACGTTTACTTTATGTGTATGTGTGTACAGTGCTGCTACGAGAGTGTAGCTTGTGAATTACTATACTTCAGTGTCGGCATATAGCATAGTTTGGCTTTCAAAGACGTGCTGGCTGAATGTGATGGTGGTATGAATTTAAATATCTGTATGGTGGTGTATATTATTTAAGAATAATATTTACTGGCATGTATTTATAGTAATCAATCTATGCGAATAGGATTACAGTATAGGCTATAGTGTATCAGTGTGTTGTGAATCAAAATATATCACTGAACACGCCGCTTTTGTAAATTGTTTTATGTATTAATTTTTAACAAACGTAAACAATGAACTCTGTTCAAGTAATTTTGAAGAGTAAAGAACTGGGTAAACTGGCTTTCCAGGAAAAATTGGAAATAAAGAAGACTAGGTTTCATTATTATTATTATTATTATTATTATTATTATTATTATTATTATTATTATTATTATTATATGTTGTTTTGAATTTATATACGGGTTTTTCGACAGTGAAACATTGGAATCATGACATTTCATATTAGGCTAAAAACGTACGATTTGAAATTATCTTCGGTTTTGGAACACAAAATTGTGAACACACATAATATTTTATCACGAGCCGCCATTGCTAGCTACCTATGCCCATTGTTTTCAAATCTCGCCATAGTGCTGATAAGTTTGAAGATGGTCCATCACAGGTCCTACGGGATTGAACTCAGGACACCTGCAGTCAGGAGTTAGGACCTGTTGCGAATTGAATCTCGTAATAGGCTGTAAGCAATCGAGTGGCAGGTGGCTTTCTCAGACCATCAGGTGTGCCTTCCAGTCCACGAGAAAAAGCACCGTCACGGCGAAGACGAGTTGGGTCTCCTCTCCTGACGGATCCCTTTCTTTACCCGAGGCGGGTATCGCGCACGCAGACGGGCATCTGACAGCGTCAGCGCTGAGGTATGCTTCAATGGTTTGGCGGCGCACGGACATCAAATCCTGACACCCTGCTAATGATTTGCAGGCAGATTTATCCAGCCAAGACGTCAGAACAGCTAACAGTCATTCATTAACAACAGTATCTTCGGTGATGTAGTGGTTACAGAGACGTCTATTCAATTTTTGCTTTGGAGGGTCAAAGTTTTCTTAGAGGAGATCTTATAGGGTAAATCGCGTGATACAGGCCTACTCCCTCCCCATTTCCTCTGTATTTTTCATATCATAAAGTAGGCTAAACATGGCTATAAAGAAAATCAGTGTATGCTGTATCGAAGATAGACGCAAGTTTTAACCTCCCGAGTCCTGAGATGTTTCTTTGTTTTAATTTTATAGTTCAATATATAAAAATTAGAAATTTATCATTTGAAGAGGTGGAAAAATTCAAATACCTGAGAGTAACAGTAACAAATATAAATGATACTCGGGAGGAAATTAAACAGAATAAGTAAGGGAAATGCCTGTTATTATTCGGTTGAGAAGCTTTTATCATCCAGTCTGCTGTCGAAAAATCAGAAAGTTAGTATTTATAAAACAGTTATATTACCGGTTTTTCTTTATGGCTGTGAAACTTGGACTTTCACTTTGAGAGAGGAACATAGGATAAGGGTGTTTGAGAATAAGGTGCTTAGGAAAATATTTGGGGCTAAGAGGGATGAAGTTACAGGAGAATGGAGAAAGTTACACAACGCAGAACTGCACGCATTGTATTCTTCACCTGACATAATTAGGAACATTAAATCCAGACGTTTGAGATGGGCAGGGCATGTAACACGTATGGGCGAAACCAGAAATGCATATAGAGTGTCAGTTGGGAGGCCGGAGGGAAAAAAACCTTTGGGAAGGCCGAGACGTAGATGGGAAGATAATATTATTCATTCCATGGCAATGGTACATAGGAGATCGTGAATTCTTACATTTTCGAAAGAAAGAAATATAATTACATATGACTGTTTAATGCGGTATCACTATTTAATTTATTTGAAGGTTTCAGAACCATAGTGCGCCAAGCGCCATTTACTGAAGACGTAGAAAACAAGGGTTAAAATTAAGTTATTATCATAATTCAATGGAACCATATAGCAAGTAATATAAAGTATACACAATAAAACTAAATGATATGTCAATCTTCATTAAACTATAGTTGCGTGTAATAACAAATAAGAAACATGTTAAAGGAATTGTCATTGCACTAAATGAGTGGCCTCTGGACCAAAATGATCGCAATTTAATTATTTAAATACAATTTCAATTAAGTAACATAATAAACGATTTATCCTTCTAACAAACACGAATGTTCCCTGGATCAAACGTCCTATTTTAATTACGTAATTACTTTATATTTATTTCTAACAGGTGCAGCGGAGCGCACGGGTACGGCTAGTAATAATAATAAAAATAAAAATAATAATAATAATAATGTTTACATTTAAAATTAAATTAAAGACGAAAAGCGCTTCTTAAAATGTAGGACGAGTCGTAAGATAATACCCCTGCTTGAATTCGAACCCGAGGCCTTAGTCCATGACATTCTCACGCGAAACCCGACCATGTACAGTCGAAACTAAACGAGTAATGAACCCGCCTTGTAATGGAATTAAATGCATGGGGGGGGCCGTGCACTGCATTTTGATTAATTCTGAGTCTCAAATTTTGGTACGCACTGCAGGGCCGAAATTATACAACTAATACTTAGATGGTTACTGCGGGGTGGGGGTCCATTTATTCTCGACGAGTGAGTACCGGGTATATTGGCAATTAGTTAGGGATATTAAATTGACCGCCATCATAATCCATGATGATTTATGATCAAAGCTCCGACATGCGTTAAATTAGGCTTCACTTGATTGGCTCATAAATCGACTATTGTGTAATAGACTGCGGGGTTGTCATCGAAGTATAATCCCATAGTACTTTGAGATGGGCTGCATGTACACAATCGATGCAATTATTAGCAGCTTACGAACTTTGTTTTTCTTCGTCACGGAAAGACACATCACACAGATCCATACAGTGGGGCTCGAAAGTTTGTTAACCTGCTTGTATATCACATGATGGCGGCAAAGTGACTGTACCATCGAGACTTCTAGACTAAATAGTTCTTCTACGCTATCTGAATATATCAGCACTAAACTACACACAGTTGAACTCTGTTATGTCGCAAAAAGTGAGTGTCGTCATAAAAATAAATAAATGGACCTACAGTAAAAAATAAAAGTAAGTAAGTTTGTATCATATTTCTATACAGTCCACACCTGGCATTCACATGGATAATAATCTCAACTGGGACATGCAAATCACAGAAACCTGCAGAAAAGTATATTCTATTATTCATGTGCTAAAAAGGATAAATGTTCATCTTCCCTCTTGCTTAAAAAAGTCCCTTGTGCAGACCCTTGTATTTCCCTATTTTGACTATGCTGACATTTTACTGACTGACCTTTCCAGCGACAACAAAATGAAACTTCAACGTGCTCATAATTTGTGTGTACGTTTTGTAAGCAATGTTCGTAAATATGATCATATTACCCCATCCCTGGAAGCAATAGGTTGGCTTAATCTAGATAAGAAAAGAAATTTACATTCACTTCTCTTTCTCTTCGAAATCTTGAACTCTTCTATTCCTTCGTACCTGTCGTCTCGCTTCACTTACCTTTCTTCCCACCACAATCTGAACACACGCTCTCGCCATGAAACAATACTAACAATACCATCCCATCGCACCTCCTCATACTCATCCTCTTTCACAATAGCCCTGCCAAGACTCTGGAATTCGTTACCTGCTAGCATCAGGGACTGTCGAAATAAAATTGAATTCAAACGCAAACTTACTAGGCACTTGGTCAGTAGTTGAGACTCGTTCAGACATGGTTTCTTGTAAATAGTTATTTTAATCTACCACAAAATATCTCAATATCCGGTAATTTCATCACTATAGAATTTTGTTATTGTAGGTTTAATTTGTAATTTAGTAAATACAAAAATATTCTTTGTTCTTAACTTCTATGATAAAATGTCTAGCTTTCATTAATCAGGTATTCTTGTCGTACTTTAATTTTTATTGTAATTGTAATTGTAAATTTAATATTAATTGTAATCTTATTGTTCATGTTATAGTTGTAATCCCCTGGTAGAGGTGCAGAGAAGGCCTGACGGCCTTATCTCTACCAGGTTAAATAAATAAATCTAATCTAATCTAAATCTAATCTAACCTGTGGAGTAACGGTCAGCGCGTCTGGTCGCGAAACCAGGTGGCCCGGGTTCGAATCCCGGTCGGGGCAAGTTACCTGGTTGAGGTTTTTTCCGGGGTTTTCCCTCAACCCAATACGAGCAAATACTGGGTAACTTTCGGTGCTGGACCCCGGACTCATTTCACCGGCATTATCACGTTCATATCATTCAGACGCTAAATAACCTAGATGTTGATACAGCGTCGTCAAATAATAAAATAAAATAAAATAAAAATATTTCTATACACTATATACAGCAGAGGTCTGCATCGGACGTTTTCGCTCGAGCGCCAAGTAGTTCATAGCATAGTCCGATAGGCAGCGCACATGCATGATGGGTAAAATTGTCACGAGCGATAAATCCTCGAACGGTATAAGCCGAGCGTTAGACATTCCTTCTTGTTACAGTGATCAACTGTGTAGTAACATCATAGATGTTTATCATTTCAAAACTTTGCAGTGTTTAACTAACCTCTCCATAGTACAACTACAAAACTTGCTTTAAAATGTAATACAAATGTTGTAGGTAAATGTTTCCCCCCCCCCTCCCCCACACAGGAGTGATTTTGCTTTGCCACATCTGATAGATGTTATTGGATGTAAATGTAATTATTATAAACGGAAAACACAATCACGATAATGCAAGTTTTCTAGTAATAATAATAATAATAATAATAATAATAATAATAATAATAATAATAATAATAATAATAATAATAATCTCTAATAATCAGTGTACCAATCTTTGCGTCTGTAACAGTTGTGCAGCATGATTATTCGTTTTATTATATTTTCTGTGACGTTATCTCTGTACTAATATTGTTATTAATCTACTGCTATATCAATAATATTTTGTAAAACGTTTCTACATTGTGGCAATATATAGGCGGAACACTATGTATGGACCTATCATATTATATATGTGGTAAATCAAATATTAGCAATAATAACTGTGTAACGAAGTTTTTCATACTATTTTATTTATAACTTCATGTTCCTGTTTTGGTACGTTCCATTGACTGTTCCATTAAACGTTTATCATAAACGCAGAAAATAAAGCCTTATTTTTACCGTGTGAGCAAAACATATGTGTATCTTATCTGTCGCCTTCCATACAAGGTAAGACATGTCGGTGAGATGACCTTGTACTGTGCTTCTATTTATTACGAGCGTATCACGACCGATCGTACGTCAGTCGAGGGTTCGACACTCGACCGAGTTCAAGCGAGCGATTTAACTCCAATGCAGCACTCTGATATATATACAGTCTGTCTCACGCATTTTGACTCACTATTTACATTTTATCATGCTTTTTTCAATGATACTGAAACTGATTAAGAAGAGGAAAAGGAATTGGTTGGGTCACTGGCTGAGAAGAAACTTTCTACTGAAGGATGCAATGGAAGGAATGTTGAACGGGAGAAGAGTTCGGGCAGAAGAAGATACCAGATCATAGACGACAGTAAGATAAATGGATCACATGAGGAAACGAAAAGGAAGGCAGAAAATAGGAAAGATTGGAGAAAGCTGGGCTTGCAGTGAAAGACCTGCCCTTGGGCAGAACAATGAATGAATGAATGTTTTTCTTTCTTTCTACATGTTAAGTATGTGTCTCATTTTTATTGACTTGTTCTTTCCATTGCACACCGTAGTTACAAATAATTGTACGATTTCAGAAGGCTACATTTTCACCAGTATTGAACATAAATACATAATCTGAAAGAGCGAAGTTTGAAGTTTTATGCTGACCTTAGATGCACTCGATGTGAGCTCCACGTATATTACGGCCGACATCCAGGCGGTGATCCCATTCGTGCCAAACCCTCTCAGGAATGTCTTGTGTGACGTTCCTGATTGCTGTGTTAATGCAACCTTCTCAATTTGGCCAAAGTCGCTGGAAATGGAGGAATGTAAACAAACATTGTCCTTAACAAAACCCCACAGAAAGAAATCACACTGAAATCCGGTGAATGGGGTGGCAATGTGCAAAAGGTGCTGTCTGCGTCTTTTGAACGACCAATCCATCGATCTGGTAGGTGTTGATTTAAGCTAATACCACAACTCACGGACGAGAAGGAACAGGGGTTCATTTTCCAACAAGATGGAGCCCTTCCACACTGGCATATAGAGGTCCGGGGTACATAAATCAACACCTACCAGTTCGATGGATTGGTCGTGCTACGGACGCAGAAAGTATCTTCTGCACATGGCCACCCCGTTCACAGGATTTCAGTCTGTGATTTCTTTCTGTGGAGTTTCGTCAAGGACGTTTACATATCTGAATTGAGAAAGTGCATTAACACAACAATCAGGAACGTCACACAAGACATGCTTGAAAGGGTTTGGCAAGAATGGGATCACTGTCTGGACGTCTGCCGTATTACACGTGGAGCTCACATGGAGTGCATCTAAGGTCAGTATAAAACTTCAAACTTCCCGTTTTCAAATGGTGGTAAGATAGTGTATTTATGTTCAATATGAGTGAAAATATAGTCTTCTGAAATCGTCCAAAATTTGTAATCACGGTATATTACTGTATAATTATCTCTTTCAATTGTTTATGTGTTACATTTGGTGTATTTGTGATGTTCTTTGTATTGTATTGTAGTTTTACTCCTGATTAAATGTTAGAAAAGACCCTGTGGTCTTAACTCTGCCAAATTAAATAAAACCATTATTATTATTATTATTATTATTATTATTATTATTATTATTATTATTCATTAATTTATCCCTTTGAAATCTATACTAATAATAAATCTGTAGCCGAAATTTTTCTGGTAATTTTCGATTTTCCAAAAATAATTGGTCCTAACATATATAATTAATCGCCCTGAAACCGAAAATCGCATTTTTAAATTTTTGTTTGTATGTCTGTCTGTCTGTCTGGATGTTTGTCACCTTTTCACGTGGTAATGGCTGAACCGATTTATATGAAAATGGGAATATAAATTAAGTTCATTGTAACTTAGAATTTAGGCTATATGGCATTCAAAATATTTTATTTAAAAGGGGGATTATAACGGGTCTTTAATTAAATAAATCGAAATATCTCCCTTATTATTAATTTTTATGAAAAATATTACATAACAAAAGTTTCTTTAAAAATAATTTCCCACAAGTTTTATTCCATGCCAAATTTTGATAGGACTGATATTTAATGAGATAAATGAGTTTCAAAATTACAATAACAACGTCATCTAAGGCGGTGTAATGAAATAAAAAACAAATGACTTTGTCTATAAGGGGCCTGGGGCAACAACAATCGAAAGTTATGAAACATAGCCTACAGAGAATGTTTCTGTGTTTGTATGAAGTAATATCGGAAGCTAAATTAACCGATTTGTATAATTAATTATTATTTCACCATTTGAAAGTGTAGTTTCTCTAGATGGACATAATGCTATAATGTTATTACAGTAACTTCTGAGTGAATCGAGGACAGGTAAGATTAAAATAGCTTCTTATGCACAGAAAACTTGATAGGTAGCCTATTTGTTTCCTGTATTTCCTAAAATAATTTTTATGACCAAATGAGTGGTCTCTGGACCAAAATGATCGCATTTTAATTTGTTTAATATAATTTAAGTAACATAATAAACGATTTATCCTTCTATCAAACACGAATGTTCCCTGGATCAAATGTCCTATTTTAATTATGTAATTACTTTATATTTATTTCTAACGGGTGCAACGGAGCGCACGGGTACGGCTAGTTTTTAAATAAAATGGACTTTTTTTTTTTTTTGCAAATTAAAAAAGGATTAACACTTAGCCTATCGTTATATTTCTTTATATTACGCAGTCTGACAACCCTACTGCGGTGACTAAGGGATGGAATGCTGCTATTCAGTCCTATGTTCTTGTGTGTATTTGTAGGTGAGCCGGCGATGCGCTGTTGCCAAACTAACCAGATTTTTCACTCTAATTTTCTAATTAACTATGCGCTTAATTACAGAACTCGTAATAAATTTGTATTTATTTTAATTTACTCTATTGCCCCTTAAATTCTTCACAGTAACATCACTTCGACTATGTATTTTGCACTACCGTAAAGTGGGGTGACTTTGAACGCTGAGGTGACTTTGAACAGTAATTTAGTTCCTTTCTAAATTAAATTCTGTACCCAATTGCGAAAAAACTGTTTAAGTTGTCAATAAATTAGTTCAGTTTTTTCGAAATAGGGTACAGCATTTAATTTAGAAGAGCGCTAAATTACTGTTCAAAGTCACCTCGGCGTTCAAAGTCACCCCACTTTACGGTATAAGATTTAAAAAAGGCCACATATTTTAAATGTGAAATAACATTAAATTTAAGACTTTTTTGTGCGAAATAACACCAAAATTAACGAAATTAATAGACCATACAGAAATTTAAGACTTTTATTCGCCGTAAAATAGAATCTTTAAGGGGAGAGGGTGGTATTTTTTGATGAAAAATGAGTAAATTAAAAAAAAATTCTTAAAAATACTCTGTAATAGGTGTGGAATGCACAGCATAACATTTTGTGGCTATTTGTGCCCTTATCGGATGTTGAGTCGCCATTTTTAAACTTCCTGCGTTATGGATTTTTAAATCACTCGTCCACTTTTATTGTTGTTTCCGGTAAATTAAATTTTCAAAAAAAAAAATTTTTTTTTCTTTAAAATACCCTTTGATATGTGTGGAATACATTGCATAACATTTTGTTGGTATTTGTGCCCTTATTGGATGTTGAGGCGTCATTTTTCAACTTCCTGCGTTATGGATTTTTAAATCACTCGTCCACTTTTATTGTTGTTTCCGGTAAATTAAATTTTCAAAAAAAAAATTGTTTTTCTTTAAAATACCCTTTGATATGTGTGGAATACATTGCATAACATTTTGTGGGTATTTGTGCCCTTATCGGATGTTGAATCGCCATTTTTAAACTTCCTGCGTTATGGATTTTTAAATCACTCGTTCACTTTTATTGTTGTTTCCGGTAAATTAAATTTTCAAAAAAAAAAATTTTTTTTTCTTTAAAATACCCTTTGATATGTGTGGAATACATTGCATAACATTTTGTTGGTATTTCTGCCCTTATTGGATGTTGAGGCGTCATTTTTCAACTTCCTGCGCTATGGATTTTTTAATCACACGCCCGCTTTTATCGGTTTACAGTAACTTCATTATTTTTTTTGCTACATTGCCAGACTAAAATGGATATAATTTCTGAATTATTAAAGATACTGTACATGCATGAAATAAATTTAGAACACGCATTCTTTAGACTATTAGAATTTTGTTAATTGATTTCATTTAAAAAATACGTCCGTTTGCAAGAAAGGAAATCAGAAAATTGTTATTAAATTTTAATTGTTTATTGTACAAACGTAGGGACTAATATCACAATTCTGTTACAGACAGTTTGTAGAACATGCTTTTGCAAATGCATTGCAAAAAACCGTTTGAGTCTATCTTTAAAAACGGTGTAGATATATCGGTTTTAGTACAATCCTGCATTAGGTATATTTTTTTTCAAATTTGGGCCCCCAAATTATTTTGTTTGTTTTTTTTTTTTTTCAAAATATTTTTATTTGGTTGAGTTGCCACAGCTATGAGCTCTCTACATACAAAAAATGAATATTTTATACCAGATAGGAAATAGTACATTATGCAACGAGCCTATAATGATAGTAATTAAGAATTGAGTATGGATATTTATGAAACGAGCGCAAGCGAGTTTCATAATTTTCATGCGAGCTTCTTAATTACCATTATAGGCGAGTTTCATACGAATTTTTATGCTCGACCATATTTCTAACTTGAAATTACCGGTATTCAGATGTATACATTTTATTTGTAGGTATCTGACAAGATCGGAAGTGACCTTGTTCTAGGTCGTGAATTGTGAGATGTGCGCAGACGCGAAAGTATTGATTTTTTTCCGAGCAACAATAATGTCATTGACCTTGACGTAGTCCCGTTAAACTTGATAATATTATAATATTATAACCTTGATCATTGAATTCGACATTGAAAAACGAGATGACAAATTGAATTTATTTGAATATTATTTACAATTAACGCAGAGCATAACCTTCTGCGACAGTATTGGATTTCCAGCCTCCGTGACTTTTCGCTAATTCTCTTTCGATTGCATATCCGAGAATAATCGATACTTGCGGTTTTATAACGGTACAAAGCTGACTTGTCATTGGCTGAACACATGTAAGCTGAGTTATCATTGGCTGAAGACCAGTACTTTAATGAGTAAGTGTACTTTAATGACATGCATTAAAGGACTGCTACCGGGTGTATAATTACTACATTTCGGCATGGTCGAGCATAAAAAGTTTTAAAAAATACCATCCTCTCCCCTTAAGCTATTAATTTTAACATTTTTTTGGACATCGTTACTGAGCGGTTGCAACATACCGTACTGAATACAAAGAAGTAATTCTACGTCAAAAAAATCTGCAAAACGTTTAGCACTATCAAAATCTCAAACTCAACCTACTGTAAAAGTCATCCATTAGTGAAGGCAAACGATTGGATCTGAGATCATCGCAATGTGTTCTCACGGAATATCAGATCTGGTGGCACGCTGACAAGGAAATGCAAATTCCGCACCAAACCCGGGTTATAAACCCCCACTCTATCCCAGCACGAGCCGCGCCGCCGTCTTAACAATGTAAGAGTCTTTAATGAAAACACTTGGTACGCCTCTTAACTTAATATGCAGTAGCAGAACGCCGGTAGGGTCAAAAGCTACTTCAGTGGGTCCTAGACAGCTACTTACAATCACAGCCATGGACAGCGGAGAACAAACAGTGTCTCGTGACACGATGAGCGTCCTTGTTTCGACACTCAGCCACAAAAAGAGATTATGCAATAGATAGCTATATCCAACCAGGTAATCAGTCCTAACGGAAATCGAACCCGCGCTCGAGCGCAACTCTGGATCTGTTAACAAGCGCCTTAGCCGACTGAGGTGCGCCGGTGTCTATTTTATACTTAGTTGATAGTATAAAAATATATAAATGTTACGAAGTATGAATCAATATCATCAAACCACCGATGATGATGATGATGATGTATGTATTTATTCACACTGCACTGGGTATATACCCGGTGGCAGTGGTAACTAATTACACTCAATAATGACAATAATAAACTTATTAATTAAAAATACAATTAATAATAATAATACTAATAATTAATACTAACAATAATTAATAATAATAATAATAATAATAATAATAATAATAACAACAACAACAGGGAATATACTAAATTAAATGAAACGATCACTTAAAATAACATTTGAAATAAATCTAATTTGTATCTTAACGGTCTTACTAATAAAAACTCTATATACAGACGTTTAACTGTCTTATATTTATACAATGAGTAGCTTGTTTATAAGTCGTGTGTAAATTCCTTACTAATAATCACTACATACGTCGTGTATAACAGTATAACTGTTACACAGATACGTCATAGTTTCGTCATTACTTCATTACGAAAGGTAATAGAATATCTGAGGTTCTCTATTGCATCCGGTAGAGCGCTGTAGTGTGGCGTTTTAAATATCGATAGTACAACTGGCTCTAATCGATTACCACACTATATTTTGGTCAAAGAGTACAAGCTACAGCAATATTATTCTAATAATTCTATGATCTTTGGTTTGTTCTTCTGTGGTTACATGGTAACCATCATCATAAAATGACAGTCGATACGAACAGCTGTTAGAGGGGCGGCCATTTTTTCACTATATACAACGCTTAAACAAGGGGTTTTTCTGTATATAACTACTGCAAAGCAATTCCCATTGTATAGTTACAGCCTGTTTATACGTCCATAGCTTATTCAAGGTTTATTAGTAACGTTTTCTGTCTCAACTCTGGATAAGTCTGGTATAAAAACTATACACGGTTTATTAGTAAGACTGTAAGACTAAGATCGAACTAAAACCCACGAGTATGATATGTTCATATCTGCACAAGTACCTTTCAACATTACACTCATTTTGCTGTCAACTCACTCACTGCACTGGAACTACGACACATTTCACTGATTCTATCCTGATTTCACTAACACTTCAAAAACATTTCACTGTTCAAATACTATGCACTGCCACTATAAACTATAAAGCTTCACTGACAGGAACACGTTTCACTTACACGGCACACTTTACTGATACGACATACTTCTTCACAGATACAACACACTTCACTGACACAACATAATTCTTCACTGATACAGCACTTCAATAACAACACATCATTTACACCCTTTAATTACTGTGTATAATTACCGTCTATTAGTAAGGTCCTTAAGCCTATTTTTAAATACATTTTTGGTTTGGTTTGATGATGATGATGATGATGATGATGATTAATGAACATCTAAAACGGAAAATAGTACTTATAACTGTCATCATTGAATTCTCTGCGTATGTGTTCACTAAAACAAAACACCGAAATGACAAAATGCAGAAGTAGAAATGAAACTACAACTTTCCGCCATAAAAGCAAATTGTAGGCTTAAAAAACAAATACATTCGTCCCACTGAACAGAATTACTGAAATACTAGCTTTCACTTGTCTGTTAATTATTAAATACTAATAAAATACTACAAGGATTCCGAAGTTACACCATACATTAAAAGGAGTTTCGCGGTGGAAAAAGTTTGAGAAACACTGCCGTCATCGTGATACCGTTGCAGAAATGTCAGTGTTGCTCCTAAACGTTGCATTTTGTGTTCGGGTGTCAGGTTTTTTGGCACCCACCTGGCACACACTTTTTTGAACAGCAGGTGCTTAGTGACAATCTCATGCAACAAGGATCGCGATATCTGCGGAAAATGGCTGCTCAGCTCCGTAATCGTGAAGCGACGGTTCTCCATGATGCACTGCCGCACCAGCTCAACACGATCATCATTGATGAGGGACGGTCGCCCACTGCGCTCTTCATCACGGACACTTCGACGACCTTCGGAAAACTGCCTACACCAGCGACGCACCATCTGCTTACTCATGATGTTCGGCCCATAGACCTGACAGAGCTGCCGATGAATTTCAATTGGCGCAATGCTTTGTGCATTAAAGAACTTTACCGACCGAACCTCGCAGGCGGCGGGAGAAGGAATAAGAGCTTCCATTTCGGACCACTGCTGCCATGCTACTGACACCAGGCGGGACCTGTCCGGCTGGCATATGATTGATACGTCATAGATCTGTTACGCATGCGCAATTGACACGGCTAATTACGTTTACTTTAAAGGGGAAAAAATCGGGAAACTTACTTTCTGGATGCGCCTCGTATTTGTTTTGTGAGGGAACAGCCTATACATTCGCTTGTCGATGGCTTATCTTGGTCCATAGGGACGAAAGTAATCCTGAAAAGGCCGATGTGTTGAACGTAGAGTATTACGCCACTAACTGCACATGCGGTACACAGGACCTCCCACTCTCCCTCTCTGCGTCTCGCCTCGCAAAAAAACAGCTCAGGAAGTGAGACACGGGCAGTAATTGAGTATAACTGAGTGTGCTAGCACATCGCCCTCGCTGCGGAGAGACTTATGCCACGCACTGTACTTACTATACAAGAACCCCGCACATTTTTCTATTATCATTTTTTAAAACACTCTGTATATAACCTACCTATCTCAGCAGGCATGGATGCTAATGTATCACCAATGCGGCGGCTGAGTGATCAGACCTTCAGATTGTCACGCAGGCGGTCCGGATTCGAGTCCCGGTCAGGTCTGGAATTTTTCACAGAGAAATCCACAGTAACACTTGTGGCGGACAAGGTTGCAGTTCGGGTTTTTCTCTAGGTTATCCCGTTCCTCCATATTAGGCATCTACATAATTCCGTCACCATTTCTCCATTTCGTCATCATTCCATAGCAATCCCCGGAACGCTGGCTGGCGAGGCACGGAGAGAGCTGCCTAGGGACAAGTAAGGTGGCTTGTTCGAAACCTGGATACGCAGCGAACCTTAGTGTAGTCAGCCGGTGTAGGTTTCGAAATGCGCCTAGCTTGAAAGTTAGCGCAATAAATCGTGAAAGGTCACAGTGCTGAGTCATAATGCCTCCCTCTCGAAAATTCTATTCCATGCCATATCAATGTCCTTATATCTATATCTTATAGGTCTATCTATGCCCATATCTACCTACAATTCTCTCAACATACCGGTACCTACAGTATCTCTATCGGTGCCAGTATCTACATTTCTATAAAATATCGATGACAGAGACCTCCAAACTGTACAGTTAAACTCGTTAACAAAACTCAAAATATTACATTCCAAATAAACGTCTTTCTGCTATATGCATAACAAATGCTTTTAA
Organism: Periplaneta americana; assembly: GCF_040183065.1. NCBI lineage: Eukaryota > Metazoa > Arthropoda > Insecta > Blattodea > Blattidae > Periplaneta > Periplaneta americana. The sequence goes on from NC_091128.1 coordinate 169,429,952, forward strand.
TTCTGCATATCCAGTCATCTAATCTATTCTGAAGGACTCTCATCAGAAAATAGCAGAAAAAACTCTACTCCACAGTAACAACATCATTAAAGTATAGACCACTACATTTCAGTCCAATTATAATTCACATATGCAATTTTTGAGTTGCGTTCGTAGAGCTCTTTGAGACGATGTGATTGTATTGTGTACTGCCTTTACAATGGTACTTAAGTTGAAATATTAAAGCAATCAGCCTTCAAGGACGGCATATAAACATCTGAATAACTCCATAATAACAGCTGACAAAGTAATGTTGCTAGGCAACGCTCTCGTTTCCAATCTGCATTTCGCGCTTAGCGTTTAACTTGGGGAATGCGACCGGAATCACACTTTCAAACCACACATGTAATAATGACACAGGAAACACTGCACAGTTCCATAAGGGAGTTACTTTTGTCGCGTCCTGTGTTGTTAATATTGACACTATTAATGCATTCCAAGTCGATCTTGACGCTGATGTGAACACTACAATCAAAAGTTGTAAGAAAAAACTACGCGATTCCATCGTAAGCACAATGTACAATAGGTACTAACGTTCTTCGCACCTTTAAGAAACATACACTAAAGAGAATAAGCAATAAGGAATTAAATAAGGTAAGATACTGTAAAAATCTAATGCAGAATTTGCAAAACTCTAATGTAAAAAACAAACAAGTAATGAAACAGAAACGATCTAACAGAGATAAAGTAATGTTCAACAGAAAAAAGCTACAATCTTCAACAAAGAAAAGGCAACAATCTGTAACAGAGAAAAAGAGCAACAATCTTCAACAGAGAAAAGCAACACTCTTCGAGAGAAAACAGCAACAATCTTCAATAGAGAGAAGGCAATAACCTTTAACAGGGAAAAGAAAACCAACAATCTTCAACAGAGAAACGCAACAATATTCAACAGAGAGAAGGCAATAACTTTTAACAGAGAAAAAGAGCAACAATCTTCAACAGAAAAAAGCAACAATATTCAACAGAGAGAAGGCAATAACCTTTAACAGAAAAAGAGCAACAATCTTCAACAGAAAAAAGCAACAATATTCAACAGAGAGAAGGCAATAACATTTAACAGAGAAAAACAGCAACAATCTGCAAAAGACTGAAGGAGCAACAATCTTCAACAGAGAAAAAGCAACAATCTTCAACAGAAAAAAGCAACAATATTCAACAGAGAGAAGGCAATAACTTTTAACAGAGAAAAAGAGCAACAATCTTCAACAGAAAAAAGCAACAATATTCAACAAAGAGAAGGCAATAACATTTAACAGAGAACAACGGCAACAATCTGCAAAAGACAGAAGGAGCAACAATATTCAACAGAGAGAAGGCAATAACATTTAACAGAGAAAAACAGCAACAATCTGCAAAAGACAGAAGGAGCAACAATCTTCAACAGAGAAAGAGCAACAAACTTCAACAGAAAAAAGCAACAATATTCAACAGAGAGAAGGCAATAACCTTTAACAGAAAAAGAGCAACAATCTTCAACAGAAAAAAGCAACAATATTCAACAGAGAGAAGGCAATAACATTTAACAGAGAAAAACAGCAACAATCTGCAAAAGACAGAAGGAGCAACAATCTTCAACAGAGAAAGAGCAACAAACTTCAACAGAAAAAAGCAACAATATTCAACAGAGAGAAGGCAATAACATTTAACAGAGAAAAAGAGCAACAATCTGCAAAAGACAGAAGGAGCAACAATCTTCAACAGAGAAAAAGCAACAATCTTCAACAGAAAGAAGCAACAATATTCAACAGAGAGAAGGCAATAACCTTTAACAGAAAAAGAGCAACAATCTTCAACAGAAAAAGCAACAATATTCAACAGAGAGAAGGCAATAACATTTAACAGAGAAAAACAGCAACAATCTGCAAAAGACAGAAGGAGCAACAATCTTCAACAGAGAAAAAGCAACAATCTTCAACAGAGAAAAAGCAACAATCTTCAACAGAGAAAAAGCAACAATCTTCAACAGAGAAAAAGCAACAATCTTCAACAGAGAAAAAGCAACAATATTCAACAGAGAGAAGCGAATAATTTTTAACAGAGAAAAAGAGCAATACTCAACAGAGAAAAAGCAACACACAACAATTTCCAAAAGAGAAAAGGCAATAACCTTTAACAGAGAAAAAGAGCAACAATCTTCGACAAAGGAAACGGAACAATCTTCAACAGAGAAAAAGCAAAATTATAATTGAGAAAAATCAAGAATCTAGCACAGAACAATTAGGAATCACAGACAGGAAAGGAAAATGTAACAGTTAATGAAATATAACGCCATGCGTTATTATATTGTTTTATTAATTACGCACTTATTATTTTATCCATGAAGTAGTCCTAATAAATACTACTACAAGTTTTGATTTTCATTAGATAAATTCACTTGCAATCAGAACCTCTTGTGGAACTACATATGATAATTTTATACATAAAATAACACTGTTACGGCATTGCTCTACACGAAACGACTATAGAACAACACCTTCTTGATATTCTCGTAAGTAAACAGTAAAGCACTACCAGCTATTAGGTTAACCTCATTAGAAACATAGCCATAGTCGTAATATACTGTATAGCAAAACTCAAATATGTTTATTGTGGAAACCAATTTTAATATCATTTTATGTACAAAAAGATATACACATTCCATGATTTTAACAAAATTAACCAATTTGTAAATTGAAACTCATAGAATGTACATTTTACATAATTTTAATAACTTGTATAACTTTAACGTAATATGATTCAATGAATTGACTTAGTATAACAGGATAACGTTTTAATTCTGATACTCTAATGATCCACAATTAAATTAAATTACCAGTAATATGTTCAATGTAACAGTTATAACATAGACCTGATTATGCTTTTTATAAGTGAAAACGTTTGTCCAAATATGTAATATACAATAAGGTGCAATAATAAAGTAGTCACCCATCGATAAGTATACACTGAAATATTTCATAAGAAATTTGTTACAACACAACTTATCTGAACAACAAAATGACTTTAAAAATATATATATAAAGTTTTACTTGTCAAGTACTATCAGTACGATTCTGATTTTTATTCATATCATTACAGAAACTGGTAAGGAACGATTCATCATTTGACAGTTTTTAAATAAAATGGATGGTTTTCTTGCAAATTAAATAAAAAGATTAACACGTACGTATCGTTATTTTCTGCCATTAGGAAGGCTGGCAACCCTGCGGCAGTGACCATGAGCGTATTCCGAATCTCACCGGTGAGCAATCCGATGGCATCACGGTGTTCTGAATTCCACCGATGACGTCATTGATGCTCCACCGGTGTCGCACCGGTGCCATCAACTTGCAGAAGTGGTGGCAGGCTCCATCAGCCGTCATCAGTGAATCTGATTGGTTCTTGTATAGGGCGGGAATTAGCAGACGAATGACATCGTGCACTGTTGTGTCATGGCGGTGTGTTCTGCTTTAGTTCTGTTGTATTGTTTGTAATGAGCACAACGTAAAAACAATATGTTAATGGCTTATGAGCGAACATGTCAACGGACCAGTTATTACTACCGGTTCAAGAAATAAGTTGTTTATGATCTCTTTTATTTGAACGAGATGGCAGTACGGAAATTTCGCAAAATTTTGCTAGCGTAGCACAGATAACCACTTACACAGTCGCCATGACAGCATCGATTCTTCCAGCAGTTTTGTTCCTTATTTTCGTTGCAACGTGACGTCATCGATGCCACCGGACCGGTGAGATTCGGAATACGCTGCAAGCAACGGAACGCTGCTGTTCAAACTGAGTGCGTGTGCGTATTCGAATGTGGGTCAGGGATGCGCTGTTGCCAAACTATGCAAAGTTTCTGCCTAATTTTCTAATAAACAATGCACTTAATTACAAAACGCATAACAGTTGTTTTATTTATTTTAATGTATTCTATTGTCTACTTCAATTTGCACAGTTAAACAGTAGAACTTGGTTATAGCGACCTCGTTTTGTGCGACACCTCGCCTATAACGTCAAATATTCTGTGGTCGCAACTAATTCCCCATAAGACATATGCTTTCCTACCTTGCTTAATACGACAAACGTATATGCGTCTACCTCGCATATAACGTCATTTTCAACCTCAGTTTGGAATACAGTTTTCTAAGAACCAAAGTATTTTGCTGAAATCTGGCAAATCCTTTACTGTTCCCTTCTATCATAGACCCCTGGAATGCAGGCAGATTCCCCACCCCATTGTAACCTGCCCGAATTCATGCGGTATTAATGCTACCTGCATGCGGTCAGTTTCGACAGGAAGTTTTCACTAAGTGCACTCATTTTAACGCAGTATGGCCACTAAAAGAAGTGAGTGACACTTTAGAAGCCATTAGAATTGTGAACATTTCTATGAAGCTAGAGGAGGGAGTATGAAGCTAGGAGAGGGAGCAGTGAAATTGCAACTGAAATAATGAATATAGAATTTAATTTAGAAAGTGTATATTGGACAAGTAGGAGACAACAGAGTAAAATGACTGATTATTTCACTCCTCAGTAAATACACTGGTGGCCATAATTCTGAAAACTTTTTGTTTTTGTACCGAATTATTATAACATCTGCATTGATTCACAGATTTATTCAATTGAAAATGTTATTCGTCACTGATTCGTTAATTATGGGGTTATAACAAAGGTATTATATTAAATCCTGACTATTTTAACAATAAATAATCATTACTATGTGGGAAATTATATTCGTGTCGTTTAAGATCTAAATATTAATTTCAGATTTCATTATAATTTTTCATTATTTACTGCAATAAAAACTAGTCCATTGTTGATTTTAAGATTATTGTTGTTAGGTAGAAGCATTTTTGAGCACTGTTAGCATTAAATGTGAATATTATTAGTGAATTTCTATGATTAGTCTGACTTAAGATTTCGTTAGGTTAACACCTGATTGCTTTACAACAAACTTTATTGATCATTTTATCACAATGGCTCCACGAAAGGACTGGACACCTTCTAGGGCAATCACACTTCGAGAAGAAGGTTACACATTCAAGGAAATTGCAAGAAAACTTGGTAAAGGTACTACAATGTCTGACGTCCAGAAGGTATGGCAGAAGTACAAATCCACAAAATCTTGTAAAATAACACTTAGGACTGGTAGAAAACCTAAAGTAAGTACAAGAGTTGTGAAGCAGATTTCTCGATTAGCATTGAAAGATCGAAGGAAATCTTCTAAAGTGATATAGGAAGTCCTACACAGCAGTGGACTTAGTATTTCTGTAAAGAATGTTCGAAGGAAGTTATTTGATAATAGAATGAAAGCAAGAGCATCTAGAAAAAAGCCATTTCTCTACAAAGGTAAACGAGAAAATCGTGTAAATTGGTGCAAAAATAATCAATTATGGACCAATGGTGGCTGGGCGAAAGTGATATAGAGCGATGAAACAAGAACTTCTATATTTGAAAATGATGGTGTCCAATATGTTCGTCGCCGAAATGGAGAAGCTTTGAATCCTGAGTGCCTAATCGAACAGTCCTCGCAGAAATACTAAGTCCACTGATTATTTATTGTTAAAATATTCGGGATTTAATATAACACCTTTATTATAACCCCATAATTAACGAATCAGTCACGAATAACATTTTCAATTGTATAAATCTGTGAATCAATGCAGATGTTATAATAATTCAGTAAAAACAAAAAGTTTCCAGGATTTTGGCCACCAGTGTAAGTTTGGTGAGTAATGAACAAACTGTTTTAATACAGAATACTGTATTTATAATTGTACATGTATTTTATTGCGTTCATGGTATGCTTAAAAGTGAATACATAAATCTAAAATAAGCCTAATTATGTCTATTATTTTTCATTTCCACCTCACTAGACTGATAATATGAATCTCGGTTACTACGACACTCGTTTATAACAACATAATTTTCAAGGTCCCTTGGATGTCGTTATAACCAAGTTCTACTGTATTACTTCCACTCTGTATAACTTTGTTTTGCTGTATGTAGCTTACTTTACTTACTTACTTACTTACAAATGGCTTTTAAGGAACCCGAAGGTTCATTGCCGCCCTCACATAAGCCCGCCAGCGGTTCCTATCCTGTGCAAGATTAATCCAGTCTCTATCATCATACCCCACCTCCCTCAAATCCATTTTAATATTATCCTCCCATCTACGTCTCGGCCTCCCTAAAGGTCTTTTTCCCTCCGGTCTCCCAACTAACACTCTATATGCATTTCTGGATTCGCCCATACGTGCTACATGCCCTGCCCATCTCAAACGTCTCCTAATTATGTCAGGTGAAGAATACAATGCCTGCAGTTCTGTGTTGTGTAATTTTCTCCATTCTCCTGTAACTTCATCCCGCTTAGCCCCAAATATTTTCCTAAGCACCTTATTCTCAAACACCCTTAACCTATGTTCCTCTCTCAGAGTGAGAGTCCAAGTTTCACAACCATACAGAAGAACCGGTAATATAACTGTTTTATAAATTCTGACTTTCAGATTTTTGGACAGCAGACTGGATGATAAGAGCTTCTCAACCGAATAATAACACGCATTTCCCATATTTATTCTGCGTTTAATTTCCTCCCGAGTGTCATTTATATTTGTTACTGTTGCTCCAAGATATTTGAATTTTTCCACCTCGTCGAAGGATAAATCTCCAATTTTTATATTTCCATTTCGTACAATATTCTGGTCACGAGACATAATCATATACTTTGTCTTTTCGGGATTTACTTCCAAACCGATCGCTTTACTTGCTGCAAGTAACATTTCCGTGTTTTCCCTAATCGTTTGTGGATTTTCTCCTAACATATTCACGTCATCCGCATAGACAAGAAGCTGATGTAACCCGTTCAATTCCAAACCCTGCCTGTTATCCTGAACTTTCCTAATGGCATATTCTAGAGCGAAGTTAAAAAGTAAAGGTGATAGTGCATCTCCCTGCTTTAGCCCGCAGTGAATTGGAAAAGCATCAGATAGAAACTGACCTATACGGACTTTGCTGTATGTTTGACTGAGACACATTTTAATTAATCGAACTAGTTTCTTGGGAATACCAAATTCAATAAGAATATCATATAATACTTCCCTCTTAACCGAGTCATAAGCCTTTTTGAAATCTATGAATAGCTGATGTACTGTAACCCTTATACTCCCATTTTTTTTCTCCAATATCTGTCGAATACAAAAAATCTGCTCAATAGTCGATCTATTACGCGAAAACCGCACTGATGATCCCCAATAATTTCATCTACGTACGGAGTTAATCTTCTCAAAAGGATATTGGACAAAATTTTGTACGACGTCAACAAAAGTGATATTCCTCGAAAGTTACCACAGTGGTTTTGTCCCCCTTTTTAAAAATAGGTACAATTATGGACTCCTTCCACTGTTCTGTTACAATTTCCTTTTCCCAAATAGCAAGTACAATTTCATAAATTTCGCTATATAATGCACTCCCACCCTCTTGTATTAATTCTGCTGGAATTTGATCGATACCTGGAGACTTGTACTTTTTCAGATTTTCTATCGCAAATTCGACTTTTCACTTTATTTACACAATTAACTATCACACAAAAAGTGACCCCAAAACCTGGTTAGTATGAATTCCGTGAAAGATATAAAATCTGTAAAAACAAATAAAATATTTGTAATTATATCTGCATTACTATGCAACAAAAACAGAAGCACTCTTTCGACACCCCTGAGCCAGTCAACTCGATATTCCCAGTGCAATGAGATTGAATAAGTCAAAGAAGCATTGTTTTATATACGTTATAGTTTACAGCAGTTCAGAGCCATAATTAACTAAATGACACATTATTCCAGAGAACAAAAGAACGACGCAACGAGCAGCACATAAATCAAGAGCCAAAGATTGAACTCGAAAACATAATAATCAAAACTGGTGCATCGCTAGGCAACCGGCAAGCGTGTTCGCTTTAAATGGCGGAGACCCTCGTTCCATTCCCGGCGAATCAAATTTTTCTCTGACGCGAGAGGGAGAGTTTGAAAACTAGAAGAAATAGATGTTGTCTACATTATTTAACGACTCCGTTTCTTTATCAGATTACGGATTGTATTACTGTTACTCATAAGACAGAAGTAAATTAAATAAGATAATCTAAACTGAAATAAATATAAATGTATATGTTTCATTTTGCATGAATTTACAGACGTGGACAGATTATTAGCAAAATTGAAGATTTTTATTATATATTTTTACAATATATGATTCTTCAATTCAGACTGCAGTTGACATTTTTGCGTATTTCCAAATTATTAGCAAAATTGAAGATTTGTATTGTATATTTTTTAGAAAATTTGACTCTTCAATTTGGACTACATTTGATATTTTTGCATGTTTACAAATTATTAGCGAAACAGAAGATTTTTACTATATATTTTTACCAAATTCGACTCTTCAATTTGGACTACAGTTCACATTTTGGATATTTCCAAATAATTAGCAAAACTGAAGATTTTTATTTTATATTTTGACAAAATTTGACTCTTCAATTTAGACTGCAGTTGACAGTTTTGCATATTTACAAATTTTTAGCAAAATTAAAGATTTTTATTATATATTCTTACAAAAATTGGCACTTCAATTTAAACTACAGTTGACATTTTTGCATTTTTCTGTCTACTATAATGATAGAAATATGAAAAATTGTCAACTGTAGTGTAAATTGAAAAGTCAAATTTTGTAAACGGAATTATCATAAAAATCGTCAATTTTGTTAATAATTTGTCCACGTCTATACATAAAATAAATACATGGTATATTGTAAGCATTTATAGGCTAAGTTATAACATTTTCTATTCATGAAAACTGACATTTTAAAGTTTATTTTTAATTGGTTTATTTTACAACGCTTTATCAATTAACGTTAGAGATGAGGGTGATAATGCTAGACCCGGACTCATTTCATCGGTATTATCAACAGTAATCTCACTAGAGGTTTTGATTTATCTAGAGAAAATCAAAACTCGAGTGGGATTTAATTGACTATTACACGATTAGAAGAAAGTATATAAAGATTAGAAGTAACGAAGTACTCCAATACAATAAAATATTAATTGACTTACGAAAATACAACTGTCTTCAAATGTATTATTGTACCATCTCAACATTACAAATATTACGCTAGATGCATGCTAGATGGCAGTAGTGTGTTATGATTACCTGTTATTTCCTGTTATCTTGCTATCAGTTGTGCCAACTATGGAATCTTCATTGAACTCTGTAGACGATTACTAGCAATGCCTTCTCGATCTAGATCACGATGACAGTGTTACTAGTCAAGAAGGCTTTGTTGATTCAGTTTCATTTTTATTAAAACAGTTGCATTCCACTTAAATTATCCGAATCCCAGTAATCAACGTCACTTGACAGATGATTTTCAAATAAATATTAATATTAAACAATCTCTGATACGTGACTATCCATAATATCATATAGCAGAAGCTATAACATAACCTGAATAATATATATACAAGTGTTAGAAAAGTTTTAATTAACGACGAAAGCATAAAAAAATAAACGTGAATAATTTTAAAAGGAATAATTATTGAATGTACAATTTTCAAATTTGAATGTTTTAGTGGTTGGTGGTTCAGTTGATGTTATATTGGACGTGTGCGTAAAAGAAGTGGAACTCGATGTAGGCCTACATGGGGTATTCCTCAACTTATTCAGGATTTCCGAATGGTGCTCTTCATTTATTTGTAAATAGGGTTTCAGGGAAGATGCACAGCTTTGACCAGTGATCTTTATTAATTCTTGTTCTTGAATGCCAATGCGAGTCATATTTGAAAGTGCTGTGCATCGACTGGAGTGGTTTGTAATCTTCTGTTTTTTTTTTTTTTTTTTTTTTTTTTTGACGTCCAGACCAACGCAGTTTGAAATGTTAGCAAACAAAGAAACAAATGCTAGGGACGCGATAAAATTGTGCGATAAGCAGCCATGATTGGTTGAAATACGTACTTCCATACCGTTTTATTGGTCAAAAGTAGTATGACGTAGTAAAAGTGTAATAGTCATCTTCATTTCATTCAGATGCTAAATAACCTGAGATATTGCTACAACGTCGTAAAATAACCCAATAAAAAATAAAAGAACTTCTTATGTATGTATGTATTTATTCACACTGCAATGGGTATATACCCGGTGGCAGTGGTAACTAATTACACTCAATAATGACAATAATAAACTTATTAATTAAAAATACAATTAATGATAATACTAATAATTACTAATAGTAATAATAATAATAATAATAATAATAATAATAATAATAATAATAATAACAACAGGGAATATACTAAATTAAATGAAACGATCACTTAAAATAACATTTGAAATATTCTAATTTGTATCTTAAAACTAAGATCGAACTAAAACCCACGAGTATATGTTCATATCTGCACAAGTACCTTTCAACATTACACTCATTTCGCTGTCAACTCACTCACTGCACTGGAACTACGACACATTTCACTGATTCTATCCTGATTTCACTAACACTTCAAAAACATTTCACTGTTCAAGTACTTTGCACTGCCACTATAACCTATACAGCTTCACTGACAGGAACACGTTTCACTTACACAGCACACTTCACTGACACGACATACTTCTTCACTGATACAACACACTTCACTGACACAACGCACTTCACTGACACAACATAATTCTTCACTGATACAACACTTCAATAACAACATATCATTTACACCCTTTAAGTACCGTGTATGATTACCGTATATAGTATATCGATCTGTGTATTAAAACGAAATTCAGCTGTCAAGGTAAATTACTGTTTTTTTTTTTTTTGTGCATGGAAAGAAATATCGTCTTCCTGATAAAGACTCGTGAATAAAAAAAATACAATTCTGTGGGTAAATTATTGATTCCTACATGAAAAGAAACAAGACTTGTATATTAAAGAGAAGGAATGGATCTTTGAAATCTACAACTAGAACTCTCAGGATCATCTAGGTTTATTCATACTGTTCAACCTCATGACGCTGCAAAGAAACCGAATTTACTGCGATGTGGTGGGGAATGGGAACCAATTACCAGGGACATCTGATTAGAATATCCTACTGGTCCTGGTTTTAAATTAATTTCGGCGAACAACGACGGAGACTTAATAGTAGAGTTGGGCAGCAATGGGAAAGCTTCAATTCTAGCAGTAAGCAATCCAGTCAAGACACGATTTATTATGTATGCCCGATCAATTGCTTGTGCTTGCAGAGACACTCGATCTCAACCCGTAACCCTCCCCTATACTCCACGTATATAAAGTGTCCATCTTGAATAGGAAACAATGAATAATAATAATAATAATAATAATAATAATAATAATAATAATAATAATAATAATAGCTTCCACTCTGATTTAAGAGGTAGCGTTGTCACTGCAAGTCCAACGACTTGTGTTCGATTTCCGTCAGAGTATTGCAGATTTTATGAAGACTGCAGATGCAGAAAAATGCTTAAGCCTACTTATTTACAAATAGCTTTTAAAGAACTCAGAGGTTCACTGCCGCCCTCACATTAGCCCGACATCAGGCCCCATCCCGGGCAAGATTAAGGAGTTATGTACACCTTATAGCAGTAAAATTTTGAAAATATTCAACATTTTTTTCCTCCATTACTGTATCTTGTACAATAATGAATATTATTATGTGTAGAACACTGTCCTTCTGCTCGACCATGCCGAAATGTAGTAATTATACACCTGGTAGCAGACCTTCAATGGACCTCATTAAAGTACACCTATTCATTAAAGTTCAGGTGATCCACCAATCAGAAAACATCATTGTAGCAATATGAAAGCGCAAGTATCGATTATTCTCGGATATGCAATCGAAAGACAACTAGCGAAACGTCACTGAGGCTGGAAATCCAATACTGTCGCAGAAGGTTATGTTCTGTTACTATAATAATTAGCGTCAATTGTAAATAATATTCAAATAAATTCAACTTGTCATCTCGTTTTTCAATGTCTAAATCAATTTCAAAGTTATATCAAGATTAATGTTTATTTTACTCTCTAGATTATATCAAGGTCAATGACATTTCTTTCTCGGGAAAAATCAATACTTTCGCGTCTGCGCACATCTCACAATTTACGAGATATTGCACAAGGTCCGCTCCCCAGTCAGATAAGAATAACATGAATACTTATGAATAATTTCAAGTTAGAAATATGGTCGAGCATAAAAAGTCGTATGAAACTTGCCTATAATGGTAATTAAGACGCTCGTATGAAAATTATGAAACTCGCTTGCGCTCGTTTCATAAACATACTCGCGTCTTAATTACTACCATTATAGGCTCCTTGCATAATGTACTATTACGATTTTAAAAAGTTATTTACATTTTTTTTTCAAAATTCTGTTCACTGTGTAGTGATGAAGCGTTTCCCACATAAGTTAACTAAAAAAACTATCAAACATTCTGTGATGAAATTTGTTGTTTGTATTTATGCATGTCATAGCTATAATATGGTGCAACATCACTTCTCCACCTTTAATAGAGTGCCTGATAAAAAATAAATTCATTTTAAGAAATGGTCAAATATCAGTATTTTCTTCCAATACAAAATAAAAAAAAAATATTTATGAAGAAATGTAGTTGAAAGAGCATGATATTGTAAACATGAGTTGCAGCAATAAAATAAAAGAGAGAGAACATGAAAAAGTTAACAAGTTTATGAGTTATGAGGGAAACGCTTCATTACTGCAAAGTAAACTGCTACCATTTTGAACTTTGAAAAAAAAAAAAAATATTTTTTTATCGTAATTTTTTTTTTTTTTTTTTCATGTAGCAGAAGGACAGTGTTTTACACATACCAATTTTCATTATTGTACAATGATACAGTAACTGAGGAAAAAAATGTTGAATATTTCCAAAAATTTTACTGCTGTCAGCTGTACCTAACCCCTTAATCCAGTCCCTACCATTTTATCCCAACTCCCTCAAATCCATTTTAATATTAACCTCTCATCTACGTCTCGGCCTCTACAAAGTTCTATACGCATTTCTGAATTCACCCATATCTTCTATATGCCCTTCCCTCACAAACATCTGGATTTGATATTCCTAATTATATTAAGTGAAGAATACAACAAGTGGTACGTGATGACTAGGGAGCGGAATTTGGAGTAGTAAAAGCTAGTATTGGCATCTACACAGCCATTTGTTTACAACCCTTTATACCGAGTCCTCCCCTCCATGACATACTCGCAGATCTCTGCACGTCAACAACAGGTCAACGGGACAGTTGTCGCATAAGAACGTCAACGTGCAGGTTTGCAGTTCAGAGTAGTGAAGTGCAGGTACAATGCCGAAAGTGAAACCAACTAACAATACAACATTGAAAGACTAGCCTATATTTGTAAAAGCTCCAGATCGAGTATCAAAATTCAGGAAACAATTCCCAATGATGCCGCTGCGATTCAAATACTGCTAAATGATAGAACAATCTAAAAAGAAGTCATGGATATTAAGTCAATTCTTTTATATTTACCGGATGCCATTATTTGGTTAGAAAAGTCAGGAGTAGAACTAGTTGAGCAAATAAATATTATGAGGACTATTGTAAATAAACTGAGTGCAGTAGAAGGTGAAGTAGGAAACCCTGTTGGTGAAAAAATGAACAGAGTTTGTTTAAAAATGATAGGTACAGTATTCTTAGTCGGATTTCAGATGTACTAACAAAGACGTGTTCCAATGACGTCATTCAACATGTGAATTTAATTGACGTATCTTGCTTCAAGTACTCTCCAATTGTTTCTGCAGATGTAAAGCGGAGTTCTTCCATGTTAAAAAATTCCCTTCCTTGCAACAGAGCAAAGTTGTATTTTGAAAATTTGAAAATGATACTTACAATTTATTATAACAAGGTAAAGGTAAAGGTAAAGTTATCCCCGTAACATGCCATGAAGGCACTTGGGGGGGGGGGGCATGGAGGTAGAGCAGGAATAATTGTTTCATCAACAAAACATAGCATTAATTGAAAATGCCATTTCGTTTGGTTCTACATTTTGTTCAACATTTAATTATATTGTATTATGCTATATTGTAAATATTGTAGTATATTATATATATTGTAAATACTGTAGTATTCGTTGTATACATATTATCATATTTCATGATATTGTAAATAAAGGTTTTAATTTAACACGCTCCTGACAGAAAAACATACATATTCAGAGGCGAGTTCCATACGGAAGACAACTGTCTATCAGCCATCAATATTTCCACTGACACGCTAAGATGCAGATGTTGATATTTAATTATGTATATTTGTAATGTTGTTCATTGGTGTCTTGTGCGTTGCCAAGAAAAACACATGTAGTTCAAAATGAAATGCAGATTATGTATGTAGACAACTATATGTTATTAAACTATAACATTTGTTTATTCTGAAATACGTTTACAGCTCGTTCCGTGTAAGTTTGTAAGAAGTGGACTGTACTCGTCCACGCTGCTCGTTTGACAGTCACTGATCTACGAATATCTATACTACGTTTCACCATTCGTTATAATACTCCAAATCCCTTTCCCTGGTGATGACAGAGGAACATCTCCATCATTTCATAGTGTATCGAACCCAGTGCCTCATTCCGAAGTAAGCTTACATCTGGAATGTAGTTCCTGACATCCCCAAGCGTGCACGTACTCAGGATTACTTCCTAGACCGTGACTTCCTATTCGAAAATTGTTGTATTTCGATCCCTCAATAAGCTCCTTGTTTGTGCGCAACCTTTTGAATTACCCTGTATGTATGGAAAATAATGTTAGTCTAACCTATAAAATAAAAGATCTTTTATAAATGACATAGCATCGTTTGGAAACTTACTCTTCAATTAGTGTCAGAAGCATTTCGCGTGGAAGCCTATTATGAGCTTCCTGGTCCCTGAAGTGGGTCCACTTGGCATGGACAAGCTCGGTACGAGACATCGTCAGTCCTAAGAGTATAACAGGCAATTTACCAGTGGCGTAGCGTCAATGTAAGCTAAGAAGCTTGGCTTCCCCAGTTAATAATAATTTCATAATAAACCTGCAGTTTATGGAGAAAATTATTTATTAATTTTAATAGAATTTATATTTACGCGTTAAATATTGTGATACGGCAGCTCAGGATGATTTGTGATGCAGCAGTAAACAAGAAGCCTGCACACACCAGCTTCCAAGCAGACCGGTTTCTTCTGTGTAATCCACCCCGCAGATTTTCCATCCCTTTCTAACTAAACTACCCTAGTCGCAAGGCTCGCAAAAAGCTAGCTTTAACATTTAAAATAAGTAGTTTCCGAGTTATCCCTTTTCGTCAGTTGTGTTCAGTTGAAGTGTTAGTGTGCACTGTGGCTGATATAATAAATAATGAGCGAAATAACAGTTCCTGACACTAATTTACTTGAATTTTTTAGGGACAATTCTATTATCAAGACTGACTTACGAACAAAAGTGTGATCTAAAAAACAAATGACAGACTCCCTTGCTGTCAATGAAGGACACAACCAAAAGACAGACGCATACTTACGTAATGATACTAATATTGTGATGTCTGTAAGTATGACAGGGAGTGAGCTAATGCTATACGTATGCGTGTCTATTTGTTAAGAGATATGTGTAAACCGTGAAATCATATTTTACTACGTATCATTTGAGGTCATGCCTTATTGGTGTTACTTACGATGTTCCAACCAATCTTCGACTGCTGACTTGAAATTGACTACTATTTATTTTAAGACTGTATTTTTGTAATACATTTTCTCATATTGCATGAAAGACAACTTGAGTTAGCTTCCCCTGCTCAAAATGTCATGCTACGCTACTGCAATTTACTCAATAAAAATGTGTCCTGCATAATTACTGAATCTGGTACAGTGATTTCAAAGGGCCAATATGCATTTTACAGTCACGCCAAAGCATTCCAGCCTCAGCTTATCAGATGACATCGTATTTTGTCTCTATAGATCACAAGTGACACTTGCAGCTAGCAGAGATCCCAGCAGCAAACAAAGAACTACACTGAAGTGAGCAAGAAAGATAGGAGCACGGAGATTAATAAATTAAATCCACTTATCGGGCTAGCTGCCCTAATTAGGATACTAATTACATGTAATTTCGCAACAGAATAATTGCGACATAGCCAGCACAGCACAGCTGTCTGCTGCTGCTTCAGTCTGGTTCATTTTTGCAGCTTGCCTTGCCAATCATCGCAATACCCGCCAGCGCCATTAAGATAATCCTCACTCTGGTAATTAGAATAAAGGCTCGGGTAAATACTTAAAAGGCCAAAATACAACAGTGTTCATAAGTGAAGATTAAAAATAATGGAGATAATTATTACAGTTGTCTGAACACTGTTTATTGATAAAATAAATAAAATAATACAACTGGTTAGAAACCATACATGTTTCGGGGGCTATGCTCGCCCATCTTCAGTGGTTGTACCACGACTGTAACAAGAGAATGGAATGTATAAAGACCATGAATATGCTACAAAATTATAAAATTTATAAAATACTAAGTCTGAGACAATATCGTTAAAAAGTAAAATGATCTAATGTATTGAATTGAAATTTCATAATAAACTTAATAAAAAAAATAAATAAACTTGAGAATAGTTATTAAATATTGTTAAATGATATCTTATAGAAGAAATATATATAATACAATTCTGATGATACAATATATAAATCTTAAGTAATACTGATGGTGACCCAAAAATAATGTTAAAATGTCATATTATTATAGAATGTCAATGACAAGATGTGAATGTTATTCATTCTAAAATATTTGGAATTAAAGATTAACCATCAATGAAGTTAAAAACTGATGTTAAGAATTCTAAAAAAAAGTTTGAAAAATAGAACTTATGTTGAATAATTTCGAGGGAAAAATTATTGCGGAGCCGGGTATCGAACCCGGGACCTTTGGTTTAACGTACCAACGCTCTACCATTGAGCTACTCGGGAACTCTAACCGACACCGACACAATTTTTCCCTCTATATCCACAGACCTCAAAGTGGGCTGACAACCGTCAAGCTACCAACTTCGAGTGCACACTAACTCTGTGTAACTTAAATTGTGGTTTTCTGTTCACGAACAGTGACGTGTATTATGCAAATCAAGATTTCAGGTATAACTCCCTGTAAAGTTGATTTGAATAATTTCGAGGGAAAAATTGTTCCGGAGCCGGGTATCGAACCCGGGACCTTTGGTTTAACGTACCAACGCTCTACCATTGAGCTACTCGGGAACTCTAACGCTCAATGGTAGAGCGTTGGTACGTTAAACCAAAGGTCCCGGGTTCGATACCCGGCTCCGGAACAATTTTTCCCTCGAAATTATTCAAATCAACTTTACAGGGAGTTATACCTGAAATCTTGATTTGCAGAACTTATGTTCTTATAACTACTATAAGTACAATCAGAAATATAGTATGTCCGTTCAAATGAGAGCCACTTGGAACGTGCGAATGGACACACTTACCGCAGGGACCAAGTAGGCACGCGACTCCGAGCAGGTTCCATGTAAACAATGCTGCGTTGCCATCTCTCCCTTCTGAAGACTAAAGTGAACCTTCCTGTGCGTCTTATAATACAGAACTAAAACACGAACACCTTCTATTCAGAGTCCGTTGAGTCACTATTTAAATCAATCACACAAGATTCCAAGCTAGCTTCTAAGGAGCGATAATCACTTTCTTTTGTCTTTACATATTCGATATACTTTACCTAATGTTTTTTAGTATTAATGTCATCCATCACATTTTCTATTAAAGCACATACTTCTTGAACAGATTTATTTCCCAAAGTATTTTCTGACCGGAGATTTCTCTTCATTTCCGAACAAACGAATTCTATGGCATTGAGACAACAATGGTAAGGGGGGGGGGCAGTCGTAGTACAACATGGCCATATTTTGATGATAGTTCGTCAATTACATACATCTTTTTCTATGACGGCTACGTTTTTTGTTGCGCGAGTCACTTCTGTAGCGGCACTGGTATTTTTCAATGGTGTCCGGCACTTACCAGCATCGTCTTTAAAATACGTGTAAATACTAATAATAATTAACACTGCTCTTGTACAATCTTACTGCGTCCTAATGGCGATTGTGTGGATTTACGTATACGACTATTGTTATTATCCGTTTTCCAAAAACGCCACATTATAAATAAAATCATAATGTATGGAACACAAAAGCCACAGTATGCATTTACGGTCTTCTGCCTTGTTGTCAGCTAATTGTACCTTTACTTGCGGGCTCGCCTGAAACCGAATACTATATGAACTTGTTCTCGGAGCACCGACTTAGATCTGTCAACAGCGCTGGCGTACCAACAACCAGCCGCGTGCTTCCAGACTGAAACACCTGACGCCTCCCGCTCAAGGTAGGTGCAAGCGGCTCTCATTTGAGCGGACGTACTATACTTTAGAAGAATGGACACTACTACAATTTAGATGCTGAACTCACCTACGGTGTCGATGTTCTACCGCGTGTCGTATGTTAAAGAGGACTGACTATGCTAAAGAGCAAGACAAAGAATACGTAACCAATACTACGTTGATCTTTTTTAATTTTAAAGGCTCGGGTATTTGCACCGTGTCATGAAGGAAATTGTCTGCAACGTTACGGAACAAATTGCCTCTTCCATCTTCACAACTTCAATATATCGACACTTAGGTATACATCGACTCTTAGGATAAAAATTCACATTTTTTTTCCCCTTAATGTCTTTCAAAGTTTGGTGACATGATTCTTGGGAGTAAACTAAACAATTTATATAATTCAAACTTGAAAATCGAATTTGTGGACTCAAAGAAATTGTTTTCTAATTAATAAAAATTGGGACCGACCTAACTCCATTAGAAACTGATCTAGAGTAAAACGTCTTTCGCCAAAATGATCCCGTACATAGGAAGAATGTTACATACTACATTTATTTATTTATCTTGAACCATTCAAGAGATATGGCACATTGTATAAGCACTTTAGAAGAAAATGTTGTTGTTGTTTTCTAATGCCAGGCGTTTGACAATAAAGTCATTTGACCTCTTGCACTCCAATATTTTTCAAAGATATTATCATCGTCAGCCATTGAAGTACAGATTTTGAGGTGTTCCGAATCCATTTCTTGGTTTGAGTTGCACAATGGGCAGTTAGGGGACTGATATATTCCAATTCTATGCAGGTGTTTGGCCAAACAATCATGGCCTGTTGCTAATCTAAATGCAGCTACAGACAATTTTCGTGGTAAATAGGGAATTAACTATAGAAAAAATGTATATTTGTATATTTTTGGAATAAAATTATTATAATCGATTGAAAATAATAATTTTAGTTTACAACATAGCCACATTTTTAAACTTTAATTGGAAGTCTATTTTTGTCTGTCGGAAGGATAACAAATGTCGGAAAATGTGACATAGGAGAAACAGACACCGAATATGGCGTAAGGTATAAAAAATATGGTGTGCTTATATTATAAATGCGCAAATAATTATGAAATTATTGAGATAATGAGTACAAGTTATGTATTTTTGAAAACTAGAATAAATTATTATTAATGATTACTGTAGGAGAAAAATTCGTTTCGGCGCAGGGGATCAAACCCGGGTCCTTAGTTCTACTTACTAAGTGCTCTAAATTGGAGTCAGGGCACAAAGGGAAATAACACTAGAGGAGAGATATTCGATCCGGTGCTGTGAATTGAACTTCGGGGTAGCTCAGTGGTTAGAGCACTTGTACGTAGAACCAAGGACCTGGGTTCGATCCCCGGCGCCGGAGCGAATTTTTCTCCTCTAATAATCATTGTTACCATAGCAGATATATTCTGTAGGATCAAAAATTAATCTTTACGTAGATTCTTCGCCCAACCATGCATATTGCTGTGGAATCCCGGCCACCAAGTCATCCAGTTGAGTGCGCTCCTTGTATAATGGCAGTTGACTTATATGTCGAACTTGGAGTCAGGCCACAAAGGGAAAAACACTAAAAGAGAAGGATTCGATACGGTTATGTGAATTGAACTTCGGCGTAGCTCAGTGGTTAGAGCACTGGTACGCAGAACCAAGGACCCGGGTTCGATCACGGTGTCGGAATGAATTTTTCTCCCCTAATAATCATTGTTACCATAACAGATATATTCTTACTTACTTACTGGCTTATAAGGAACCCGGAGGTTCATTGCCGCCCTCACATAAGCCCGCCAGATTAATCCATTCTCTAACATCATATCCCACCTCCCTCAAATCCATTTTAATATTATCTTCCCATCTATGTCTCGGCCTCCCCAAAGGTCTTTTTCCCTCCGGCCTCCCAACTAACACACTATATGCATTTCTGGATTCGTCCATACGTGCTACATGCCCTGCCCATCTCAAACGTCTGGATTTAATATTCCTAATTATGTCAGGTGAAGAATACAATGCGTGCAGTTCTGTGTTGTGTAACTTTCTCCATTCTCCTGTAACTTCATCCCTCTTAGCCCCAAATATTTTCCTAAGCACCTTATTCTCAAACACCCTTAACCTATGTTCCTCTCTCAAAGTAAGAGTCCAAGTTTCACAACCATACAGAACAACCGGTAATATAACTGTTATATAAATTCTAACTTTCAGATTTTTTGACAGCAGACCGGATGGTAAAAGCTTCTCAACCGAATAATAACAGGCATTTCCCATATTTATTCTGCGTTTAATTTCCTCCCGAGTATCATTTTTGCTCCCAGACATTTGAACTTCTCCACCTCTTCAAAAGATAGATTTCCAATTTTTATATTTCCATTTCGTACAATATAGTCGTCACGAGACATAACCATATACAGTACTTACAGATATATTCTGTGGGACCAAAAATTATTCTTTACGTAGAATAAATGAGCTTACAGATGAGGCAAACATTATTTACCAAAATTTTGAAGAAATCAGATATTTCTAGAGTCGATGTATACTTACCTTAAAACTAGAAGTATTCGATCGACTAAAAATTTGATTGGTTAATCGGATGCCTTTAATCGATTAATCGAGTGGTAGTCATATTCCAGAATGAACATTTTCCCTGCTCATGTGGTCAGCATGGCGAAGTGTCAACACAGAACAAAGAGAAAACAAAAGACAATCGAGTCAGTATTTGAATAAGAGAAATTCCCACTTTTTTTTGTAGGATACGTCTCAATTACTGATTAACGATACGGGTGAGCATGAAAGCTGCTGTGTGTGCACAGACAGATGACAGCCTCAAGGATTCCCAAACACACAACACATTGCTCGTGAAAAATGTTACCTTGAATACAACTCTGCCAGTGTCCATCTGCTCCTGCATATGGTGCGAAGCTAGCCGCAACCTTCATATGGACGAAAACGGGTACTTACTACGGAAGTTTCCTCGTTGTACCAGCTCTCTTTGGTCCAAGGGGTTATGTACAATATACAGGGCGTTTCAGGAAAAATGTACAATACTTCAGGAACGTGTTGTTTGGGTTATCTTCTGCACATTAGGACTTCCTTGACACTTCTGATATTTAATTTACCTATTTCTGCTATGCTCATTAGATTAAGGGATACTAAGTATTTACAAAAAAAAATGTTTGCACATATGAAGTTGATAGTATGAGGTTTTTTGCCTCAGTATCTTCTTTGATGCCCAGGGGCGCTTGAATATAGATTTACTCCATATGTCAGTACTGCATCGTCTTTCACAAATTTGCTTTTCTCTCGAAACTAAGTTTTTAGATGTCCAAAATGGCTCATGGGCATGCAAATTCAATAAAAATATTCATGTTTGTCTATAAATATTTTATCTGAGATCTAACGTTGAGAAATATGAAGTGTCTTCAAAATTAAGATCTAAAAATTTATTTTGTAAATCAAACATGAAAAAACAACTGTAATTTACTCAAGTTGTTGGAATTGTCCTTCTGTGCTGCTATATACTTTTCTATTCTCGTGTGCAGAGACTGGCTAGGTTAAATTATTGTACAAGGACGATTATTTATTTATTTCTTTATTTTGTACTTACTTAGTTATTTATTTACTTCTTTACTCATTTATTTACTTAGTTACTTATTTACTTACTTAGTTACTTATTTACTTACTTATTTATTTACTTCTTTACTTATTTATTTACTTCTTTACTTATTTATTTACTTAGTTACTTATTTACTTAGTTAGTTACTTACTTAGTTATTTATTTACTTCTTTACTTATTTATTTACTTCTTTACTTATTTATTTACTTAGTTACTTATTTACTTACTTAGTTATTTATTTACTTCTTTACTTATTTATTTACTTAGTTATTTATTTACTTAGTTACTTATTTACTTAGTTACTTATTTACTTACTTAGTTATTTATTTACTTCTTGATTTATTTATTTACTTCTTTACTTATTTATTACTTATTTATTTACTTATTACTTATTTATTTACTTCTTTACTTATTTATTTACTTCTTTACTTATTTATTTACTTCTTTACTTATTTATTTACTTCTTTACTTATTTATTTACTTCTTTACTTATTTATTTACTTCTTTACTTATTTATTTACTTATTACTTATTTATTTACTTCTTTACTTATTTATTTACTTCTTTACTTATTTATTTACTTCTTTACTTATTTATTTACTTCTTTACTTATTTATTTACTTAGTTACTTATTTACTTACTTAGTTACTTATTTACTTACTTAGTTACTTACTTAGTTATTTATTTACTTCTTTACTTATTTATTTACTTCTTTACTTATTTATTTACTTCTTTACTTATTTATTTACTTAGTTACTTATTTACTTACTTATTTATTTACTTCTTTACTTATTTATTTACTTAGTTATTTATTTACTTAGTTATTTATTTACTTAGTTACTTATTTACTTACTTAGTTATTTATTTACTTCTTGATTTATTTATTTACTTCTTTAGTTATTTATTTACTTCTTAATTTATTTATTTACTTCTTTAGTTATTTATTTACTTCTTAATTTATTTATTTACTTCTTTACTTATTTATTTATTTCTTGATTTATTTATTTACTTCTTTACTTATTTATTACTTATTTATTTACTTATTACTTATTTATTTACTTATTACTTATTTATTTACTTATTACTTATTTATTTACTTATTACTTATTTATTTACTTATTACTTATTTATTTACTTATTACTTATTTATTTACTTATTACTTATTTATTTACTTATTACTTATTTATTTACTTCTTTACTTATTTATTTACTTAGTTACTTATTTACTTACTTATTTATTTACTTCTTTACTTATTTATTTACTTCTTTACTTATTTATTTACTTCTTTCCTTATTTTATTTACTTATTTATTTATTTACTTCTTTACTTATTTATTGACTTCTTTACTTATTTATTGACTTCTTTACTTATTTACTTACTTAGTTATTTATTTACTTCTTAATTTATTTATTTACTTCTTGATTTATTTATTTACTTCTTTACTTACTTATTTACTTCTTGATTTATTTATTTACTTCTTTACTTATTTATTTATTTACTTCTTTACTTATTTATTTACTTATTTACTTATTTATTTACTTAGTTATTTATTTACGTAGTTACTTAGTTATTTATTTATTTATTTATTTATTTATTTATTTATTTATTTATTTATTTATTTATTTATTTCTATAACGAGGCAAAGCCCAAATTACAATACACAGTACAAATATTTGCTTAGAACATAAAATTGGAGATAACATGAACAAAGAGATAAAAACATATACAAAAGCAAGGTACAAGTGTAAATATAAATGAAAACCCCCAACTGCAACCTTATCTACCACAAGTGTGTGCTCACGGAGTCATCACGTGAAGTTCATCTTCATCATCTTTTTCTTCTTCTTATTCTGACCTTCCGATTTAGACACTTGTCTGTTTCCCTTCACTGTTCTAACCATCTTGTTTGCGGTCTTTCCTGATCTCTTCGTCTTACTGATCTGTACGATAGAGCTGCCTTTGGGCAACGGGAATTTTGCAGTCTTTCAGCATGTTGTTTCTATTTCCCCTCTATATCAAGGTTGGGCAGCAAGAGCGGATTCTACTCTCTCACGGGGAGCCATATGATTTCTCTTCATCCCCTTTTTTCCCCGCCGAACACCGCGCAGCGTTGATTCAGTGACGGATGAATATTAAGCGTCCCCGTTTAGAGTCTGAATCCGCTCTCGACGCCCAGCCCTGCTCTACATTCTACAATTTCTGTCCTTATATTTTTAACTTTTAATTTTACTCTAATATCTTCATTCCTCTGGTGGTCTAATCTTGTAAATCCTGAAATTGATCTCAGAAATTTCATTTGAGCTACCTGTATTCTAGATTTCTCTCTTTGATTTACGATCCATGTTTCACTGCCAAATTTTAGCATATGTTTTGCTGTGATGTTGTGTAATCTGACTTGAGTTTCTTTTAACATTTGCTTCCCGAAATGTCTTCTTATAATTCCATTTACTGCATTATATTTTTGCAATTTCTGTTCTATTTCTCATCCCTGGATTTAATATAATATTCCCTAAATAGTTAAATACACTTGCTCTTTTATTTTATTATTTACCACAATTTTGGCGCTTTTTATCTCTTTTCACATGAAGTTCATATGCGAAACAAATATCAATTCCTTGGAGATATTGTCTTATTTTCCACGGCATACTACTGTTTGTATAATTTACGGGAGATACGAAGTGTTGAAAGATAAAAAGTACCTGAGACGCAAGAGCGAAGAGTACTAACCAATGATACTTCAAACGACACTTGGTTTGGGGCTGCAAAATCTCTCCCCGATTCTCTCAACTAAATCGCTTCGGCTCATCTCACGACAAATGGGTGTTTCATATTGTTCTGTGTAAAGGGTTGTTACGAAGTTTTAGAAGTTAAAATCGCACAAAATCACTGTGACCTGGTGATCATGAACAGAGAAGTAAATACTGTAACCTACATAGGCATCTTAAAAGTTTGTATTGTATATTTAACCATTTTTACGCAATTTTTTGCTTATCTTTCATTTATAAAGTCCAATGGCTAGCAGTAGAACGGTATTGATTACTTGTACACTCAAAGGATTAGCCCAGAGCTGAATGGTCGAGGGTTCGACTCTAAAGAGAGGAATCCCTATCAGAAACAACGACGCTGCGTTAAGCTTCAGCTCCCATCCGGCACGGGTTACAAAGCTCCTGTAATCTGATACGGATACACACATATTTCTCTCACGTCTAAACACAGTTATACTTTGAATTCATGATTTTCACGGCTTCGACTCCGCATGAAAGCCTCGGTTGTAAGTTCGAATCCCTCACCAAGCATCGACGTGTAACAGCTGTAATGTGTGGAGATGCAGGTCCAGCGCTGACCCGATCCCTGGTCACGAGTTCGAGAGTGAGATTAGTGCGTGGAGTAAGGAGTGTATTATTGGTTTAGACTTCATAATAAACTAATACTGGTGGTGCATGATTTTTAATGAATGACGTATGAAAGGACGGAACACATAGGTGGATGGTCAGATAAATGGATGAATGGGTGCATTAGCAGACAAATGGGTCAAATGGTTGGTTACTGGGCAAACGGATGCATTGGTGGCTGGGTAAGTGCCTGAATTAACGGCGGAAGGATAAATGGGTGAGTTGGCGGCTGAGAAAATGCTTGATTTGGAGGATGGGAAAATGCATGAGTTGGCGGGTAGAAAAATGCGTGAACTGGCGGATAAGAAAAGGCGTAATCGGCAGATCGGCAAATGTGTGAATTGGCGGATTGATAAATATGTAAATTGGCTGATGGGCAAATGAGTGAATTAGAGGCCGAGAAAATGCGTGATATGGCGGAAGACAAATGAGTGAATTGGAGGTTGGTAAATAAATTAAATAGCGGCTAGTAAAAAGGGTAAATTGGTGAATGGGCAAACGAGTGAAACTGGGGATAGACAAAGAAGTGAATTGGTCACCGGGTAAATGGGGAGAAAATTATTTCTGGTTGAGTAAATGAACGAATTGGCGGGTTGGTGAACGGGTGAATTGGCGGCTGGGTGAATGAGTAACCTGTCGGCTGTATGAATGGGAATTGGCGGCTGAAAGGACGGGTAAATTGGTGGTTGGATGAATGAGTAACTTGGCAGCTGAGTGAATCGGTAAATTGGCGGCTGGGTGAATCGGTAAATTGGCGACTGGGTGAATGAGTAAATTGGCGGCTGGGTGAATGAGTAAATTGGCGACTGGGTGAATGGGTACACTGACGACTGGGTGAATGGGTAAATTGACGGCTGAGTGAATGAGTAAATTGGCGACTGGGTGAATGGGTAAATTGACGACTGGGTGAATCGGTAAATTGGCGGCTGGGTGAATGAGTAAATTGGCGGCTGGGTGAATGAGTAAATTGGCGACTGGGTGAATGGGTAAACTGACGACTGGGTGAATGGGTAAATTGACGGCTGAGTGAATGAGTAAATTGGCGACTGGGTGAATGGGTAAATTGACGACTGGGTGAATCGGTAAATTGGCGGCTGGGTAAATGAGTAAAGTGGCGACTGGGTGAATGGGTAAATTGACGACTGGGTGAATGGGTAAATTGACAACTGGGTGAATGGGTAAATTGACAACTGGGTGAATCGGTAAATTGGCGACTGGGTAAATGAGTAAAGTGGCGACTGGGTGAATGGGTAAATTGACGACTGGGTGAATGGGTAAATTGACGACTGGGTGAATCGGTAAATTGGCGGCTGGGTAAATGAGTAAAGTGGCGACTGGGTGAATGGGTAAATTGACGACTGGGTGAATGGGTAAATTGACAACTGGGTGAATGGGTAAATTGACAACTGGGTGAATCGGTAAATTGGCGACTGGGTAAATGAGTAAAGTGGCGACTGGGTGAATGGGTAAATTGACGACTGGGTGAATGGGTCAATTGACAACTGGGTGAATCGGTAAATTGGCAGCTGGGTGAATGGGTAAATTGGCGACTTGGTGAATCGGTAAATTGGCGGCTGGGATGAATGAGTAAATTGGCTACTGGGTGAATGGGTAAATTGGCGACTGGGTGAATGGGTAAATTGGCGACTGGGTGAATGGGTAAATTGACGGCTGAGTAAATGGGTAAATTGGCGATTGGGTGAATGGGTAAATTGGCGACTGTGTGAATAGGTAAATTGGCGGTAGAGTGGATCGGTAAACTGGTGGCTGGATGAATGAGTAAATTGGCAGCTGGGTAAATAGGGGAATAAAATTAGTGGTTGAGTAAATGGCAGCTGGGTGAATGAGTAAATTAGCGGCTAGGTGAATGGATTAATTGGGGCTGGATAGGACACGTAGGTAAATTGGCGAGTGAGTCAATGGGTAAATTTAAAGCTGGATGTATGTGTAAATTGGTGGCTGAGTTAATGGGTTAATTGGCTATTGAAGAAATGAATGCGTTGATGGATGGATAGAGGAGTGCATTGACTGGATGAATAATTTCATGGGGTAGATGATCAACGGAATAAGCAGGAAGTGTAGGCAGGCAGATAAGGTGATTCTTCCAGATCAAGAACCTAGCTTCCATGTTCACTCAAGTAAGAAGCCTGTCAGAGCAGATCAAGTGATAGCAATGTATCAGCATTGGTAGAAGAGATAGAGGTGGAATATAATCTTTAGAATAGAAGCTGTCCATAATCGTTTTATCTACCTCAAATCTGTCCGTGGAATTTGGCATTACATCGTGGTACAATGGACACCAATAAATTTGTCACTGTAGTAGGCCTAATAAACAACGTCTCAGTTGCCACATGCATTCATTTAAACTAATAATTTCGCGGCCACAGCTCCAGGCACTAACCTAGGACATGCGAGAAAAATATCGTGCTCAGTAACTGACAGACAATTGAAGAACGCTTCGCGCAGCTGTCTGTCAGATGCTGCACTCTTCTTTTTAGGTCAGCCTATGTTTACAAACACATGTTCAGTGTCAAGTAGCCTTTCAGTCTGTAATATGACAAACGTCTGGCAGGCTGGCTGACAGCCCCGTACATTTCTTTGCACCGCCTTGCGTCTGCGAGCACTCAATGGATCACGGGCTATCAAAGAACGAAGTCTGTATTCAATCACGCAATTTGTCCAATACAGTTTTTCTGTAATTGCCAGCGTGTTTCCAGCTAATTGGGCACATGCAATCTATGTTGTCTCTATTTCACTGCTGACCAATTATCAAGAGGAGATGACTAGCCAGTCACTCAGGCAATTACTCCGTTGGTTAGACTGCCTATCAGTCTATCCTTCAAAGTGTCTGTGCGACAACCATTCAATGAGGCAGTCAGAAAACCAGCCAGAGAGGCAACCAAAACGTCAGTGAGCCAATCAACCAGGCATTCAGTCGGTGAGGCAATCAGCAAGCATCAGTGAGAAGAAAGTGAGACAGCCATCCATTCAGTCAGCGAGGCATTCAGCAAGCCAATCAGTGAGGCAGTCAGCAAGCATCAGTGAGAAGAAAATGAGACAGCCATTCAATCAGCGAGGCAGTCAGCAAGCCAATCAGTGAGGCAGTCAGCAAGCATCAGTGAGAAGAAAATGAGACAGCCATTCAGTCAGCGAGGCAGTCAGCAAGCCAATCAGTGAGGCAGTCAGCAAGCATCAGTGAGAAGAAAATGCGACAGCCATTCAGTCAGCGAGGCAGTCAGCAAGGCAGTCAGTGAGATAATCAGCAAGCATCAGTGAGAAGGAAATGAGACAGCCATTCAGTCAGCGAGGCAGTCAGCAAGCCAATCAGTGAGGCAGGCAGCAAGCATCAGTGAGAAGAAAATGCGACAGCCATTCAGTCAGCGAGGCAGTCAGCAAGGCAGTCAGTGAGATAATCAGCAAGCATCAGTGAGAGGGAAGTGAGACAACCATTCAGCCAGTGAGGCAGTCAGCAAGTATCATTGAGAAGAAATTAAGGCAGCCAGTCAATGAGGCAGTCAGCAAACATCAGTCACAAGAAAGTGAGACAGCCAACAAGCATCAGTGAGAAGAAAGTGAGACAGCCAACAAGCATCAGTGAGAAGAAAGTGAGACAGCCAACAAGCATCAGTGAGAAGAAAGTGAGACAGCCAACAAGCATCAGTGAGAAGAAAGTGAGACAGCCATTCAGTCAGTAAGGTAGTCAGGAGCCAGTCAGTGAGATGGTCAGCAAGCATCAGTGAGAAGAAAGTGAGACAGCCATTCAGTCAGTAAGGTAGTCAGGAGCCAGTCAGTGAGATGGTCAGCAAGCATCAGTGAGAAGAAAGTGAGACAGCCATTCAGTCAGTAAGGTAGTCAGGAGCCAGTCAGTGAGATGGTCAGCAAGCATCAGTGAGAAGAAAGTGAGACAGCCATTCAGTCAGTAAGGTAGTCAGGAGCCAGTCAGTGAGATGGTCAGCAAGCATCAGTGAGAAGAAAGTGAGACAGCCATTCAGTCAGTAAGGTAGTCAGGAGCCAGTCAGTGAGATGGTCAGCAAGCATCAGTGAGAAGAAAGTGAGACAGCCATTCAGTCAGTAAGGTAGTCAGGAGCCAGTCAGTGAGATGGTCAGCAAGCATCAGTGAGAAGAAAGTGAGACAGCCATTCAGTCAGTGAGGCAGTCAACAATCCAATCAGTCAGCAAGCATCAGTGAGAAGAAAGTGAGACAGCCTTTCAGGCAGTCAGCAAGCATCAGTGAGAAGAAAGTGAGACAGCCTTTCAGGCAGTCAGCAAGCATCAGTCGCTAGAAAGTGAGACAGCCATTCAGTCAGTGAGGCTGTCAGCAATCCAGTCAGTGAGGCTGTGAGCAAGCATCAGTGAGAAAAAAGTGAGACAGGCATTCAGTCAGTGAGGCAGCAGCAAACGTCAGTGAGAAGAAAATGAGGCAACCAAGTATGTATATAGCCAGGGAGGAGTCAGTGAGCTGTCAGCCAGTGAGTGGGGACACGGTGAGGTAGTCAGCTAGCCAATGAAGCAGACAGTGGGCGATACTTTGAAACGGCGAGAATGTGAAATGCAATGTAAAAACTTATTGTAAAGATAAAAATGTCTGTTGCCTTGCTTTTAAACAGCGACGTTCGTAGTTGCTGTAATTAAGAAGTTAACTAATGTTATTGTATTAGTTGGAATGTACGACTGCTTTGAACCACAAGGAAGCAATAACTCCACCTCCAAGTCCTGATAATCTGCGTTATACCTGAAACTATGCAGCACAATTCAATTCGTTCTGATGCTGCGATACGGTGCCCTCCCACCTCCACGGCATTTCATAAATATGAAGTGTTGAGCACTTGCGCTTCAAGGGTAATTTCATGAGAGGGCAAAAACTTTCGCAATTTATTTCAATTTCACAGTCAAATTCTACAACATCAGTAATTTCATGGTACGCTTATGATGTAAGGGCGGGGGTCTACTCCAGTAATTAACTCATTATATTGCAGCACGCTACTAATCGCCCCACGACGCTCGCTCGCGCAGCCTTCAAGGAACCGAGCAGACTTTCGCAGGGAGGTAGAGATCCCGCGCTCTGTTTACCGAATTAAATGGCGGGATTTTGTAAAGTGCCATCAGTAGCCTAATGCTACGAGTGTGTTTCACAATCGTTTTAACCAGATGACAATTGAAAGTAACGTTAAATAAAGAGTTAAAATTACGAAGTAGAGAGGCTATTCAGTGACGATGATAATTGAAATTATTACTTGGGCGAGTAGTGGCATGAAAATTTTACCAGCAGGCCTCTATTTTCGGAATATCTAGGACACGGGGCTCTTGGCGTTGCTTTCCTTCCAAGTGAATCCAGTCGATAATCAACGTCCTCGGACATGCCTGACCTCGCGGTCTTCTCGCCTAACTGCAAGAATAATAACCACTCGACCACCGACGACTATCAATATAATCAGCACTACAGCGTAGTAAACGGGATGTCCCATAGTGTACTACGTCCTGGATCGGCCTTGCTCTGTATGACAAGTTCAGGGAGACCCTCTATTTTAATGACGTGACGGCGCGTATGGACGTGTTCCAATGACCAGCGAATAAAGAGGCCAATTCTATTCACGAGAACTGAGAAACTAACTTCAAAATATGTGGAGAGGAGAGATGGGAGAGAGAAAGAAGTAGAAATTAGTGAGAGAGATAGGAGAGCGATGGAGACAGAAAGAGGAGAAAGAGAGAGAGAGAAAAGAGAGGTAGCTAGGAACAGAGAAGAGCAAGGAAGAGAGATAAGAGAGAGAGAAGGGCGATAGAGAGAGAGGAAGAGAGAGAAAAAGCGAGGAAGAGAGAGAAAAAGTGAGGAAGAGAGAGAGAAGAGCGATGAGAGACAGAGGAAAGCGAAGAAGATAGAATAACGAGGGAGATAGGGAAAGGAGCATTGAAGACAGAGAAGAGCGAGAAAAAGTGAAAAGGACGAGGAAGAGAGAGAAGTCCGAGGAAGACGAGAGGGAAGGATGAGGAAGAGTGGGAAGACCGAGGAAGAGGAGAGGGAAGGACGAGGAAGAGAGAAGACCGAGGAAGAGGAGAGAGAAGTCCGAGGAAGAGGAGAGGGAAGGACGAGGAAGAGGAGCGGGAAGGACGAGGAAGAGAGGGAAGACCGAGGAAGAGGTGAGGGAAGGACGAGGAAGAGAGAGAAGTCCGAGGAAGAGGAGAGGGAAGGGCGAGGAAGAGGAGCGGGAAGGACGAGGAAGAGAGGGAAGACCGAGGAAGAGAGGGAAGGACGAGGAAGAGAGGGAAGGACGAGGAAGAGAGGGAAGACCGAGGAAGAGAGGGAAGACCGAGGAAGAGAGGGAAGACCGAGGAAGAGAGGGAAGGACGAGGAAGAGAGGGAAGACCGAGGAAGAGAGGGAAGACCGAGGAAGAGAGGGAAGACCGAGGAAGAGAGGGAAGACCGAGGAAGAGAGGGAAGGACGAGGAAGAGAGGGAAGGACGAGGAAGAGAGGGAAGACCGAGGAAGAGAGGGAAGGACGAGGAAGAGAAGGAAGGACGAGGAAGAGAGGGAAGACCGAGGAAGAGAGGGAAGGCGAGGAAGGGAGGGAAGACCGAGGAAGAGAGGGAAGGACGAGGAAGAGAGGGAAGACCGAGGAAGAGAGGGAAGACCGAGGAAGAGAGGGAAGGACGAGGATGGGAGGGAAGACCGAGGAAGAGAGGGAAGGCGAGGAAGGGAGGGAAGACCGAGGAAGAGAGGGAAGGACGAGGAAGAGAGGGAAAACCGAGGAAGAGAGGGAAGGACGAGGAAGGGAGAAATAAGAGCGAGGAAGAGAAAGGTGAAGTGTGGAAGAGAGAGGTAAGAGCGAGGAAAAGAGGGTAGAAGAGCGAGAGAAAGGAAAGCAGAGCGAAGAAATGCGAGGAGGAAAGAGAGAGAGGGAAGGGACATGGAAGGAGACTGAGTAGTTGATGGCAGAATGAAGAATGAGAAGAGAGAACGCAAATGTCGGAGGGAAATGAAACGAAATGAACGAGAATAAAACGAGGAGAAGCAGAGAATGAACTGAAAGGGAATAAAGTCAAGGAAGCTGCAGATGATAATTATGATGATTCCGCAACCTTTTATTTGCCGTAGTCTGTAGAGCTGCTTGCTCAAGGCGCGGCCTATCACAAGTAAAATCTAAAACTGAGGAGGAATGGTGATTGGGTTAGATTACAGCGGGGCATTAAAACAGCAATCATCCCGACGCCAGTAATCGCTGTTATGAATTAACTAATTTTCTAAAGCCATTCTGGAGCAGGCAGTAATAAAACCGGATTGGTTCATCAAAACCAGGCAGTGATCGTTAACAGAGGATGCCAAGAAATTGAGTATTATCGATCAGTCCATCCACTAACCAAACCGAACCTCATGACCCATTTAAAACAGCAGGACGAGGAGGAAGACGGGCCGGTCCGCATGCGATCTCGAACGGCACGTGAGTGGTAATTAAAAAAAAAGAAGTGGCAAATTTATTGCCCGCTACAATTTTGACATGTAATTATTGTGTTTCTGATTAAGTTGATTCTGAGTGTAAGTAAACGAGAAGATACATTCAACAAACCAATATGTTCTCCTCTGCTGCAGCGTAGCGCGACAGAAGGCACTGGTATTTCGCTTTTCGAAACAAAAGTTCTGTATCTTATTTAAGAAATGCAAAACTTGGTACATTGGTATCCTGCAGATAAGGAAAATGCAGGCTCTTCAGCAAAGGAGAGACAAGGAAAAGACCTAGAGCAAAGACAAGCAAAATATCAAGAGCAAAGTGAAGGAAAAGACTCGGGGCAAAGGCAAGAAAAAGACCTAGAGGAAAGTAAAGGAAAAGATTCAGAGCAAAGGCAAGGAAAAAGGAAAAGACTCAGAGCAAATGCAAGAAAAAGACCTAGAGCAGAGTAAAGGAAAAGATTCAGAGCAAAGGCAAGGAAAAAGGAAAAACACTCACAGTAGGATGTACGAAAGGACTCAGAGCAAAGGCGAGGAAAAAGGAAAAGACTCAGAGCAAATGCAAGAAAAAGACCTAGAGCAGAGTAAAGGAAAAGATTCAGAGCAAAGGCAAGGAAAAAGGAAAAAGACTCAGAGCAGGATGTAGGAAAGGACTCAGAGCAAAGGCAAGGAAAAAGGAAAAGACTCAGAGCAAATGCAAGAAAAAGACCTAGAGCAGAGTAAAGGAAAAGATTCAGAGCAAAGGCAAGGAAAAAGGAAAAAGACTCAGAGCAGGATGTAGGAAAGGACTCAGAGCAAAGGCAAGGAAAAAGGAAAAGACTCAGAGCAAATGCAAGAAAAAGATCTAGAGCAGAGTAAAGGAAAAGATTCAGAGCAAAGGCAAGGAAAAAGGAAAAAGACTCAGAGCATGATGTAGGAAATGACTCAGAGCAAAGGCAAGGAAAAAGGAAAAGACTCAGAGCAAATGCAAGAAAAAGACCAGAAAAGATTCAGAGCAAAGACAAGGAAAAAGGAAAAAGACTCAGAGCAGGATGTAGGAAAGGATTCAGAGCAAAGGCAAGGAAGGATAAAGGAAAAGACTCAGAGCAAAGGCAAGGAAAAAGGAAAAGATTCAGAGCAAAGGCATGGAAAAAGGAAAAAGACTCAGAGCAGGATGTAGGAAAGGATTCAGAGCAAAGGCAAGGAAAAAGGAAAAGACTCAGAGCAAAGGCAAGGAAAAAGGAAAAGATTCAGAGCAAAGACAAGGAAAAAGGAAAAAGACTCAGAGCAGGATGTAGGAAAGGATTCGGAGCAAAGGCAAGGAAAAAGGAAAAGACTCAGAGCAAAGGCAAGAAAAAAGGAAAAGATTCAGAGCAAAGGCAAGGAAAAAGTAAAAGACTCAGAGCAAAGGCAAGGAAAAAGGAAAGGGCACAGAGCAAAGGCAAGGAAAAAGGAAAGGGCACAGAGCAAAGGCAAGGAAAAAGGAAAAGACCTAGAGCAAAGGCAAGGAAAAAGGAAAAGACTCAGAGCAAAGCCAAGGAAAAAGGAAAGGACTCAGAGCAAAGGCAAGGGAAAAGGAAAAGACTCAGAGCAAAGTCAAGGAAAAAGGAAAAGACTCAGAGCAAAGGCAAGGAAAAAGGAAAAGAGTCAGAGCAAAGGCATGGAAAAAGGAAAGGACTCAGAGCAAAGGCAAGGAAAAAGGAAAAGACTCAGAGCAAAGGCAAGGAAAAAGGAAAGGACTCAGAGCAAAGGCAAGGAAAAAGGAAAGGACTCAGAGCAAAGGCAAGGAAAAAGGAAAAGACTCAGAGCAAAGGCAAGGAAAAAGGAAAGGACTCAGAGCAAAGGCAAGGAAAAAGGAAAAGACTCAGAGCAAAGGCAAGGAAAAAGGAAAGGACTCAGAGCAAAGGCAAGGAAAAAGGAAAAGACTCAGAGCAAAGGCAAGGAAAAAGGAAAAGATTCAGATCAAAGGCAAGGAAAAAGTAAAGGACTCAGAGCAAAGGCAAGGAAAAAGGAAAAGACTCAGAACAAAGGCAAGGAAAAAGGAAAAGGCTCAGAGCAAAGGCAAGGAAAAAGGAAAAGACTCAGAGCAAAGGCAAGGAAAAAGGAAAAGACTCAGAGCAGAGGCAAGGAAAAAGGAAAGGACTCAGAGCAAAGGCAAGGAAAAAAGGAAAGGACTCAGAGCAAAGGCAAGGAAAAAGGAAAGGACTCAGAGCAAAGGCAAGGAAAAGGGAAAGGACTCAGAGCAAAGGCAAGGAAAAAGGAAAGGACTCAGAGCAAAGGCAAGGAAAAAGGAAACGACTCAGAGCAAAGGCAAGGAAAAAGGAAAAGATTCAGATCAAAGGCAAGGAAAAAGTAAAGGACTCAGAGCAAAGGCAAGGAAAAAGGAAAAGACTCAGAACAAAGGCAAGGAAAAAGGAAAAGGCTCAGAGCAAAGGCAAGGAAAAAGGAAAAGACTCAGAGCAAAGGCAAGGAAAAAGGAAAAGACTCAGAGCAAAGGCAAGGAAAAAGGAAAGGACTCAGAGCAAAGGCAAGGAAAAAGGAAAGGACTCAGAGCAAAGGCAAGGAAAAAGGAAAGGACTCAGAGCAAAGGCAAGGAAAAGGGAAAGGACTCAGAGCAAAGGCAAGGAAAAAGGAAAGGACTCAGAGCAAAGGCAAGGAAAAAGGAAACGACTCAGAGCAAAGGCAAGGAAAAAGGAAAGGACTCAGAGCAAAGGCAAGGAAAAAGGAAAAGACTCAGAGCAAAGACAAGGAAAAAGGAAAAGACTCAGAGCAAAGGCAAGGAAAGCAAAAATGAAGCAGGGGTGGGAATTGAGAGGTAAGAACAGTACTGATAATGGACAAGATTAATGAAAGCTTTTTTCTAAGTAATGACGGAGCAATGGTGAAACAGCAGAAATTTGCGAGTATATACTTTTTCCAATGTACATTTCTCTAGTCACAAATCTCGCAAGACCTGCAGAGAATCGAACCCGGTTTTGTCGACAGTCGGATTGTGATATAAAGGAAAGACAGACGAGGGGTGTGCAAGGCGATGCGCGGGACGGGCGCGATTTGTCAAGCAGGACAATAACACCGCCACGCCGGCAGGCCGGCCAGACTGGAATGTTTCCCTCAAGATCAAGTTTTTCAAACTCCTCGCTCACTCTTTCTGTCTCACTCTGCCGCGCATGTTGCTGGCCGGCCAGACTCCGCCTGGCTCGCTGGAAATGCATAACCGTGCAGTGTAAAATTACATTATTGGCGGAGTGGACAATATACAGAGCGAAGGAACATTTAGCGGACTAGCACTCTACCATGCTGTTTCTTTGTGACTATCCGTATACATTCAAATCTATATAAATTTCTGATTTTGTGTTACACAGACTATTACACTTTTACTACGTCATAGTACTATTGACCAATAAAACGGTACGAAAGGACGTGTTTCAACCTATCAAGGCTGCTTATCGCACAATTTTATCGCTTTCCTAACATTTGTTTGTTTTTGTCACTACCCTAGCATTTGTTTCTTTGTTCGCCAACATTTCAAACTGCAAATTCTTTACGGTACAATAAATCATGCTTCGAGATCGTAATTTGTTTCCCGCATATATAATCGACTGAAAATAGCGGCTCCGTTCAAACATTTTGATGAAGGAAACTTTAGTGAAATAGAATTTTTGTAAGTCAATTAATATCAAATTTATTGTATTAGAGTACTTTATTTCTTCTAATCTTTATATACTTTCTTCTGTTTTTATCACCTCCTTATCATTTGTTTCTTTCTTTGCCAACATTTCAAACTGCAAATTCTTTACGGTACTATAAAACATGCTTTGCGATCGGCATTTGTTTACCTCATACAGTCAACTGCAAATTGCATTGCAATTATACAAGAAATTTTAAAATAATAATAATAATAATAATAATAATTATTATTATTATTATTATTATTATTATTTTTATTATTATTATTATTATTATTATTATTATTATTATACATAATACAGTAGTTATTGATGCAATAATAATGAATTATGTAAAATGTTACTGAAGCAAGGAAAGACAAGGGTTGCAACGATATTTTAAAAGAAAGTATGCAAACCGCAATAATTATCAACAACTACCTACAATAAAAAAATGTCAGCATTTTTACTTATGTTGTCTGTGGTATGTGTACCCCTTGAGACAACCCCGCGTACCCAGATTGAATACCACTGGATCAAAGGACTGAATTTTCGGGCGATGTGACAACATTGTAAATTATACACGCGGCAAATGTCTGTCCAACTGGAAAGGATCTCCAGTTGTGCCTCTCAGGTAAGTGTCATCGTTTTGGCTTATGGAACAGGGACTGCAAAATTAATTCCACGTGTCGTTTTTAATTTCCAATTATAAAAAAAAAAATGTTGTGAAGCTGAAAAACTCTACTTCGAGATTTCCGCGATTTCTTCAAATTTGAATGGTTGACCAGAACAAGGATGAAACCAGCAAATGTGTTTTTCTTTTTTTATTATTATTATTATTATTATTATTATTATTATTATTTTATTATTTTTTTTTAAATCAGGATGGTTATAAGTAGACCGCGGAACTTCATTCGATTGCATGTTTTTATTGATTTGTCATAAAAGTAAAAGTGGATCTTTTGCCGATCATGGTTTTTGCATTCGAATGCATAAATGCAAATTTCGAAGGTTTTCCCTTTTAAATATATAGGCTACATTTTCATGTGAAGAAAGATGAGTGGAACGGAGAAAAATTCTCTCCGGCACCGGGATTTGAACCCGGGTTTTCAGCTCTACGTGCTGATGCTTTATCCACTAAGCCACACCGGATTCCCAATCCGATGTCAGATTGAATCCTCTCAGTTTAAGTTCCACCTCTTGGGTTCCCTCTAGTGACCTACCCTCACGCACTGCGTCATAGATGTATGACAGTGGCACAATGTCCACACATGTGCTGAGGTGCACTCGTTATGAGTGACTAAGTGACCGGGATCCGACGGAATAAGCGCCGTCTTAAATCACTAAGTGATTATTCGCATATCATATAGTATTATGATGTACCGAAGTACATATGATATTTTTTTGCAGATATTCTGCGTCATCATATGATGAAAGATGAGTGGAACGGAGAAAAATTCTCTCCGGCACCGGGATTTGAAGCCGGCTCAACGTTCCACATAGTTCCGAGAGATAAACAGTTCCATTTCTAAACAGTTTTCTTCTTCTTTGCTGTCTGCAAAGACCACGTGTAGCGCTATCATCGATATCCAATCGAAAGTAGGTATAATATCGATGTTCCACACTCTCTTCGTGAAATAGTAGCGTATATAGGACAGCGCAATTTAATTGGACGAATCAAATTCCCTAATAAATGTGCTATTATTAGCCGCCCATTGATGGAGAATATGTTCATGGTGCCCAAACATTGTGTTAATTATTAATATACCGCGAAAAATATTATTCCCTAATTCTTATCGTTATTAAACTCTCCTAGGGTTATATGCGTTATTTTTACTAAAATCGATTCATTTTGAATTGTAGTTATTTACTGTACTCTTTAACAATAACCTACAAAAAATGGCTTCGTCGTCATAATACACTGAACAGCTCATTTAAAGACGATTCAAGGGCTTTGAAACATGTTCCTGAAGTAGATGGGAAGTTGAAACAGCTGGCACCGATGTTGTAAACATATTCTTATGAAACTGTTTTTTTGAAACTGTTATTTTCGAACAGCTACGTTCATGAAACAGTTACAGTCGAAATTGTTTCTTAAAAAGAACGGTTTATACCATCTCTAACGTTTGATATTCAGCACTCTACCAGGGAAGAGGGGAGGGCTTACGTCATACTGACATCTCCAGAACACCGATAACTTGCAAAGCCGTATTAAGTCCCCGAGTCACGTGGTCTACTTATGAGGAAATAGATATAGTCGCGACGCTGTTATTCCCGGTGTGACTCCTCCTCTTTGCTTACGTCTTAGGAATTGAAGGATCTATAAAGTCTAGGTAGGTATTATCGTTCGCCATTTTTGTTCTTTCGTTGCCGAACTACCAGACGAGGGATCTATTTGCCACACCGTTAAACATTATCATGTCGTAGCTCCTATGATAATAAATCAAACGCACTGTAATTCAGCAAATAATTGAGCGGCAAATAACGTCTTCGTGTGCTTTCTGCGAACGCCAACGAAAGAGCCAAAATGGCGGGCGAATATATTAAGTATTTATCAAGCCTTAAGAAATTAATAACGTCTTCACCAGCGAATCACAAGACGCAGACGTTTAAATGTAGCCGACCTGCAACGCGATTGGCTGCCAAAAATTAGAGCGACGGGGCTATAAATCTAAATACTTAGCAATGTAAATACCAGTGGCGAATATTCAGAGCATGGTCTGTTATTTTAAAAAACACACTGTCTATAATTCAAATTATTATTATTATTATTATTATTATTATTATTACTTACTTACAAATGGCTTTTAAGGAACCCGAAGGTTCATTGCCGCCCTCACATAAGCCCGCCATCGGTCCCTATCCTGTGCAAGATTAATCCAGTCCCTATCATCATATCCCACCTCCCCCAAATCCATTTTAATATTATCTTCCCATATACATCTCGGCCTCCCCAAAGGTCTTTTTCCCTCCGGTCTCCCAACTAACACTCTATATGAATTCCTGGATTCGCCCATACGTGCTACATGCCCTGCCCATCGCAAACGTCTGGATTTAATGTTCCTAATTATGTCAGGTGAAGAATACAATGCGTGCAGTTCTGCGTTGTGTAACTTTCTCCATTCTCCTGTAACTTCATCCCTCTTAGCCCCAAATATTTTCCTAAGCGCCTTATTCTCAAACACCCTTAACCTATGTTCCTCTCTCAGAGTGAGAGTCCAAGTTTCATAACCATAAACAACAACCGGTAATATAACTGTTTTATAAATTCTAACTTTCAGATTTTTTTGACAGCAGACTAGATGATAAAAGCTTCTCAACCGAATAATAACAAGCATTTCCCATATTTATTCTGCGTTTAATTTCCTCCTGAGTGTCATTTCTATTTGTTACTGTTGCTCCAAGATATTTGAATTTTTCCACCCCTTCGAAGGATAAATCTCCAATTTTTATATTTCCATTTCGTAAAATATTCTGGTCACGAGACATAATCATATACTTCGTCTTTTCGGGATTTACTTCCAAACCGATCGCTTTACTTGCTTCAAGTAAAATTTCCGTGTTTTCCCTAACCGTTTGTGGATTTTCTCCTAACATATTCACGTCATCCGCATA
The DNA here is from genome assembly GCF_040183065.1 of Periplaneta americana. Taxonomy (NCBI): domain Eukaryota; kingdom Metazoa; phylum Arthropoda; class Insecta; order Blattodea; family Blattidae; genus Periplaneta; species Periplaneta americana. Next base: position 169,470,132 of record NC_091128.1, read on the forward strand.
GACAAGAAGCTGATGTAACCCGTTCAATTCCAAACCCTCTGTGTTATCCTGAACTTTCCTAATGGCATATTCTAGAGCGAAGTTAAAAAGTAAAGGTGATAGTGCATCTCCCTGCTTTAGCCCGCAGTGAATTGGAAAAGCATCAGATAGAAACTGACCTATACGGACTCTGCTGTATGTTTCACTAAGACACATTTTAATTAATCGAACTAGTTTCTTGGGAATACCAAATTCAATAAGAATATCATATAATACTTCCCCCTTAACCGAGTCATATGCCTTTTTGAAATCTATGAATAACTGATGTACTGTACCCTTATACTCCTATTTTTTCTCTATTATCTGTCGAATACAAAAAAAATCTGATCAATAGTCGATCTATTACGCCTAAAACCGCACTGATGATCCCCAATAATTTCATCTACGTACGGAGCTAATCTTCTCAAAAGAATATTGGACAAAATTTTGTACGACGTCAACAAAAGTGATATTCCTCGAAAGTTTATTATTATTATTATTATTATTATTATTAGTTTTCTGTGGCGACGCCACGGTCGCTTACACGCACTCGCTCGCAATATCGAATGTGTTCGGGGCGAAGCACCGTGAACAATGCGGAGAGGCGCGGAGGGGGGGGGAAGGTGCAGCTGGGAAACGTGGAGTGTACCCCCCGCTGTACACACATAGAGGGTAACCGACAACAATGCCGATATGGCAGCTGCCTGCTTCATTGTGTTGTGAACGAATGATATGTGTCATTAATTAGTATATAATATCCGAGAGACTCGGAAACGCAAGAAGTGCATTACAGAGCAGCAATCCGTAGCCACGGGAACTGTTTTGTACCTTCACACTGTACAGATACTGATGCTGCAGTGTGTTGTACTCCAGATTTCAGGACAATCCGCGGGACAGAAAAGCAAGGACTCAACAAGGAGAGCAAAAATACGGAAAGAGGAGTCGTAGAAAGAGGACGAGAATGAGGGATAGCAAGACAACGGGAATGAGTAGCAGGACAGGAATGAGTAGTAAAGCGACGGAATGAGTCGTAGAACGAGGATGAGTAGCAAGAGAACGGAAATGAGTAGCAGGAAAGGAATGAGTAGTAAAGTGACGGAATGAGTCGTAGAACGAGGATGAGTAGCAAGAGAACGGGAATGGCGAGTAGTAAGAGAATGGAAATTACGAATGGCAAGAGAACTGAAATGAGCAGTAGTAAGAGCACGAGAATGAGTAGCAAGAGGGCGGGAATGAGTAGTAAACGACAGGAATGAGTAGTAAGAGGACGGGAATGAAAAGTAGTAAATGACGGGAATAAGCAGCAAGACGACTGAAATGAGTAGCAAGACGACGGGAATGAGTAGCAAGCCGACGGGAATGAGTAGTATACGAAAGGAATGAGAAGTAAGAGGACGAGAATGAGTAGCAAGACGACGGAAGTAGTCAATGATGGAAATGAGTAGCAAGACGACGGAAATGAGAAGAAGTAAATGACGGGAATGAGTAGCAAGACGAGAGAAGTAGTCAATGAAGGGAATGAGTAGCAAGACGGCGGAAATGAGAAGTAGTCAATGAAGGGAATAAGTATCATGACGACGGGAATTAGCAAGACGATGGGAATGAGTAGCAAGACGACGAGAATGAGTAGTATACGACAGGAATGAGAAGAGGACGAGAATGAGTAGCAAGACGACGGAAATGAGAAGTAGTCAATGAAGGGAATGAGTATCATGACGACGGGAATTTTTTTTTTAGTCGGTTATTTTACGACGCTTTATCAACAGCTTAGGTTATTTAGCGTCTGAATGAGATGAAGGTGATAATGCCGGTGAAATGAGTCCGGGGTCCAGCACCGAAAATTACCCAGCATTTGCTCATATTGGGTTGAGGGAAAACCCCGGAAAAAACCTCAACCAGGTAACTTGCCCCGACCGGGAATCGAACCCGGGCCACCTGGTTTCGCGGCCAGACGCGCTGACCGTTACTCCACAGGTGTGGACACGACGGGAATTAGCAAGACGATGGGAATGAGTAGCAAGACGACGAGAATGAGTAGTATACGACAGGAATGAGAAGTAAGAGGACGAGAATGAGTAGCAAGACGACGGAAATGAGAAGTAGTCAATGAAGGGAATGAGTATCATGACGACGGGAATTAGCAAGACGATGGGAATGAGTAGCAAGACGACGGGAATGAGTACCAACACAGCATTGAATAGCAAGACGATGGGAATGAGTAGCAAGACGACGGAAATGAGAAGTAGTAAGTGACGGGAAAGAGTATTAAGAGGACGGGAATTAGGATATAGCAAACGACGGAAATGAAGAATAGTAAGAGGAAGAGAATTAGTAGCAAGAGGAAGGCAATGAATAGCAAAACGCCGGAAATGGGAAGTAGCAAGAGCGCGAAATGAGTAGCAATACATCGGGAATGAGTAGCAAGAGGACGGGACCGAGGAATAGTAAATGACGAGAATGAGGAATGTAAGAGGAGAGGAATGAGGAGTTCTAAGAGGACGGAAATGACTAGTAGTAATGGAACGGGAATTTGGAGTAATAAGAGGACGGGAATGAGAAGTAGAAATAAAACGGGAATGAAGAGTAGAAAGAGCAGAGGAATGTACAGGAAAAGAAGTACAGAAATAAAAAGGAGGAATGAGAAATAGGGTTAGGCAAAGAATGAGGAAGTGGGGGAGAAATAGATAAATGAACATTCCCTAGGGCAGAAAAGTATAACAAAAAATCAAATAGGTGTAGGCCTATGTAAGAAAAGGACGATGAAAAGGTAATGAAATATGGAAGGAACGGAAAAGAAAATATAGAGAAATGAGAAAAATTAATTAATATTTGAATACTTATATAGTCACAATCATGCCATGGTATGAAAGAAAAATTTCACAACCTCGAGCGGGATTCGAACCTGCGACTTCCTTTTCTCCGGTCACGCGCTCTACCAACTGAGCTATCGAGTTCGTTTCACGCCAAAGGCTTGAAATTCTCCTCTCATACTGGCGACTCTGTTATAGAGTATAGAGTACATTTGGCGTGAAACGAACTCGATAGCTCAGTTGGTAGAGCGCCTGACCAGAGTACAGGAAGTCGCAGGTTCGAATCCCGCTCGAGGTTGTGAAATTTTTCTTTCATACCATGGCATGATTGTGACTATATAAGTATTCAAATATTCATTAATACTGGGTGTTCATTTCAAAGTGTGTCATGACGTCACTGTTGTTGGGTCACCGATTTGAAGCGAGTTTCAGTTTATATGTTGCCTATTATTTAAGGCGTTCTTCAATCTGAACTTGAGAACGTGTATGGTATAACTTGAACGTCGTAGCAACAGATGGCGGTCTGTACGGTCTGTGTGCTACCATAACCTCTTTCGAACTGTGTTTTGCGCCGGCAAGTCGTACGCAGGGTATTTGTTATCATCGGTTGCGTATGGTAACATTCCACAACACAAATCAAATGCTCCGTGTCCATGTTGACCGTCGAAGATAATGTCAACAAATACGTTAAGTAATCGTCTTAACCCTCTCCCCATATCTCGACAGTACGTATTTCCAAACAGTTCACATTCCTGCCACTACCGGCGTTACCGTAGGTATCGGCACGTACTCTTCAGAATGAGCGCCGTACTTGCTAGCCAACTTCTCTGCCTCTTGGATTATACACCTGAGCTGCGGAAGTGTAGGAAGATTGAATTCTCTAGGCTCATCAGCTAGCCACATGACGGCATGCAGCGAGCCATGACACATTTTGAACTGAACACCCAGTATGTCACATCAACGGACGGATGAAGTTTACGAGAAAAATTATGTGGAAGAATGGGATTATAAAGAGCAGAATGTAGAGGAATATACGTAGGTCGAGAAATAAGAGGATAAAATATTAACATTAACATTACTCTGTTTCAGGGTCATCACGTTATTGGCAGCATAGATGCATCTAAATGTTAACATTTTTTTTATGGACCTTAAATGTATTTGTATATTGAATAATGATTAAATCAAAACCTCCCACCTGAACATATTCCGACCACACTATAGCCAATTGGCTTGTCGTCAGCACGACACCTCATCCTGCTCTAGGTTTTTCCGTGGTTTCCCTTGAGCAATAAGACAAATGTCGGGATGAGCCCTAAAAGAAATGGGCCACGGACCACTTCCCTTCCCCCACTCTTTCTCTTCTACTATCACAAAGAACTTGCTAATTTCTTAGATACAAACCCTGAATTATGATAATAGGGGAACATAAATATATTGTAAGTTCACAGGGCTAACGGCTTCGAAGCTGGGTACCTGGTTCTAATGAAGTGCACTGGTAGCAACCTAAAACATGGGGGCATGAGATAGTTACTCTGCCTGCCATTAAAAATTCACTTCACTAAATCCCCAAGGGAAAAAAAAAGGATAAAATAATAAAGACGAACAAGATGAGGTGGAGGAATAGGAAAAAAAGCAAAACAAATAGAAATAAAAAAACTGAGGAGGAAGAATTGAAGAAATAAAAAATTAAGAGGAAGGAGTTTTATAACAATAGAAAAAGAGCGATAAGAAAGAAGGAAAACAGAAAAATCAGGAAGAGAGCGTTATAAAAAGGAAGAAAACGAAGAGGTAGAGAAAGATGAAATATATGATGTAGTGTAGAATAATAGAAAAAGAGCGAGAAAATCGTCAAAACTGGAAATTGAGAAGGAAGACGATTATACTATAGAAATAAGAAAGCAATTAGAGGACAGAAGGAAAAGGATTACAGATGTGAAACATGTTAAGTAGACCTGTCACGTTAGGGTCCACGGGAGCAGAAGGCATCTCAGGTGGTGCAGCGCTCTTTCCGCTCCAATGCACCGACGAACTGTAATGGCAAGTCCTTACACTTCATAATAACAATAATAATAACTCCAGAGCCTGCGGGTGAGGTGAAAACTCTGGCATCGCCTACACATTGTGGCGAGGAACTTATCGCCCCTATTGATCTGGGTAATCAACGGTTTTAAATCTTATGTTGGCCAACGGCGACATTCATTTAGAGGTCACCAGAATGCGCGGCCATCGTTACATTGTTATAGCTATATTCACTTGTTGCCGGCCAGGTCATTACGGAGGCCGGGAGCGCCAAGCACGGCTCCCTTCGAAGACAATTGGGTGGGGGGGGGGGAGAGGGCCTGGAGCCAACAACAGATCAGGTCAACAGTAACCAGCTTGTCCTATGCGCAAAATGTCTGAGCGCGCCGAGTACAACAGTGCTGTTGCTAAGATAAATATTCGGGCTTCAAATTTCACTGCTCATTTGAACGTAGAGAGAACTCTTCCTTTGTGAGGAATGTGAAGCGTAAGAGGCTGGGAAAAAGGAAACGGGAGGAGAAAAGTAAAGGCAGACGGCACAAAGAGAGAAGAGGCGGGAGAGAGAGAGAACCAAGAAACGAGAGAAAAACAAAGGAAAGAAAGAAAAGGGGGAAAGAGATGGAAAAATGGAAAAACGCCGGCAGAAAAGAGGCAGACGATGGAGAAAGAAGAGAAAGACGTTGAAGGAAAAGGAGACAGACCACGGAGGAAAAAGAGACAGATTATAGAGAAAAAAAGAGATAGACGATGGAAGAAAAAGAGACAGACGATGAAGGAGAAAGAAGAGACAGACGGAGGAAAAAGAGACATATTATGGAGGAAAAAGAGATAGACGATGGGGGGAAAAAGTGACAGACGATGGAGGAAAAAGAGACAGTCAATGGAAGAAGAGACAGACAATGGAGGAAAAAGAGACAGACAATGGAGGAAAAAGAGACAGACAATGGAGGTAGAAGAGACAGACGATGGAGGAAAAAGAGACAGACCATAGAGGAATGAGAGACAAACAATGGAGGAAAAGGAGCAAACATTGGAAGAAAAAGGGACAGATGAGAGAAGAAAAACAGACAGACGGTGGAGGCAAAAGACACAGACGGTGTAGGATAAAGAGACAGATGATGGAGGAAAACAGACGAGCGATTAAAGAAGAGATAGACGGTGGAGGAAGAAGAGACAGACAATGGAGATAAAAGAGACAGAGAGAGACAGACGATGGAGGAAGAAGAGAGACGATGACGGAAGAAGAGACAGACGATGGTGGAAGAGACAGACGATGGAGGAAGAAGAGACAGACGGTGGAGGAAGAAGAGACAGACGGTGGAGGAAGAAGAGACAGGCGATGGAGGAAAAGGGACAGACCATAGAGGACAAAGAGACAAACGATGGAGGAAAAGGAGCAAACATTGGAAGGAAAAGGTGCAGATGACAGAAGAAAACAGACAGGCGTGGAGGCAAAAGACACAGACGGTATAGGATAAAGAGACAGAGGTTAGAGGAAAAAGAGACGAACGATTAAGGAAGAGATAGACGGTGGAGGAAGAAGAGACAGACAATGGAGATAAAAGAGACAGACGATGGAGGAAAGAGACAGAGATGGAGAAAAAAATATAGATGATAAAGTGACAGAGGACGGAGGATAAAGAGACAGACGATAGAGACACAGGATGGAGGATAAAGAGGCAGAGGATGGAGGAAAAAGAGACAAACGAAGGAGGATAAAGACAGACGATGGAAGAAAAAGGACAGACGTTGGAAGAAATAACAGACAACAGAAGGAGACAGACGGTGGAGAAAATAAAGATTGGCGGGAAGAGAGGAATATAGAAAAGAGAAACGGGAGACAGAAGAAAAAGAAGAGTAGAAAAGTGAGGAAAATGAGAGAGACTGGAAACGAGACTAAGTGGGAAAAAAACTTTAAATGATATGAAAATGATGAAGAAAAAGACGAAAAGTGGGGGAAAAAGTTGTAAAAGGAGAAAAAAAGACGACATAAAGAACGAGAGGAAGAGGAATAGATGGGGAGAGACTAAGCAGTGGAAGGTGGAGAAAGATGGAAGAGACGGGAAAGATAGGAAAAAGTGAAGGATGAAAGCGAGAAATAAACAGAGGAAGCTGCAAAGGAAGAAGATGCGTGGCAGGAAGGAAAGACGACTCAACAAATCAGACAGATATGGATTGGTACGGCGTACATTAGATTAGATTATCAGATTAAAGACAGGTCCGGTTGGTGATGAATTGGTAGCGATCTGACGTCACTATCTCCAATAACCAAGCATGGTAGTTAATTACAAGCCTCAATACTACCCAGATCAAGTGTAGGCCCCTCTATAACAAGCGCAGTGTTTTCCTTATTCCTCATTTAGATTTTACACACAAGCAATTTATACAACTATATAATTTCAAGGTTATTGCAATTCTAATCGGTTACGTCAATACTTTAAACATTTCCCTGCAACTGATTGTGGTCTTGCCGATTCAGGTAGCATCAACGACTGTCTTTAGCAGCTATCTAGACCAGTGTCCAGTAGTTCTCAACCTTTTGAGTGCTACGAACCCCTTGAAGGACATATTTCACCTAGGAGGGACCCCCCCCCACCCCAAATGTTGAATATAATTCAGGCTCGCAATAATATTCATGTAGTGAATTAAATATCCTCAATAAATTGATAGAGATATTAATCTTTTGAATATAATCTGAAAAAAAAAAAAAACAGAAATGTAAATCTCTTTTTGCTTGAGATAGAGATTTGTTTCACACTTTTTGTTAATAAGGTGTAAAGTGAGTTCACAAATCTTGTGATATCCGTGACGGAACCTTTTCTTTACTTCCTGAAATAATAATAAATTTTATTCAAACAAAAAATCATACTGATCTAAACTTATTCTAATAATAAAAGTTGGCAAGAGTCATTGCATGTTCAATATAAATACAGAGTTTGAAAATAGTAAAAATGTAACATCCGGAACAAGAGGAATGGCTGAGCAGTGCTTCCATCTAGCGGTCTTTACTAAAAAATTCATTTTCGACAGTAGAGATCCTTGTGGTTGTTCTCTTTTATATGTTGTAATTTCATATCATGGAAATGGCCAATCAGGAATGTCAGGAAAGTACAGGGACATCATTTTATTTTTACTATCATGTTTAATATTAACTTGGATCAACGCCGTTTGCTACCCCCTTCCACGACTGGAGTTCGATGATACTGGCGTAATATACAAACAAATCACTTTACTAGGTATAGGAGGGAAGAAAAGTAGTTAATCCATTTACGTAAACAAGGAAATAATTGCGCCTTTGAATTTGATCATTTTCATTAGGTTTTTGTTTAATCAAAATACAGTACAGTATTAACAATGAGCGTTTTTACTCACGAACTGAGCTGTCCATGTGGACGTATTCATTATGCAGTGTATATTATACTGTCTACAGCACATTAGCGTACAATATAGATAATGAAGTTAAATTGAAAAATAATCATAATATGGATAATTTAAACATATTTTTTAAAATGCTGGCCGTTCATTTCGATACAGGCTTCAGTTCTAATGTGCATATTATCGCACTATAGACTATTGTACCTAATCCCAATTACCAGTTTCGTTCTTAGTACTAGTAACTCATGTTGAAATAATTCTGTACCTACTTCATAAAAAGAGTACCTTACGTACTGTAAATTCAATCTTCACTTCTGCCCGATCCGAAAAGATAAAATTACTCAGACATACTATCTACTGTCCGTCCAAGTGGTTATGTCGTAGGGTCGTAGAAAGGGAGGAAATCACGTGACAGTTAATTACTTAACGAGGCCCTTTTATTTAAGTTATTTTAAACAGTTGTATAATATTACTTAGATTTCCAATTCCTAACAGAAATTAATGTTCTCAGAAAAGAGCTAAGACAGCCCAGCCACTAGCTGGCGAATAAAAGCTGGTGGGGGAAATCGGGACACGACGTAGGCAAATGGACGACAGTACCTGTGCGAAAATGATTCAATATTGAAAGCTCTTTCATCACTGGAAAACGCGAACATATTTTTGGAACATACTGTTTACTATGACTGTATATGCGGCCTTGGATTTGTGTGGAGGACGGTTGAACTTCATTAGTAGAAGGGGTGGGAGTGAAGTACATTCAAAAACTCAGGTACAATCAAAATTGAAGTAAAAATAAAATGATGTCCCTGTAGTATTTGACGCCTGAATACAAACTGAACTTCTATGCCAAGTAAATTACTGATGAATTAAGTATAATTTACACGGAATAGGCCTGCGTAAGAAGTAAACTACCTTGCCAATCCTAGCTGTAATTTACGAACGTTCTGGAACAGGTTGGAAGTATTCCGAAACGGATTAGCGACAATCAAGTCCAAGTTCGAATGCACGCCTCACAAGGGAACACATTTTCCTATCCTCACATCGAGTGGTGGAAAGACCGCTGCGTTATAATGTGTCGTACATCACGTGATACACATCCCCACGTTTACTTCTTATCTATCCCACCCATCTTTATTAGGCGAGTCCAATGAGTATTGCAGTACAATGACGTCACGTGTGTCGTAATGGAAAACTCTGGTAATCAACCCCTCGAGCGATAAAATGATTGGAGGAACCCTAAATGCATCTTGTGAATGGTGATTGGTCAGATACGAATCCCCATGCTTCTTTGTGCTGGCTACAGGTCACTCGTTCACTGCTAGTTAATATGAAAATGTTCCTTTCCTGCATTATTTTATGAGACTAAAAGGAAAAACTTTGCCAATAATAGTGTGCATTATAGAACATCCTATTGACGTCGATTGAGTAGTCTAATATCGATTACTTTTTATAAAAATATGAATTAAGAAGAGGAAATAATTTGCAATCGAATGTTAAATATTATGTTTCATTTAACGATGCTCGCAACAGCGTCGCCGGATGTGCCGGAATTTTGTCCCGCAGGAGTTCTTTTACATGCCAGTAAATCTACTGACATGAGCCTGTAGCATTTAAACACACTTAAATGCCATCGACCTGGCCCGGGATCGAACCCGCAACCTTGGGCATAGAAGGCCTGCGCTATACCAACTCGCCAACCATTTGCAATCGATCTTATATGTTTACACATGCAGTATTTGTCGCGTTTATGAAACGCTGTTCACAATTTACAAATTATATTTGTCAAAGCAGGTAAGAACTGTCAGAAAATAAATGTTAAAATATTCTGACATATCTGTAGAGTTCTCATGATTGTAGGACTTGTCAGTTTTATGAAACAGAGCCCTATAATTTCCAAAGATTAGGAGTAAATTAATTATATATAATTCATTAACGTTTAGGACGGTATTTGGCTTTTATAAAGCATTGCAATTCATAAGGTTCTTCTCTTATTTCAATATAGACGTAAGTATATTTTTTTTCTGTGCATAGGTACGGTCTGTATTTTTTTCCTTACGAGTCCTCGTGGAAAAATGGACTATGACGGAAAAAAGACGAAGCAATGACCAGTGGCGGTTCTAGATGCTTAAAACTGGGGAGGACGGATTGTAACAGGAAGTTTCGGTAACAGAATTTAAAAGAAAAGTGACCGTGGTTATGAAAATACAATGGGCAACACTAGCACAACCATTTTTATGGAAATGTGTTAGGTTACACACATATTATTATATGATACAGTTTTTAAAGAACATTTGATACATTCAGAACTAACCATGAACTGGGAATCGAAAGTTATAGTCGCGACATTGTTATTCCCGGCGTGACTCCTCTTTGCTTACACCTTGGAAAGTGAAGGCTCTATAAAGTCTAGGTAGATAGTATCGTTCGCCAATTTTGTTCTTTCGTTGCCAAACTACCAGACGAGGAATTTATTTGCCACACCATTAAACATTATCATGTCGTAGCTCGTATGATAATAAATCAAACGTATTGTAATTGAGAAAATAATTTAGCAGCAAATAACGTCCTCGTGTGCTTTCTTCAAACGCCAACGAAAGAGCCAAAATGTCGGGCGATTATGTATGTATTTATTCACACTGCAGTGGGTATATACCCGGTGGCAGTGGTGACTAATTACACTCAATAATGACAATAATAAACTTATTAATTAAAAATACAATTAATAATAATACTAATAATCAATACTAATAATAATAATAAATAATAATAATAATAATAAATAATAATAATAATAATAATAATAATAATAATAACAACAGGGAATATACTAAATTAAATGAAACGATCACTTAAAATAACATTTGAAATAAATCTAATTTCTATCTTAAAACTAAGATCGAACTAAAACCCACGAGTATGATATGTTCATATCTGCACAAGTACCTTTCAAATTACACTCATTTCGCTGTCAACAAACTCACTGCAATGGAACTACGACACATTTCACTGATTCTATCCTGATTTCACTAACACTTCAAAAACATTTCACTGTTCAAATACTATGCACTGTCACTAAAAACTATAAAGCTTCACTGACAGGAACACGTTTCACTTACACAGCACACTTCACTGACACGACATACTTCTTCACTGATACAACACACTTCACTGACACAACATAATTCTTCACTGATACAACACTTCAATAACAACATATCATTTACACCCTTTAAATACTGTGTATAATTACCGTCTATTAGTAAGGTCCTTAAGCCTATTTTTAAATACATTTTTGGTTGTTGGTAAAGCCTTTAGTAAGTCTGCAGGTAAAGCATTCCAGTCCCTGATAGTACGATTGAGAAAAGAAAACTTTCCAGTGTCCGTCCTCTGTCTTCTTTCCTTCAATTTATATGAGTGGTCATTCCTTGAAGAGTAATTTGGCGGCTGCAACCTATTTTTTATTTCTCTCCAGGCAGGCTCACCTCTGTATGTTTTGAACAGTGCGCATAATCGAATTCGCGTTCTCCTGTCCGTGAGTGTGTCCCATTTTAATGGTGAATTTTTCCGACAACACTTAAGAGCCTTATTAAGTCGAGCCTTAGAAAATGCATAACGTCATCAGGAGCGAATCACAAGACCCACACGTTTAAATGTAGCAGACCTGCAACGTGATTGGTTGCCGGAAATAAGAGCGACGGGACTATAGTTACCATAGTGCAGGGGTCAGATCACAACTCGGTGATGTTAGGCCTACTCTGCACATTATAGGTTAACTACATAACTATATGCATTACGAGGTAACGTTGAGCAATAATATTGTCTACATTATAACTAGTCTTTGATTCCTAACACATCCAAGTACTAAAGCGGAATAATATAGGGAGTCAAGATTCAAACAAAAACGTGACCTTTAGTGCTGAAAACCCCAGTTCTTATATTTTCATTAGAACTTAAATAGTAGACTATAAAATGAGATTTAAAAATTTCTCAACTCACCATTTTTAAGCCGCTAAGCAAAATATCCTCCATTCCGAACACTTGTGGAATTCTTCACTGTTTGATACACTCTTTTAACACTTACATAATCACTGATTAACTTCTTTACTGTATTAATATTCCGAAAATTACCTAGCTGACGAGTTTCGACGTAGTGTCAATCATTCTCTGAAGGTAGTGAAATCCAGCGCTATCTTCTGATTTCCTTTTGTGGTCGGGTATGTTCATGATTGAGTTGAAAAGGGTGTGTGTTTTGAAATTATTATAAGTGACTAAAACTTTAAAATTAATGTAAAATTAAGTTAATTAAATTCATTATTTTTTTATGTAAAGTAAATTGGGTAGCAATTTATTTAGCAATAATTAAGAAATTTTAAAATAACTACTTCATTGAAACTCGAATGCCTCCGTGATCTGTTGGTCAGCATGCTGGCTTCCAGATCAGGAGGTCCCGGGTTCGATTCCCGGACTCGGCTGTCGGTGAATTTTTCTTGAAGAAGAATTCCCTGGGTGTCTAGAGTCTGGAAATTTGTATAAATGTGAGTGTGCCGGGTTAATATTAATTAACCAATCATCAGAAATAAAAAAAAATACATCAGGACTGTCGCTGGGCAGTAACCTGAACACACGTTTCAGCATCACATTTTTGACAAGTAACTCCATCTGTTAGCACAACCATAAAGCGAGTTAGAACCGCCTCTGACAATGACTAAATCACGTATACACTTCACGAAAGAAAAGAAATTTCCGAAATATATAATTAATTAAATGGTAATTTTCTTGCTTTAGGGTGCTCTGTCCCCTAAAACCCCTGTTGGGGACGGCCCCCAATTGTGCAATTAATTTATAATAATTAACCGGTCCATCACATTTGAGTTGAAGGTACCAGTACATTCTTTAATAAATCACTGAAAAACAAATGTGAATATAATAATTATAGGATGTGGAGCGAGTACGAAATTATTATTATTTTTTGGCGCATCATTTTTACGTAAATAACGACAAATAAAAACTAACATGCCACATAACATTATTTTAAGAAATACAGGAAACATGCATGAATAATATTCACCATTCTTAATGATCGTGGGATAGAAAAAAAACATATGGAATAGAAATTACATAGTATAATAAACAATAAGCAAACCATCTTCGATTAATCATTTCAAAACAACGTGAATATAGCGTGCATTGTGTAGGAAAATAATTTCTTATATGTTGCTCCCAATGTGCATCATAGTTAACTTATGAAAATAAATGAAATTTAATATGGCATATAAACATTATTTGAAGAAAGATAGGAGATATTAAGTAATATTCATCGTTTTAAATAATCTTCGGATGGAAAATAACAATGAAATATGTATAAAATAGAAATTACATACAGGTGAGCATTTAAAAAACAGTAAGTAGAATCATTTATTTGATTAATAAGCTTAAATTACTCCAGGTTTAGTGTAAGAGTGGTCTATGTAACGAGTACCGGGTACTAGGAAAATGCCAATTAAATATCTAGTTGAAAAAGAAATATTACAACTAAAATCGCAACGAAACTAGAATGTTCAAAGCTTGAAGACGAAAAGCAATATAGCTATTATGATAAACACGATCATCAAGCCAGCTCTCTACTAACCCGTTCTCCAAATGCCTTTCAAGGCGTGTTTATCTTTCACCTGACTTGCACATACTCGTACGTTATCCTTGTTTAACAATACGAATCCAAGCAAGATGCAGTCGCGACTCTTCCAGTCAGAGTTGACATGTTTATGTAGCAGTTGTTGCTGCTTAACAATGATTTATGCCACTTCTTGCTCATTAAGGCAGACTGTCATAAATACGCGGTAATGATTCACAATCACTGTACGATTCACACAGCTTAGACGCGCAGAATTTCCAGAATTTTCTTATTCTCTGCATTCGATAACGCTGTAGATTGTCGTTTGTCGCCTCTCTGCAACGCAAGTCACGCCTCATTTGTTTCGATACAAAAGTCACTGAACCTCTACAGAACTGGAATACGCCTCCAGTTAGCGCTTGTAAAAAGTGTTGTACACCATTCGATCTAAGTGGCTGTGTAGTTCATAAAGAAAACCAAACTGCTGTTCCCAAAATAGCAAGAATGGACTGAAAGAAATGAAAATAACGCTAGGCTATACGTCGAGGCACACCCATTAAATGCTACGATGATTGTAGATGATGTAGAAATTGTTGCGAACTAAGGAAATGAACTGAAATGGTTAAACAATATAGAAGGTGACGGATATAATTAAACCTCATAGTAAAGAAGAATCTGGATTTACAATCATGTGCTAGGATTCAGAATTTCTGACATTTTGGAAGGATTTTCACATGTTACCATCAGGATGAATATTACCTACTACTATTTTAATGCCATCTAAAATCCGAGACTACACTTCTTTAGTGTAGCCTACACCATGTTGGTTACCACGATTGTGCACTGCATACATCATAGGTGGAGTTTAGATTAATTACTTTAGTTTCTGTATTATTTATATATTCATTCATTCATTCATTCATTGATTCATTCATTCACTTATTTACTTATGTATTCATTCACTGATTTATTTATATATTCAATCATTCACTTATTTATTTATTCATTCATTTATATATATATTTATTTATTCATGCACTTAGTTATGTATTTATTTATTCATTCATTCATTATTTATATATTCATTCATTTATTTACGTATTCATTTATTTATTTATTTATGTATTTATATATTTATTTATTTATGCATTCATTCATTCACTTATTTATTTATGTATTTATTCATTGAATCACTTATTTATTTATTCATTTAATCACTTATTTATTTATTCATTTATTTATTTACGTATTCATTTATTTATTTACGTATTCATTTATTTATTTATATATATTTATGTATTCATTCATTCACTTATTTACTTATGTATTCATTCACTGATTTATTTATATATTCATTCATTCACTTATTTATTTATTCATTCATTTATTTATTTATTCATTCATTTATATATATATATATATATATTTATTCATGCACTTAGTTATGTATTTATTTATTTATTTATTTATGCATTCATTCACTTATTTATTTATGTATTTATTCATTGAATCACTTATTTATTTATTCATTTATTTATTTATCTATCTATCCATTCATATATGTCAAGCTACAGGAAAAGTGTCTACTGATGAAATGACCATCAGAACGATCAGAAAAAGAACTCATTATGGTGATGAAAAAAGAACGAAAAAATTGTGTTACTAAACCAGTCCCAGAATTTTTAAGATTGTGTAGAAAATGAAGTAAATATGAGAAATTACATTTACCTTTTATTTTTGAAAAACCATTAGTACACCATTAGTGTCAAAACGTTAAAGAAACATCCTAGTTAAAAAGCATGTACATGAAGTACACAGATTATGTGTGTTTACCGCTTGTACGAGTACAAATTAAGTGTAGTACATTACAGTATTTGGGAATGTGCACAATTCTTTAACATAAAATTCAATGGGATTACCATAACGATAACCCGAGCCCGAATATTTAATTTTGTTCCTTCAACCAGTGATAACTCGAAGTTAAAATTTGCTATCCACAGATTTTGCGTGAAAATTTCACAAAATATCATTACGCATGGCCAGAGAATCGCTTCACTTTTAAACCTCGGAGCGTCCACGGGCGTTTTAATGTGTTTTTAAAGAACATTCGTAAATTTTAATTATTTCTCTGAACATAATAATTAGCCATTATTGACGGCCTTCGCGGTCCAATATTCCCGATACGGGGCTATCTGCTTACATTCTAAAACAAAAGAGAGTACAAAAAGCTCTTAGTCAATTTATACGCACGAACGAGGCTGGGGGATCAAACAATGATACGACTGGCATGTGAACCAAAACAGATGAACGAAGCTAATTTTGTTTCCACAACGTATTACCGAGAGATAATTTTAATTATAGGCTTAACTGTGGTCAATTATCATTTACTCGCCACAGGAAAGGATTGATGATTTCGCATTAAAATTGAGTTTTGTTATTAACCGGAATATGTCACTAACAGAGCAAAAAGCACATTCACAAAAACAGCTGCGCAAAATGCCTCAAAACGAATAATCACACACGCGATTTTTAAAATTCTAATACTGTTTAATTTCTAAATTGTTGCATAGGATGAAATTAAATTAATTGGCCGAGTGAAGTGTACTCTTTTATCTGAACTAGAATGTTTGTTTTAGAAGCCCTAATTTACACGAAATATAACAGGCCAATAAATCCCTATGCGAATTTAGCAGTTTTCAGAATAAATTAATTAGCCTATATCAACCATACAAAGCAAACACGCTCTATGTATTCAGAATAGCTGACGGCCACATTGGCTAATGGGGGTCTCCTTTACCGCAAAATTATAGAAAAATAATAATAAATCTCGGACCGTGTAGAGTTTTACGCCCAAACTCACGGGGTTCGACGGCACGGAAACTCCGAGAACAAATCAACTTATTTACGGTATTAATTAGGGCCCGCGCATCTGCATGGCGCAGTGCCAAAAAATTGTCAGTAGTTCCTCGCATTTCAAGTGCCGTCTTGGTGAAGTCGACGCGCTCTAACGAGTGTGTTTCCGCAATCAATCACCACGCCTTGGTGACTGCCACGCAGCCTAACCCCTGGAGACGGATTTGCTGATTTCCGAGTGTTCGCAAATTATTTCCCTGCTGTTAAACACTGCAGAGGACATGTCGTGTACAGATTACCGGGAATTCTCGTACTGTCCGAGATTCGAACTTAACTCTGGTAATTATAAGCCATCTCACGTAAGGTTCTATTCAGTCGTAACTTACTAAACGTCGTTTCACATAAGGATTCATTCATTCATTTACTTATTCACTTGTTGTTTAATCAAAGTCCGAAGACAGGTCTGAACCTCACCAAGTGATACCAATGAGGTACCACTCATGGGGGAACTAAGCCAAAAAAATAATGTGGAAGAATGGATAGTTACTTTACTTACTTATTTACTTACGTGCTTATTTACTTATTTAGTTACCATATTTATTTCTTTATTTATATAATGTTTATAAATTTATTTATATGTTTACTAATTTACATGTTTATTTATTTACTTACATATTTACTTATTTGCCAACTTGCTTATTTACTGATTTATTTCATTCACTCCCTTATTTGCGTAACTATTATTTATTTATTTATTTATTTGTTTACTTATTTCATTGTTTGTTTATTTACATAAATATTTATTTACTTACTTCCTTATTTATTTATTTATTTATTTATTTATTTATTTATCTGTTTATTTACTTACATATTTATTTACTTTTTGATTTACTTACTTACGTATTTATTATTTATTTATACATTAACTTGTTTATTTATATATATTTTTATTTAATTATTTATTTGCTTACTAATTTATTTATTTACTTATTTACTCATATATTTGTTTATTTACTTATTTATTTATTTATTCATTTATGTATTTACTTGCCTGCTTATTTATTTGTTTGCTTATTTACTTATTTATTCATTTATGTATTTACTTGTCTGCTTATTTATTTGTTTGCTTATTTACTTATTTATTCATTTATGTATTTACTTGTCTGCTTATTTATTTGTTTGCTTATTACTTATTTATTCATTTATGTATTTACTTGTCTGCTTATTTATTTGTTTGCTTATTTACTTATTTATTCATTTACGTATTTACTTCTCTGCTTATTTATTTGTTTGCTTATTTACTTATTTATTCATTTACGTATTTACTTGCCTGCTTATTTATTTATTTATTTATTTATTTACTTATTTATTCATTTAGATATTTACTTGCTTACTTATTTGTTTGTTTATTTACTTATTTATTCATTTAGATATTTACTTGCTTACTTATTTGTTTGTTTATTTACTTATTTATTCATTTAGATATTTACTTGCTTACTTATTTGTTTGTTTATTTACTTATTTATTCATTTAGATATTTACTTGCCTACTTATTTGTTTGCTTATTTACTTATTTATTCATTTATGTATTTACTTGCCTGCTTATTTATTTGTTTGCTTATTTACGTATTCATTCATTTATGTATTTACTTGTCTGCTTATTTATTTGTTTGCTTATTTACTTATTTATTCATTTATGTATTTACTTCTCTGCTTATTTATTTGTTTGCTTATTTACTTATTTATTCATTTACGTATTTACTTGCCTGCTTATTTATTTATTTACTTATTTATTCATTTAGATATTTACTTGCTTACTTATTTGTTTGTTTATTTACTTATTTATTCATTTAGATATTTACTTGCCTACTTATTTGTTTGCTTATTTACTTATTTATTCATTTATGTATTTACTTCTCTGCTTATTTATTTGTTTGCTTATTTACTTATTTATTCATTTACGTATTTACGTGCCTGCTTATTTATTTTACTTATTTATTCATTTAGATATTTACTTGCTTACTTATTTGTTTGTTTATTTACTTATTTATTCATTTAGATATTTACTTGCCTACTTATTTGTTTGCTTATTTACTTATTTATTCATTTATGTATTTACTTCTCTGCTTATTTATTTGTTTGCTTATTTACTTATTTATTCATTTATGTATTTACTTGTCTGCTTATTTATTTGTTTGCTTATTTACTTATTTATTCATTTACGTATTTACTTGCCTGCTTATTGATTTATTTATTTATTTACTTATTTATTCATTTAGATATTTACTTGCTTACTTATTTGTTTGTTTATTTACTTATTTATTCATTTAGATATTTACTTGCCTACTTATTTGTTTGTTTATTTACTTATTTATTTATTTATTTATTTACGTATTTACTTGTCTGCTTATTTATTTGTTTTCTTATTTACTTATTTAGTCATTTATGTATTTACTTGTCTGCTTATTTATTTATTTATTTATTTATTTACTTATTTTTTATTTATTTACGTATTTACTTGTCTACTTATTTATTTGTTTTTTTATTTACTTATTTATTCATTTACGTATTTACTTGTCTGTTTATTTGTTTATTTAATTACATATTTATTCGTTTACTTATATAAGTTCGCAAGAACGCACTTTCGAATTATACAGTATTAGAAAACTTGTTTAGTTTGAAGTCCTCTACAAAAATTTACTGGACAAAAACTTTCGTGAGGAGACTCGGTAACATCTGATTCGAACCGAACTTACGTGAGATGGCCTTTAGCAAGATTTCGACTCAACACGCTGTAGCTGATGAGGGATGAGCCCCGTCTCCTGGAAACAAGTCACACACGCTATGCAGTTAGTTATGACGTCTCACTCACACAGACGTGTACTAATGCTTACATTTCGGCCCGTACCCGCGGGACACCCGATGGGAATTAATCGATTAATTCTCCGCGGCGGGACACTGGAGACCAGCAATTACAAGCAGGCCCGACCGCTCCTACTTGTGGCTTCACAGACCAGCGTAGTCACGACTAGCAAACATCCTGTATTGCATCACCACGTGCGAGGGAAACGACACACTGGCTTGGTGAGCAGAACTCTCCGTATTATTATTATTTATATTCAATTACTAGCCGTACCCGTGCGCTCCGCTGCACCCGTTACAAATAAAGTAATTACATAATTAAAATAGGACATTTGATCCAGGGAACATTCGTGTTTGATAGAAGGATATATCGTTTAATATGTTACTTAATTTAAATTGTATTAAAGAAATTAAAATGCGATCATTTTGATCCAGAGACCACTCATTTGGTCATAAAAATTATTTTAGGAAGTACAGGAAACGAATGTACAGAATAGCCTATCAAGTTTTCTGTGCATACCCCTTTGATTTGATTACCTGGTTGGGATTTTCCGAGGTTTCCCCCATCGAAAAGGCAAATGCCGGGTAATATTTTGGCGAATCCTCGGACCTCATCTCATCTCACTACATCTCGCCAAAATGTAAAAAAATGTAAAAAAATTGTACAAAATTGTAAAAACTGTAGAAAATTACTAAATTGTAAAACTATAAAAATTTGTAAAAATTGTAATTGTAATATTGTAAAATGTTGACATGTTCCACATCTTAAAGCTTCATTGCTCATGTAAGATCTATGGAATAAAATAAATGAATGAATGAAAAGAAGCTATTTTAATCTTACCTGTCCTCGATTCACTCAGAAGTAACTGTAATAACATTATAGCATTATGTCCATCTAGAGAAACTACACTTTCCAATGGTGAATTAATAATTAATTATACAAATCGGTTAATTTAGCTTCCGACATTACTTCATACAAACACAGAAACATTCTCTGTAGGCTATGTTTCATAGCTTTCGATTGTTGTTGTCCAAGGCCCCTTATAGACGAAGTCATTTGTTTTTTATTTCATTACACGGCCTTAGATGGCATTGTTATTGTAATTTTGAAACTCATTTATCTCATTAAATATCGGTCCTATCAAAATTTTGCATGGAATAAAATTATCGGAAATTATTTTTAAAGAAACTTTTGTTATGTAACATTTTTCACAAAAATCAATAATAAGCGAGATATTTCGATTTATTTAATTCAGGCCCCCTTATAACCCCCCTCTTAAATAAAGTATTTTGAATGACATATAGCCTAAAATCTAAGTTACAACGAACTTAATTTATATTCCAATTTTCATATAAATCGGTTCAGCCATTATCGCGTGAAAAGGTAACAAACATCCAGACAGACAGACAGACAGACAGACAGACAGACAGACAGACAGACAGACATACAGACATACAAACAAAAATTTCAAAAAAGCTACTTTCGGTTTCAGAGCGGTAAATTATATATGTTAGGACCAATTATTTTTGGAAAATCGAAAATTACCAGAAAAATTTCGGCTACAGATTTATTATTAGTATAGATTATAAGTTATTAGTATTACACACTACGTAACACAGTTTATTATACAATATAGAAATTTAACATGGAAAATCAGCCACCGGGATAGTTCAATCGGCTGAGGCGCTTGCCCGCCGATTCGGGATTGCGATCGGGTGTGGGTTCGATTCCCGCTTAGGCTGATTACTAGACAGTGGATGCGGGATGACTTATCGTTGAATGTAAGTGAACATTTACAATATTATGTTACATTTTTTTTTTCATTCAGGCCATTGGCTCAACAGGTTTTAAACGTAAATAGACGACGTCAACATGCTACTGTATCTCCGTACAGTCAGAAGGAAAAGGAAAATAACGTACTGTAGTACTGTAGCACATACCTTGCAAGGTTCAGTCCTTGATGCAATTACCAGCGTTGCAGCAAACGACGATATATTTTCGTAAGTTGTCGAAGCTGAATCGTCTTCGCCTATCGCTTATACAGTTTTTGTATCGAGAGAATTTCTGAAGAAAACCTCTAAAATGGGGATCACTCAATTTCTTTAGAGGAATATTTGTACTGAGCATCATGTTGCACGTGTCGTTTAGACCCGCACAACTAAATGATGATGATGATGATGATGATGATGATGATGATGATGATGATGA
The DNA here is from genome assembly GCF_040183065.1 of Periplaneta americana. Classification (NCBI taxonomy): domain Eukaryota; kingdom Metazoa; phylum Arthropoda; class Insecta; order Blattodea; family Blattidae; genus Periplaneta; species Periplaneta americana. The sequence continues at coordinate 169,491,889 of NC_091128.1, forward strand.
TGATGTAGATGGTTCCTCAGATTTCATTTCAACGCATTTCCTGTGCGATGTACTGTTGCAATGTTTCTCTATAGCCTGAGTTGTTCTGGTTTTTATTTCATTTTACATGCATTACACACAATATTGTCTTCGTTAATACATAAAATGTCACTCTCATACTTCTTAATTGCATTTCGTATCTCTGAGCGAATTTAACGTTTTGTCATTATGAATGGATCAGCACAACATATTCAACTCGTACTAAATACTTGAGCAGGATAGCACAACTGTACACATTGCGTTGCAATGTTACTATAAACGGACCGGGGTTCCTTCGTTATGTACGCTGCTGTACTCGCCAGGTACACAAAAGACGGACGGCGCGGCACGTGCCATATACTCTGATACGAAACAACTTCACTTTTCTTTAAGTCATCTCGCATCCACTGTCTACTGATTACACTGAACAACAAGAATTTTGCTCCGACTTAAAACAATGTGTCTCTTATGGTTTGATGTGCGCTGAATCCGAAAAACGCATCTCTTCGTATCACGTAAGGTTTTTAAGATATACTGTGATTTCACTTTTCGATAAGCGTCCTGGTGCGAGTTCGGGGTTGTAAACCAAAACAAAAGCTGATGCATTTTATGAGTTCATGACCTATTGCTTGTTTCCTATGGTTGTTGGCATGCTCTTTTGTACTTGTAATAAATGAAGAGATGTGTCCCTTCTATTCAGTAAATTTCATAAGAGATAAAAGTGAGGTCTACTCAATGAACAAAGAAGGGTGTGGTTTTCAGTATTTAAAAGAAAAGTTTACCAGTTTGAGTGAAGGAAAATTAAAAGAGGGTATTTTCATCGGTCCACAAATTCGCAAAGTTATGGCTGACTCTTTGTTTGAGGAAAAACTTACCATTACAGAAAAAAATGAAAGGAACAGACAGGCTAAAAGGGACTGTCAGACTCGGAGAGACTGAGCGGCAAAGAGAGAGAGACTGAGAGGCTAGATGAGAGTCTGACAGGCTAAGATAGAACTGAGAGGTTAATAGAAAAACTAAGTGCTAAGAGAGACTGACAGTTAAGAAGAAGAGCGACAGATGACAGAGAGACTGAGAAGCTAAGAGAGAGAGAGAGAGACTGACAGGCTAAGAGAGAGATTGACAAGTTAAGAGAGAAACTGATAGGCTAAGAGAGAGACTGACAAGGTAAGAGAGAGACTGACAGGCTAAGAGAGAGATTGACAAGTTAAGAGAGAAACTGATAGGCTAAGAGAGAGACTGACAAGGTAAGAGAGAGACTGACAGGCTAAGAGAGAGAAACTGACAGACTAAGAGAGACTGACAGGCTAAGAGAGAGAGACTGACAGGCTAAGAGAGAGATTGACAAGTTAAGAGAGAAACTGATAGGCTAAGAGAAAGACTGACAAGGTAAGAGAGATAGAGACTGACAGGCTAAGAGAGAGAGAGACTGACAGACTAAGAGAGAGACTGACAGGCTAAGAGAGAGACTGACAGGCTAAGAGAGAGACTGACAGGCTAAGAGAGAGACTGACAGGCTAAGAGAGAGACTGACAGGCTAAGAGAGATTGACAAGTTAATAGAGAAACTGATAGGATAAGAGAGAGACTGACAAGGTAAGAGAGAGAGAGACTGACAGGCTAAGAGAGAGACAGACTGACAGACTAAGAGAGAGACTGAGAGGCTAAGAGAGAGATTGACAAGTTAAGAGAGAAACTGATAGGCTAAGAGAGAGACTGACAAGGTAAGAGAGATAGAGACTGACAGACTAAGAGAGAGACTGTCAGGCTAAGAGAGAGACTGACAGGCTAAGAGAGAGACTGACAGGCTAAGAGAGAGACTGACAGGCTAAGAGAGATTGACAAGTTAATAGAGAAACTGATAGGATCAGAGAGAGACTGACAAGGTAAGAGAGAGAGAGACTGAGAGGCTAAGAGAGAGAGACTGACAGGCTAAGAGAGAGAGACTGACAGGCTAAGAGAGAGAGACTGACAGGCTAAGAGAGAGACTGACAGACTAAGAGAGAGAGAGACTGACAGGCTAAGAAAGAGAAAGACTGATAGGCTAAGAGAGAGAGACTGACAGGCTAAGAGAGAGATTGACAAGTTAAGAGAGAGACTGACAGACTAAGAGAGAGATTGACAAGTTAAGAGAGAAACTGACAGGCTAAGGGAGAGAGACTGAAAGGTTAAGGGAAAAGATTGACAATCTGAGAGACTGGTAGGCTAAGAGGAACTGACACACTAAGACAGACTAACAGGCTAAGAGAGAGGGATCGACAGGCAAAGGGACATATTACTCTCTAACGAGGTATGAAAGATATGTGAAGAAATGGGTTTGGAACCACTTCTGACGAAGATCTGATGTGATAGATTCAGAGGGAGTCAGTATCTGATCACTGAGGACGCCATTCTTTGAGGACCACTTACGTGGCAGCAGTCAGTTGCCGGTCCTCGTCTCTCATTATCGCCGGGGGCGACTCGCTCAATGGTTGAATTATAATATGAACCGTAATAAAACGTTTATTAGTGAAGCGACGGTTTGAAAATAACAGACCGCGGCCAAGCAATGCCTCGGAAAAGTTTCACAGCAGCAAGTTTTACTGCCAATAAATTCTGAAGCTCAAACATATCTGAGAACTATCATTAATGTCCATAATAATCGGTACAAACCCCATATTCATTACTTCCTAATAAAAGAAACACATCCCGCGCTTTAATGACCCTTCCTGCACAAATTTCTGTGAGATTTACAACTTCAGACTTTCATGGTTGTACTCAGTCATTATTCAATTTAAAGTGAAACCACATTAACGCCCTCCCAAAACATCCGCAACTCTGGCACCAGGAGTATTCTGTAGTAACGAAGGATTTTCATATTTAATTGTGACCCCGTATTGAAGCACAAAATTCACTAAATACCAAAGCACGTTACGTACTCCACATAGAAATGTTTTGAATCTGGAAGTCAGGACACCTTTAAATCGCTAAAATTTTCTTATAAATAACACTCGTCTGAACAGAAAAAAAACATCATTTCATTCATAAAATATTACAGTTTAACGTTAGAATGCTTGTTTCAATTGTTTCATTTCGGTTTCATAGGCAACGTTTATTTGAAAGAGTAACAAATGAAAGCTGAACGAGATATCCTTTATGCTTGTGTTGGTTATTGCGGTCATCTCTCTCTTTTTCAATTTATTCTTATGAATATGAATGATTTTGTCTCAAAAGCGAAAACTGATCTAATTCAGTGTTATAATGAATACAATACAATTTCTCTATGCCCTGAGAAGATTTAGAATTCTAAATGCTTTGTGATACTGATCTGTAATCAGTCTCCATTCCGGAAGCTATTAATGATTAAAGAACAAAATGGCGTTCATATTTTAATTATTTTATCAGTAACAATGATTTCATTCCAATGAAATGATTTTAGGTTTACAAAACTTCAATTTTTTATAAATTTTCAGCGATTCCATAAATATTCTGCATGTTTTATATTTTTATACATGCACTGATCAAAAAACAGTTACACAATACCCGAAAAAAAATAATTTAAATTTCATATCGTCAGTTCTGAGTGAAAACCATGTATCTCAATTAAAAAAAATTACAATACACATTAAAAAACTGTTTTATTCAGTGAAACTGATACATAATACGTATGTAAGTTAATATCTCAACTTGTTGGATTTTACCCTAGATCATATATACCCTAAATTGCTCGGCCCTTACAGGCTTTGACGGTAACAACTTTTGTCAGGTTTACTATGCTGCCATCTAGTTGTTACATAAGAAGTCACGTCATAACTCCCATTTGAATTGCATTAGCGACTGTACTGCCATCTCGTGTTCGTTTACGGCGGACGGTTAGCGATCCTGGCGGTTGTTCTCTTCAAAGTGTTGCCGATTTTAACATAGGGATGAGTAATCTGTTACATATGATCTAGGGTTCTACTGACCTCAAATTTGCACCAAACGCCTTCTACAGTAGCTCCAAAAATAATTTACCTCTCTCACAAAAAACTGAATTGCGAGTTTTTCACACTTAATGTTTATATAATATCTTATACGAGTTTAATTTTCTTTTGCTATATGGCAGATTGCGTCACTTCTGAAACATTTCATCCGTGGATAACTTGAAATAAGTTTTCCATCCCCTGTGCAAAATTCGGTCTATACAGAGTGTAATTAATTTCAGGGGTTTATTCCTTGAGATATTTCAAACCAAAAACTTGAATACAATTTTGCTCATTTTTTGTCTCCTTTCCGACATAAAAATTGTTTTATACGAAACATTTCATAGCGTTATAATATCAATTTTTTGTTTTCCACCTCTGCTTATCTTAATATTTGGATTTATATTAACGTTTTCGACACTCGGTGTGTGTCATCTTCAGATATGGGGTCTATGTCATTGTGTGTTGTGAAGATCTAAGAAGCTAGGTCTTCACAACACACAATGACATAGACCCCATATCTGAAGATGACACACACCGAGTGTCGAAAACGTTAATATAAATCCAAATATTAAGATAAGCACAGGTGGAAAACAAAAAATTGATATTATAATACAGTGAGCTTATCGGCATCTCCAAAATGAAACTAATTTCATAGCGTGTTTTGAGAAAGTCGTTGGTTTAATTCCCAATATGCTCAGTCAATTTAAGAGGACAGCGTGTTATGATAATAAATGATTGGAAGAATTTTAGTTTTGTCCTTTGAATATGCAGAAATTTGATCCGAACAAATATGACATTTTAAAATTCCTTTTCAGAATGAAAAGTTACATTTCTTCGGATCAAATTTCTGCACATTTAAAGGTCAAAACTAAAATTCTTTCAATCGTTTATTATCATAATACACTGCTCTCTTAAATTGACTAAGCATATTGGGAATTAAATCAATGGTTTTCCCAAAACACGCTATGAAATATTCGTAATTCAAATTTAGCCTATTCATAATTTACATTTGAATGGTATGAATAGATAACCGAAATAACCATGTGCTCGTGCTCGGGTACAGTTCAGCAGATCCTATCTAAATTTTACAGATCTCAGTAATAATGTTGATGATGTAAATAATAATAACATTAATAATAATAGAATAACAGTGACGGAGATAATACAAAGATAGTAATACAAATTAATTAATTAATTAATAATAAGAATAAAATAATAATATTGACAATAATGAAATAGTAACAGTAAGATTGTTAAAATAAATATAAAAATCACTTAGCGAGAGTTAACACAACTTAACAGGGACATCATTTTATTTTTACTAACATTTTTAATATTAACTTGGCTATACCTTTAGAGAACCGGAAAAACCGTTCGCTACCCCCTTCCACAACTGGAGTTCGAGATACTGGCGTAAAACAGAAACAAATCACTTTACTAGGTACAGGAGGGAAGAAAAGTACTTCATCAATTTACGTAAACTAGGAAATATCGCGATTTTGAATTCGATAATTTTCATTTAATCAAAATGCAGTACTGTATTAAGAATAAGTGCTTTACTCACGAACTGAGCTATCCATGCGGACGTATTCATTATGCACTGTATATTATACTGTCTACAGCACATTAGCGTACAATATAGAGAATGAAGTTCAATTGAAAAATAATCATAATATGGATATTTAAACACATTTTTGAAAATGGTAGCCGTTCATTTCGATAGCCTACAGGCTTCAGTTTTTTTGTGCATATTATCGCATATGGACTATTGCATCTAATTCCAATTACCAGTTTCGTCCTTCTTACTAGTAACTCATGTTGAAATAATTCTGTACCTACTCTATAACAGAGTACCTTATGTACTGTAAATTCAATCTTCACTTCTGCCCGACCCGCACAGATAAAATTATTCAGACATGTTACCTACTGCCCGTCCAAGTGGTTATGCCGCAGGATCGTAGAAAGGAGGAAAATCATTTGACAGTTAATTACTTAACGAGGCCCTTTTATTTAAGTTATTTTAAACAGTTGTATAATATTACGTAAACGTCCAATTCCTAACAGAAATTAATGATTTCAGAAGAGCTAAGACAGGCCTGGTTTTACAGAGGGCCATACAGAAGCAGGTGGGGGAAATCGGGATGCGACATAGGCAAACGGACAGTATTTGCGAAAATATGATTCAATATTAAAAGTTCTTTCGTCACTGGAAAACGCGAACATATTTCTGGAACGTACTATACTCAGTAACTCAGTGCTATTTACTTTAAGCGGCCTTGATTCTGTCTGGAGAACAGTTGAAACTCCATTAGTAGAAGGGGTGGGAGTGAAGTACATTAAAAAACTCAGGTACAATAAAAACTGAAGTAAAAATAAAATGATGTCCCTGTATAAGCATATAATAACCAGATAAAAAGAACTAAATCCACTAAAAAGTTTGTTGTATCGCAGACGACAGCAACCGCCGTATTGACATTATGTTGTCCATTATCGGGGACCACACCCGTGCAAGTCAGCGCGTCTGGCTGGGAAACCAGGAGGCACGGGTTCGAATCCCAGTCGAGGCAAGTTATCTGGTTGAGGATTTTTCCGGAGTTTTTCTTCAACTCAATACGAGCAAATGCTGGGTAACTTTCGGTGCTGGAACTTGGACTCATTTCACCGGCATTATCACCTTCATTTCTTTCAGACGCTAAATAACCACAGATATTGATACAACGTCGGAAAATAACCCAATAAAATAAAAATAAATCCATTATCGGGGGGGGGGGGGTGGAGCCGAAAATATACGTCCTAACATCCTAATGTTTCATATAGAACAATTTTTATTTCGAAGAACAAGCCAAGGCGAATTGTATTAAACTTGTTTGCTTGAAATAACTTAATAATTCATTCATTAATTCATTTAGTGTTCTGCCCAAGGACAGGTCTTTCACTGCAACGTCAGTATTCTCCAGCCTTTCCTATTTTCTACCTATTACCGTATGCGTCACAGAAATAAAAATCACTATTAAACCTCTTTCATTGATTTCAATAGTTTCGCCAATGTGCCCCATTTGACCCACAGATTCTTTGTTACATCTCCGAAAGTATGGATCGTGGAATGTTGCTTCCTATACTTTAATTAATCAATATACGTATTGTACTCTATTCTGTAACTGGACGGTACTTTTTTCGTACACCCTGTATAACGATAACACTGCTGACAGAGGTTTTATGATATAAAGTGGTATAACTACCTTCTGTTTTGTCGTCACAATAAAGTGCAGATTTATGTCAGAAGTTCAACTCTTTCATGTCACTTACCTGTAACAAAAGAGAAAACAGAAATTAAATGTCTATCATACATTGGAAATGACACAGACTCAAATGTTTAACACCAATAATATCAATTATGGATAGGTTATGGATAGATTGGGGATGTAGGAAATGAAAATCCGATTGGCAGCCGTTCTTTTATTTTTTACAACTCCTTTTAGTGTAATATAGCCAAATAATTTTGCTTATGTTAATTCAATGTTACTTACAGATAATTACAAAATTGATGAAAATTTGTGGTTATAATTCCAGGAAATCGGAATATATTTTGTCATCAGAATTATGTTTTACTTCTTGTTTACAATTATTACATTAGATCATGGTAAAGTGCTCAAATATGTGAAAGTGAACAAAAAAAACAAGGAACCTTGGTGGAATAGCAATGAATTAACTTAAAGGATTTTTAATATATTAACAGTTAGTATCTCAGTGTAAGTTTATAACATTTTAAATAATTCAATAACTGCATTTGACTACATAATACGTCAAGATAACCCCAATGTTCCAACAAATGATGGATAATTGCAGCAGAAAATCAAAATAGATTTTAAATGTTAGTAATAAGTGTGTGTTTTTAATTTTTAATTATTTAATTATCTACATATAGATTGTTTTATATGTGATATGAGATGATCAAGGGTACACATTATATGTTTTCATTCACACAGTTCATGTGCATCTATTTGAATATGTAATTAGGCAAATTTCCATACATTTGAAAATGGCACATTAGTGCCGAAAACGTTTATGTTATAATCAATCATATAAAAACTAGGTAAGTATAGACGGTACCGGTATATTTCAATTTTAACATTGTATTACAACTTGCTTATCGGATAAACCATACAACATGAAATTACAATTATTACGTTTGGGCCCTGATGATCACGGATTTAGATTAGTATAATAATCATATTCCCTGTAGCACAACTTGCAAATTAATTACTGCCTATTATTTAACCGTCAAAATATTTACTGAATGTTCCTTAGGCAATAAAGTGCAAAGCAGCAGGGATTAATAAAATAATTAACACAGCATTTTAATATGAAATGCCACTAATTGTCGTCTGTAGTGTTACTTCCATCTAGCGTCAAAAGTTTCATTAACGCGAAAAAATAATAAAGCGAAAAGTATTCTACGGGGGGAAAAATGACGAAAACCTCTTATATTTTCACTGATGCATTTAAAAAAAAAGTTTAGTAGCTCCACGAAGATCTAAACTTACAACCTCACGAACACATAGCTAACGCTCTACCACTACGCTAAGAGTACTACTGCAGTAAGAACGGCAATGGTCGTACTTCACTTGAGAACCTGTTATACAGTATATAGTGGCTGTGTTACAATATTCACTGTTTAAAACTCTGAACGATCTGTCTGTTTTAAATCTCGTATATGAATTATTTTCTCGGAAGATTTTAGTGATTAATAGTTGTGTTCCCATTATAGCTACTAGAAGAATATACGCAATCTTTTGAACAAAGCCTGGATGTCCCGAGCGCTCACGGAAATACCCGATTCGAACTTCGTCTCTCAGACGCCGGCCAGTTTCTCATTTTGACGAAGTGTACAGTATAATTTTTTTTGGATCCTGTCCCTTAAAAATTGTTGTATTTTTATTGCTTGGTTAAAGTTTTTATTTAAGATTTTTCTATTTTAATAATAATAATAATAATAATAATAATAATAATCCTACAATAATGATAATAGTTGTTTAGTCAACTGTCCGAAGATAGGTATGAACCTCACAAGTGATACCAACAAGGCACCACTTATGAGGCAACTAGGCCAGGAGATAATTGGGTAGGGTGACCAGTTCCTTTCCCCCTCCATTGCATACATCGCCGACTAGCTACATATTACGCTAGTCAGACTTCAGCTGTATACAAACAATTGTTCATCCTCTGACACATATCGTCAAATGAGTTGTACTTCCTGAAAATATATGTGTAGCCTACACTGATGTTCAAAAGTATCCGACCTATGATTTTGTATGTATGTATGTATGTATGTATGTATGTATGTATGTATGTATGTATGTATGTATTTATTCACACTGCAGTGGTAACTAATTACGCTCAATAATTACAATAATAAACACAATTAATAAAAATACAATTAATAATAATAATAATAATAATAATAATAATAATAATAATAATAATAATAATGAAAATAACAGGGAGCATCCTAAATAAAATGAAGCACGATCACTTAAAATAACATTTAAAGTAAATCTAATTTGCATTTTAACCCTAAGTTCGAACTAAAACCCACGAGTATGACAACCCACTCATTGCACTGGAACTACGACACATTTCACTGATTGTATTTTATGATCGTGTAAGCGAAATTTCTAACAACGGAATAAGTCAGAACCAAAGATATGAAAAATTGACAAACTTTGAAAGAGTCCCGCTAGTTCTCAATAGATGCCACCATTGTTGGGAGCCGTTAAAAAAGTGTCAGGGAGAATGATTATGTAGATTAAACATAAACTATTCTTCTAATAGACAATATCAGCGGTTTCCAGCCAAATTGAATGTTGTTTTACAAATCAGTATCGTGGGATGAAAAATTGAACTCTATAACACGGGTATATTTACCTACTATTGGCAACAGTGGCTATTATATTACCTATTCATAGAAATAGTAACTACAGAATCCACACTTACACCAACAAATTATCGATCACTATCGATTAGTAGAGTCAGATATCTTTGAACGTTAGTGTAGGTCTACATATCAGCCAGAACCTCAATCAGGGGATAGCCTAATGATAATAGTATTGTTACATTACGTTAATGAAGAAATTGATGTAATTAAAATACACACACTTGTAAACACGGATTACCAACTGGTAAAACTAGTTTCTCTGCTTGATAGACAGTTCGTGACAATGCTTTATTAAGAACGTGACCGCAAACAAGAGAGCAGCTACACATTTGCGACAACCGAAGAACAAACAAATGAATTTGGAATTTTCATCCGATACCAGATAATATTCGCGTCAGATCTCTTTTGTTCTGTAATCATTCCATTTGTTGTAGCAATTTCTTTTCAATGTCATCGTCACGTGTTTTCTGCGGATATCGCTCTAATGACTCCTCCTTGTCTCAATTAAAATTACTCAGGAATGCTTTTAGAGGGCTTCATTATTTCTTTTATTGTTCGTAGTTCGATACGCTGTAACTTGTCTCTTTTTTTTCCTTGCGTCAAATTTATTCTCAAATTACAAATTGCCACCTATGGATCCTTATAGCTATTATTTAGGTTTTTTTATAATCCTCGGTGTATGACTGACTTCATTTTGTTTTCAGTCTCTTCGTGTATATCTCTGCAAATCCCCATGAAAACTTCCGTTTATGCTGCTGTAATTCCTGGCTCGTCTTATTTTATTGCCCCAACTTCACACCAATATGAAAGTGTCGATATTGCCAAAGTTTCGTACACTTTCAATATTTCTAAAGCAGGTGCTTCAGTTCTTGTTGTTCATTTATGACATCTATACACATCTTCGAGCACCCAACCTCCCGGAGTACCCAGAGTTCTCCTATATAATTTTTCAGTTGTTTCATCCAATATTCGTTCTTCTTCTGTATCCTCCATAGTTCTTTTTTGCAGTACTTTTAACGTGATATGTTTAATTATGCGCTTGAAATTCCGGACATATGGTCACACTTCCCGTTAATACGGTGACGTCATTAATTACACTAGGCCTTGGATGACATATTATCATGTGTTTAAAACAAAGTAGTTTCGAATACGACCAGCCGTAATAAAACATAAAGGGGACAGGGCTGTGGTACCGGTACCATAATTAATTCGTTACTTACTTACAAATGGCTTTTAAGGAACCCGAAGGTTCATTGCCGCCCTCACATAAGCCCGCCAGTGGTCCCTATCCTGTGCAAGATTAATCCAGTCTCTATCATCATACCCCACCTCCCTCAAATCCATTTTAATATTATCCTCCCATCTACGTCTCGGCCTCCCTAAAGGTCTTTTTACCTCCGGTCTCCCAACTAACACTCTATATGCATTTCTGGATTCGCCCATATGTGCTACATGCCCTGCCCATCTCAAACGTCTGGATTTAATGTTCCTAATTATGTCTGGTGAAGAATACAATGCGTGCAGTTCTGTGTTGTGTAACTTTCTCCATTCTCCTGTAACTTCATCCCGCTTAGCCCCAAATATTTTCCTAAGCACCTTATTCTCAAACACCCTCAACCTATGTTCCTCTCTCAGAGTGAGAGTCCAAGTTTCACAACCATACAGAACAACCGGTAATATAACTGTTTTATAAATTCTAACTTTCAGATTTTTGGACAGCAGACTGGATGATAAGAGCTTCTCAACCGAATAATAACACGCATTTCCCATATTTATTCTGCGTTTAATTTCCTCCCGAGTGTCATTTATATTTGTTACTGTTGCTCCAAGATATTTGAATTTTTCCACCTCTTCGAAGGATAAATCTCCAATTTTTATATTTCCATTTCGTACAATATTCTTGTTACGAGACATAATCATATACTTCGTCTTTTCGGGATTTACTTCCAAACCGATCGCTCTACTTGCTTCAAGTAAAATTTCCGTGTTTTTCCTTATCGTTTGTGGATTTTCTCCTAACATATTCACGTCATCCGCATAGACAAGAAGCTGATGTAACCCGTTCAATTCCAAACCCTGCCTGTTATCCTGAACTTTCCTAATGGCATATTCTAGAGCGAAGTTAAAAAGTAAAGGTGATAGTGCATCTCCCTGCTTTAGCCCGCAGTGAATTGGAAAAGCATCAGATAGAAACTGACCTATACGGACTCTGCTGTATGTTTCACTGAGACACATTTTAATTAATCGAACTAGTTTCTTGGGAATACCAAATTCAATAAGAATATCATATAATACTTCCCTCTTAACCGAGTCATACGCCTTTTTGAAATCTGTTACTGTTGGCAAAGAAATCTGCGTAACTTTCGCCCATCCTACGTATGAACAATACACTAAAACAACAAACACGAAACATTGAAGCTATGTATGTATGTTAGTCAACAATTCGAAGACTGATTGAATGCTCGTAAGTAATAAAAATTAGGCATCACTCATGAGACAACTATGCCAGGAGATAATGGGGTAGAGTGGCTAGTTACTTTCCCCCTCTATTGTATATATCGCTGACTAGTAACATATTATACTAATCAGACTTCAGATATATACAAACAAATTATTGTTCTTCCTCTGACACACATCAAGTGAGATGAAGTCGTACTGCCTGATGTGATAACAGATGTATTAGCAAGGACCGCAATCAGAGGTCCATTCAGGCTATTTCTACTTTCTATTTAAAAATACAGTCACTCAAAATCCGGTTTGAATACTAGATTCAAATCTTTTTTTGAAATAGAGTTTGAATATTAAATTCAAAATTGTGTACATAAATATTAATCTTTAGGATCTCTAATTCAAATTTTATTTCTCAAAAAAAGTGAAAATTTCTACTGAAAAATACAGATTTTGAATAAATTCGTGCTAAAAACCGTAAACTTCTCGATATTTCTGGAATTCAAAGTTAGATTTTTGACCTGCTAGTGCTTGAAATAAAAAATGTTCGCTTTCAACAGTTGAAAAAGTCAAATTTCGCGAATAAATGGTTTGCAAAAACTAGGCATCTCTAGACTTATAATACTTGTGGCAGTCAACTGGATTTCTAACTCCAATGAAAGTGATTATTGTCAGAATTCGTCACAAGACAAGATGATGTAATCTAAGCGAAGCTGCGAATCCGTGGTTAGGGAAAACTAGGAGTATCTAGACATAAAATATCTGCGGCAGTCTACTGCAATTCTAACTCCAGTGAAAGTGATTATTGTCAGAATTCGTCACAAGACAAGATGTTCTAATCTAAGCGAAGCTGCGAATCCGTGGTTAGGGAAAACTAGGAGTATCTAGACATAAAATATCTGCGGCAGTCTACTGCAATTCTAACTCCAGTGAAAGTGATTATTGTCAGAATTCGTCACAAGATAAGATGTTCTAATCTAAGCGAAGCTGCGAATCCATGATTAGCGAAAACCAGGAATCTCTAGATATAAAATACCTGCGACATTCTACTAGATTTCTAACTGTATTGAAAGTGACCATAGTCAGAATTCGTCACAAGACAAGATGTTCTAATCTAAGCGAAGCTGCGATCCGTGATTAGCAAAAACTAGGTATCTCTAGACATAAAATACCTACGGCAATGTACTGCATTTCTAACTCTGATGAAAGTGATCATTGTCAGAATTCGTCACAAGACAAGATGTTCTAATCTAAGCGAAGCTGCGAATCCGTGGTTTGAGAAAATTAGAAATCTCTAGATATAAAATATCTGCGGCAGCCTACTACATTTCTAACTCTAATGAAAGTTATTATTGTCAGAATTCGTCACAAGACAAGATGTTTTAAGCTAAGCGAAGTTGCGAATTGGCGATTAACGAAAACTAGGACATAAAATACCTGCGGCAGTCTACCGCATTTCTAACTCTAATAATGAAAGTGACCATTGTCAGAACTCGTCACAAGACAAGATGTTCTAAGCTAAGCGAAGGCTGCTGCGGTGCCAAGCAAGCTTTTTAAACCCAGTCCTGTACGGCGGCGACATCGACCGAGGTTCGTATTAATCTGCAGGTGTGAGGAGCTACAGAACTCTAATCAGCTTTATCTCCTCGTCGGTGTAGGTAACTTTTAGAGTAAACTGCGATGCTATCGCTTTGGTGAGCAAAGCCGGTGAGTGTAGAAGAGAGGAAAGTAGCGAAACCACCAATTGGTGATGGATGTGAGACACACAGACTCTGATTTGTCACTTAATGACGTTACAGACTCTGATGAAAGTGCAGCCGCCGTCGCCTACAAAGGCTACACTCCAGGGCTGCTGATTGAGGGGTGCGGATCAGTAGTACCTTATTTAGCCAAATTTTAGTCTTCCCTTCTGACTCGGGTTTTATAGGATAATACTGCATTCCCTCTACGAGTCCAAGTCTTCCAAAAGGTTCACGAGGTCTAAAAATTGTTCCTGGCTACACAGGGACTATCTATAAACTCAAGAGAGCCAATAGCTCAGTCGGCTAAGGCACTTGCATGCCGATCCGGGGTTGCGCTCGGGCGTGGGTTCGATTCCCCCTTGTGCTGATTACCTGATTGGGTTTTTTTCGAGAATCTCCCAACTGTAAGGCGAATGACAGGCAATCTATGGCGAATCCTCTGCCCCATCTCACCAAATACCAGTTCGCTATGAACAATCCCATCGAAGCTAAATAAAAAGTCGATATAGCGTCGTTAAATAATCAAGTAAAAAAAAGGGTGGAAAGTCCTGCAGATTTATGCATGTAAGCTTATTCGTACTAATGGGGGCCATTTGGAGCACTTTCTTTGAAACAGACTTCCATGTGGTATGCTATTTTAAGTCATAATCTTCATAATCATCAGGGCTAGGAATTTGATGGAATTGCATCTTTTTTCTAGTAAGCCAGAAACAGCCGCTTTAGTATTTATATGTTATGTGATAAACTGAGTGTTTTAAGACATATTTGTTAGGGCATTTTTTTTTTTGCCTGTTTCAACTCATAAGAGCATCTTTTGTGTTATTCGGACATTTTTGAGGCATTTTCACTTAATTTTGGCCGCAAATCCCCATTATTAATATAAAATAATGTTTATTTCCTTTCATATCTTATCTATATATTTTGCCCATTAATACCCTTTATTTTTTACTTGGTTATTTAACGACGCTGTACCAACTACGAGGTTATTTTGCGTCGATGGAGTTGGTGATAGTGATATATTTGGCGAGATGAGGCCGAGGATTCGCCATATATTACCTAACATTTGCCTTACGGTTGGGAAAAAACTCTGAAAAAAACCAACCAGATAATCAGCCCAAGCGGGAATCGAACCCGCGCCCGAGTGCAACTCCGGATAGGCATGCAAGCGCCTTAACCGACCGAGCTACGCCGGTGGCTAATACCCATTATTTTGTATAATATTTTAATAGTTTTCCTACACAAATATTGTCCTTTTAACGTAGTACACCCCATGTAATCGATCAGTCCAACCACCCCTTCAATATATAGGCTACTCCTCTATACTTGCTAATTCCGTATAAGAGTGGCCTTGTGATGGGCTACATGGAAACTGTATCAGGTAATAGTAATATACGTTACAAGAGCGGTATGTTGACGTTTTCATGGTCGAGGAAAAGATTGAAAAAGCGAAACGTAGTTGAGCTTTTTTAATTTCCGAGAACATGAAAACAAACATACCGCTCGTGTATCGTACATTATTTTGTGCGAAGATCGTATATTACATACCTGAAAGACGAATTTCTAATTAGTTGCAATGAAATCTCCATGTTGGTTTCTGTTTAATGACGCCAACTTCGGAAAACCAAAATATCTTTCTTCAACATTGTTGTTATAAAATGTTTTCTGTGTTTACTATACTCCAGCAGGCCGTGATATACGTCTGTCTTTTTTTTCCCCCAGTCTATAAATGCGAACTTAAAACAAACGGTAAGGTTATGTAATGATTTATTTTTCATTTTAATATTTTAACAATATTATTTATATAACATATTGCATTAATAACATCGGCATCTGGAATCTTGTTGATTTTTTCACGGCTTCCTTAATGTCACTTGTATGAGGAATGCAATAAGTTTCGTGGAATAGTAGACTTTACTTAATTTTTGCAAATATTTAAAAACAATAATTAAGATTGTAATTTAGGTGAAATTGCAGTGGTAAGTTTCCAATTTATAATTATTACTATGTTAAACGTCTCTAAATATAATATGTTAAAAGCCTAAAGCAGTAAAATGAATGTCGCGCTTAAGCGGTAAGAAGAGGGAAATTGTTATGTGTGTTACGGTGGGAATACTGAATGTGTTATTTCACACTTACCGCGTATTGGTTCTGTGCGGAAAACAAGCAAATACGCACGACCTCACACAAAATAATTAATTAAAGTGTACCACTTAGAAAAAAATTATGTAAAATTAAATAAACTTAAATGTTGGTACTAGAATTTAATTTAATTACTGGTCTAAATATTAAGTAGCACAAAACTCCTTTTCCTACTAAGCCAATTTTAGAATGTAAGATCAACTTTTAGGGCATTTTAAGGGCATTTTTGAAAGATTTTTAGGTCATAAATGCATTGTTTTTAGGACTTCTTTTTATGATTTATAGGTCATCAAAATCCTAGCCCTAATAATCATATAATATAAGCAGAATTGCAGAAAAAAGGGCTGTAACAAGGAAATAAAGCGTTTCCGGACCAGTGTTCGTATAATATTTTTTCATCCTTTATATCAGAGGAATATGCCTCAAAGTTTTGACATACATTTTAGTTACATCCTGCAGTTTGGTGCTGTCCGATGAATACATGTTAATATGAAAATTATTTGGAACTTGCGATAGGACTGATTCTACAGGAAACATGTATACTATTCACAGAAAACAAAAGAGGTTGAATAGCATTATAAAACTTCTCTACATTGCATGAAATTCAAATGCAGATTTGTAAATTTCTCCAGGTCCATGACCTTTACCGGGAATCTGTAACATCCTACGAAGCATATTCCAACGAAATTCCACAGAGGACAATTCTCCCGAAGTAAGGACAGGAATTTCATAAACGAATTACTTATTTCGGGCCAACATTTTAAAAGTATGCCTTGGAATTCCAATATCCGCTGTGTAACCTGCCGGACTCTGGACAGAAGATTTTAAAAACAGATAAATTTTAAAAGAAGAAAAGAATGAGGGGGGGTCCTAATAAAAGCAACAATGAAACCGTTCCCAGTATCTTAAATTTGCGGCTGTGCTCTTACCAACAAAACGTTGTTTCATATTTTATGTAGATATCTGTCAAGTCCCACCTGCTGGAATGTCTTGGATGACCACGAAATTCATGACGTCATCGTAAATTGCAGGTTAGAGCGCCTCGAGTCGTGTATAATAAAGTAAACAACAAAACTAGTCGCCAGAGCCGCGAGGAGTTAATAAAAATAGACACACAACCGTCACAACTGAATTCCTCTTCACATTGCTAATAGGAATCACAAACTCGCAGATTTTCGGGCAGGCGACTTACAGTTGAGGCGCGATCGAATTATAACTGACCCTAAAGAATGTTAACAACTGTCCTCGTAAGAAAGAAATGGCATGTTTTCTTGGCAGACGTGTTAAATCCAATCATTTGCTAGAAACGATTACATACCGTGTGTTCATTTCAAAACTTCCCAACTTGAATAATTTGTATGTCCAGGAGGCACGATTTTGAGAAAAAAAAAACACGTTGATTTAGTTTTCGAGGGATAAGTTCAAAACCATTTACCCTTTGAAGAAGTGGAAACATTGAAATATCTTGGAGCAACAGTATCAAATATAAATGAGTAGGTTAGAGTCATAACTCACATGCTCCAAAAAATGAAAAAATGAGATTTCTTAGAGAGTGGAAACATTCAAATATCTTGGAGCAACAGTATCAAATATAAATGAGTAGATTAGAGTCATAACTCACATGCTCCAAAAAATGAAAAAATGAGATTTCTTAGAGAGTGGAAACATTCAAATATCTTGGAGCAACAGTATCAAATATAAATGAGTAGGTTAGAGTCATAACTCACATGCTCCAAAAAATGAAAAAATGAGATTTCTTAGAGAGTGGAAACATTCAAATATCTTGGAGCAACAGTATCAAATATAAATGAGTAGGTTAGAGTCATAACTCACATGCTCCAAAAAATGAAAAAATGAGATTTCTTAGAGAGTGGAAACATTCAAATATCTTGGAGCAACAGTATCAAATATAAATGAGTAGGTTAGAGTCATAACTCACATGCTCCAAAAAATGAAAAAATGAGATTTCTTAGAGAGTGGAAACATTCAAATATCTTGGAGCAACAGTATCAAATATAAATGAGTAGGTTAGAGTCATAACTCACATGCTCCAAAAAATGAAAAAATGAGATTTCTTAGAGAGTGGAAACATTCAAATATCTTGGAGCAACAGTATCAAATATAAATGAGTAGGTTAGAGTCATAACTCACATGCTCCAAAAAATGAAAAAATGAGATTTCTTAGAGAGTGGAAACATTCAAATATCTTGGAGCAACAGTATCAAATATAAATGAGTAGGTTAGAGTCATAACTCACATGCTCCAAAAAATGAAAAAATGAGATTTCTTAGAGAGTGGAAACATTCAAATATCTTGGAGCAACAGTATCAAATATAAATGAGTAGGTTAGAGTCATAACTCACATGCTCCAAAAAATGATAAAATGAGATTTCTTAGAGAGTGGAAACATTCAAATATCTTGGAGCAACAGTATCAAATATAAATGAGTAGGTTAGAGTCTAACTCACATGCTCCAAAAAATGAAAAAATGAGATTTCTTAGAGAGTGGAAACATTCAAATATCTTGGAGCAACAGTATCAAATATAAATGAGTAGATTAGAGTCATAACTCACATGCTACAAAAAATGAAAAAATGAGATTTCTTAGAGAGTGGAAACATTCAAATATCTTGGAGCAACAGTATCAAATATAAATGAGTAGATTAGAGTCATAACTCACATGCTCCAAAAAATGAAAAAATGAGATTTCTTAGAGAGTGGAAACATTCAAATATCTTGGAGTAACAGTATCAAATATAAATGAGTAGATTAGAGTCATAACTCACATGCTACAAAAAATGAAAAAATTAGATATCTTAGAGAGTGGAAACATTCAAATATCTTGGATCAACAGTATCAAATATAAATGAGTAGGTTAGGGTCATAACTCACATGCTCCAAAAAATGAAAAAATGAGATTTCTTAGAGGGTGGAAACATTCAAATATCTTGGAGCAACAGTATCAAATATGAATGAGTAGGTTAGAGCCATAACTCACATGTTCCAAAAAATGAAAAAATGAGATTTCTTAGAGAG
Source organism: Periplaneta americana (assembly GCF_040183065.1). Classification (NCBI taxonomy): domain Eukaryota; kingdom Metazoa; phylum Arthropoda; class Insecta; order Blattodea; family Blattidae; genus Periplaneta; species Periplaneta americana. Next base: position 169,511,150 of record NC_091128.1, read on the forward strand.
TGGACACATTCAAATATCTTGGAGTAACAGTATCAAATATAAATGAGTAGATTAGAGTCATAACTCACATGCTACAAAAAATGAAAAAATGAGATTTCTTAGAGAGTGGAAACATTCAAATATCTTGGAGCAACAGTATCAAATATAAATGAGTAGATTAGAGTCATAACTCACATGCTCCAAAAAATGAAAAAATGAGATGGAAACATTCAAATACCTTGGAGCAACAGTATCAAATATAAATGAGTAGATTAGAGTCATAACTCACATGCTGCAAAAAAATGAAAAAATGATATTTCTTAGAGAGTGGAAACATTCAAATATCTTGGAGCAACAGTATCAAATATAAATGAGTAGATTAGAGTCATAACTCACATGCTACAAAAAATGAAAAAATGAGATTTCTTAGAGAGTGGAAACATTCAAATATCTTGGAGCAACAGTATCAAATATAAATGAGTAGATTAGAGTCATAACTCACATGCTACAAAAAATGAAAAAATGAGATTTCTTAGAGAGAGAGAAAGAGAGAGAGAGAGAGAAATAACTCGTCCGGCCTTAATTAAGGATGACCACGAGGATCCGGAAATTAATAGCAAACAAATATAATCAATTAAATATGAATATTGTTATAAAAATAAAATTTAATAATTAAGCACCATTGATTATCAATTTGTAAAATAAAATCTTAGAAGATGACTATAAAATTATACTTGCAAATAAAAGATTTTATTTAAAATTAACATATCCTTAATTAAGGCCTTCTGAGTGGTATAAATGAAACTGTATAATCTGCAGGGAATTTTTAAGAATTTGCGAGATGATTTTTTGAATTTCGAAAGTTGATATTGATAATTGTTTTTAAAAAATTATATGTACATTTTGGTAAAGAATTCCGAGCACCAATAAATAAACCTGTCACTGACCAATTGAAGAGAGGGATGTTATACTTGGCACTAAGGTAGGGAATACAAGGTTCATAAATGGCCCTCTTTTCCTGATCAACCTGATGAGCTTGGTTTAGATCTCTCTCCATGCGTATAGTTGGATGTATGATAATAGCCTTTTGTTGTTGCCTGTTTATTGCTATTATATCCGCTCTTCTATGAGAGTCGTCTTCAGAAATGCAGTGGACCTCTTCATGAACTTCCCAACCCTTGTTCCGAAGAAGACAGGCGATAGCTCCACGGACTCTATGATGCCTGTTGTTACGCAATAACTCTCCTTTCCGACAAAAGCCCAACACGTGGCCAAGAGTTTCTGTCTCGTTGCAGTCTGGTTGTGTAAATAGGTGACAAACTTCCCAGTTTCTGTCAAAAGTCTCATGATTCACTGGATCTTGTGAGTTCTGTTGTGTAGCGCTTCTCAACCAATCACCGATCAGTATTTCCCTCCCGCTTCTCCACTTCTTGATGTGTAGAATAGGGTTGTGAATGAGTATCTTACATGCACCTTGTTATTTTTATAAATATCAGTGAATTTAGCGACTGTAATTAAGCATTTTGTAAACGTAATATTATGAAAGAGAACGTATTACCGGTTGGAAAGAGAGGACGACCACGGAAATGTATAGCAGCTACAGAAATAACGAAAAGAAACCGGGCCAAATTAGCAAGGTTAATATTCTTTTCTGATTCTGCTTCGCTCCTACTGATGTATTGGTAAATTAAGCAGGATTGAGTATTTTATCACAATTATAATATATTCAAGTTCTACATGTAGGCCTATGTCATTGATGATGCCGTGAATAATAAATTGGACATACGTGCGAATTGATGGAAGCAGATATTAATTTTGTAATATAAAGGAACGTAGTAACGAAAAATGTGAGTTTTGATAAAATTTATAATCAGTATTTCTTTTGTAGATTATAAATTGAGAGTTCGACTCAAATATGGGGAGAACCCGCTTTTCTGAGAAAATTTAGTTTTTTTCTCGCCTCTAGAATGTTGTGTCATAATTGCAATAACTCTGGCAATAGCATAGTCCACTGGAATTTAAATTTCCACAATAAATTCTCAGACTGTTTTGAGAATACCTAATTTCCCATTCCAAGATTTGTGACTGGACCCCTCAATTTATATTGTACTATATTATTTTGAAAATGTACTCAGCTGAAGAATTTAATAATCGGACACCTATTCTTTTACATTGAATTTTAAAACATGCTTGAATTAATGTTCTTGTGTAATATTTCAATTTGTTACTGTCAAATTCCACATGATTCCAACTGGTCACTTTCTAAACTCACATGTTCCAAATGGAGCACTCTCAGAACACTCATGATCCAAAGGTCATTGTCAAAACTCGTATGATCCATAATTTAAAGCTACATAACTTTTACTCCTGTATAAATAAATACAGTTACAAATATGAATAGTAGTTTTTTATCATTGTTCTTTCATTTATTAACATTCATTGTGAAGAAAATGGGCTCCAAGTATTACAAATATGTTTTCCCTCACTTGTGAAAAATTTCATTTTTGGAACAAGTGAGTTATGACTCTAACCGACTCAAATGAAACTTATTTACTTACAAATGGCTTTTAAGTAAACCGAAGGTACATTGCCGCCCTCATATAAGCCCGCCATCGGTGCCTATCCTGAGCAAGATTAATCCAATCCCTACCATCATATCCCACCTCCCTCAAATCCATTTTTATATTACCTTCCTATATACGTCTCGGCCTCCCCAAAGGTCTTTTTTCCTCCGGCGTCCCAACTAACACTCTCTAAGCATTTCTGGATTCGCCCATACGTGCTACATGCCCTGCCCATCTCAAACGTCTGGATTTAATGTTCCTAATTATGTCATTTACCTCAATATTTGTCTGATCTGGAATTCAGTTTAGGTTTTATTTCAGTAACATTTAACAGTCTTCAGCTAATATGTGTTAACATTTCATTACGTGATTTCATGTCTGAAAAGGTTAAGCACCACTGGTCTAGTCCTTGATGTAGGAGAGAAATGTTGCAGACACGGTTCAAGGACACTCGTGATGTGAGTATAGCCCACGTTTTACCAATGGGACGTTATTCGTATGGCAAGAATCAAACACGGCCCCTTCGATTCACACCCAGTTGCACAAAAAGTGTAATGCATCATGATATGAAAGCCGAGAAATGGGCCCATGAATGCTTTATGAAGCAGATCGTTTTAGTTGTGTTTTGTTTTGTTTCATTCCTTACCCTACGTGAGGAATTTTAAAAGCGAAAAGAAAATAAAAACAAAAAAAGCTAAGTAAAATTAAACTTGATAATGTAGATGATGAGGGTGAAGAGGTTAATAGTCAACCGCACGATGGCAGACAATGAATTTGCTGCACGTCTAAACACACTAATTCCACCTCCCTCTCTTTTCGTTGTGGTTTTAGAGAAATCTTCCCATTACGTAACACTGCAACAGACGTGATCGGCTCTCGCTGCATCTTATCTGATGCATTGCACAGTGGTTTAGTGGGGGAGGCTAAATCTCGTTTAATTATAACACAAACACTCTCAACCTTCCTTCGCCAAGTCCAATTACTTTTTTTTTTCCTCCCTATATACGGCGAGGATGAAAAAAAAAAAAAATTCTCAACTCAAACACATCAGACGCATAAGCATGAATCAACAATGCAATCAACTCAAATTGGTTAACATATAATTTTGTATTTCTCAAAATTGTCCAGGAAAGCGAGGAAGAAAAGGAAAAGAAAAGAGAAGAGCGAAACTGGAAAAAGGAAAGCAGAAGATAGGATGAAAATAGGAAAAATTAGAAGAGCAAGAAAAAGAGAGTAAAGAAAAGGAAGGGAGAGGAGAGAGAAGATCAGACGAGAGGAGATCATAAAAGAGATGAGGGGAGGGAAACAAGACAACGAGAGAAGGGCAAGAGAAGACAAAGTGACGAAGAGAGTAAGAGAAGACAAGGAAGAGATGGGAGCGAGACAAGGCAACGAGGAAGACACGATGAGAACAAGAGAAACGACGAGGAAGAGACAAGGACAGCAAGAGAATATGAAGGGATTAGGAGAGTAAGAGAAGACAAAGGGATTAGGAGAGCAAGAAAAAACGGGGAAGAGGAGAGGAGAGCAAGAGAAGACGAGGGTGAGAAAAGGAGAGTAAGAGAAGGCAAAAGAATGAGGAGATCAAGAGAAGACAAAGCAATGGAGAGAGCAAGAGAAGACGAGGAAGAAAAGAGAAGAGCAAGAGAAGACAAAGGAATGAGGAGGGCAAGAGAAGACGCGGAAGTGAAGAGGAGAGCAAGGGAAGACAAAGGAATGAGGAGAGCAAGAGAAGAGGAGAGCAAGATAAGACAAAGGCATGAGGAGAACAAGAGAAGACGAGGAAGAGAAGAGGAGAGCAAGAGAAGACAAATGAATGAGGAGAGCAAGAGAAGACGCGGAAGAGAAGAGGAGAGCAACAGAAGACAAAGGAATGAGGAGAGCAAGAGAAAACGAGGAAGAGAAGAGGAGAGCAAGAGAAGACGCGGAAGAGAAGAGGAGAGCAAGGAAAGACAAAGGCATGAGGAGAGCAAGAGAAGAGGCGGAAGAGAAGAGGAGAGCAAGGAAAGACAAAGGGATGAGGAGAGCAAGAGAAGAGGAGAGCAAGATAAGACAAAGGCATGAGGAGACCAAGAGAAGACGAGGAAGAGAAGAGGAGAGCAAGAAAAGAGGAGAGCAACAGAAGACAAAGGAATGAGGAGAGCAAGAGAAGACAAATGAATGAGGAGAGCAAGAGAAGACAAAGGAATGAGGAGAGCAAGAGAAAACGAGGAAGAGAAGAGGAGAGCAAGAGAAGACAAAGGAATGAGGAGAGCAAGAGAAGACAAATGAATGAGGAGAACAAGAGAAGACAAAGGCATGAGGAGAGCAAGAGAAGACAAAGGAATGAGGAGAGCAAGAGAAGACAAATGAATGAGGAGAGCAACAGAAGACAAAGGAATGAGGAGAGCAAGAGAAGACAAATGAATGAGGAGAGCAACAGAAGACAAAGGAATGAGGAGAGCAAGAGAAGACAAATGAATGAGGAGAGCAAGAGAAGACAAAGGAATGAGGAGAGCAAGAGAAAACGAGGAAGAGAAGAGGAGAGCAAGAGAAGACAAAGGAATGAGGAGAGCAAGAGAAAACGAGGAAGAGAAGAGAAGAGCAAGAGAAGACGCGGAAGAGAAGAGGAGAGCAAGGAAAGACAAAGGCATGAGGAGAGCAAGAGAAGACGCGGAAGAGAAGAGGAGAGCAACAGAAGACAAAGGAATGAGGAGAGCAAGAGAAGACAAAGGAATGAGGAGAGCAAGAGAAGACAAAGGAATGAGGAGAGCAAGAGAAGACGAGGAAGAGAAGAGGGGAGCAAGAGAAGACAAATGAATGAGGAGAGCAAGATAAGACAAAGGCATGAGGAGAGCAAGAGAAGACGAGGAAGAGAAGAGGAGAGCAAGAGAAGAGGAGAGAAAGATAAGACAAAGGCATGAGGAGAGCAAGAGAAGACGAGGAAGAGAAGAGGAGAGCAAGAGAATACAAATGAATGAGGAGAGCAAGAGAAGAGGAGAGCAAGATAAGACAAAGGCATGAGGAGACCAAGAGAAGACGAGGAAGAGAAGAGGAGAGCAAGAGAAGACAAAGGAATGAGGAGAGCAAGAGAAGACGAGGAAGAGAAGAGGAGAGCAAGAGAAGACAAATGAATGAGGAGAGCAAGGGAAGAGGAGAGCAAGATAAGAAAGGCATGAGGAGACCAAGAGAAGACGAGGAAGAGAAGAGGAGAGCAAGGGAAGACAAAGGAATGAGGAGAGCAAGATAAGACAAAGGCATGGGGAGACCAAGAGAAGACGAGGAAGAGAAGAGGAGAGCAAGAGAAGACAAAGGAATGAGGAGAGCAAAAGAAGAGGAGAGCAAGATAAGACAAAGGCATGAGGAGAGAAAGAGAAGACGAGGAAGAGAAGAGGAGAGCAAGAGAAGACAAATGAATGAGGAGAGCAAGAGAAGAGGAGAGCAAGGTAAGACAAAGGCATGAGGAGATCAAGAGAAGACGAGGAAGAGAAGAGGAGAGCAAGAGAAGACAAAGGAATGAGGAGAGCAAGAGAAGAGGAGAGCAAGAGAAGACAAAGGCATGAGGAGAGCAAGAGAAGACGAGGAAGAGAAGAGGAGAGCAAGAGAATACAAATGAATGAGGAGAGCAAGAGAAGAGGAGAGCAAGATAAGACAAAGGCATGAGGAGACCAAGAGAAGACGAGGAAGAGAAGAGGAGAGCAAGAGAAGACAAAGGAATGAGGAGAGCAAGAGAAGACGCGGAAGAGACGAGGATAGCAACAGGAGAAAAGAACTGTAGTAGAGAAAAAAAAACAGAAAATTGAGAAAACGAAGTGTAAATAGAGAAATAAACTAGGAACAAAATAAAGATAGACAAACAGAGGTAGAGAATAAGAAGAGAGAGGGGAAGAACTGGGAGAATATCATGAAAAACAATTTGATTTATTTACAATTTCCTGTTTAAGTGTCTGTTTTCGCAATATTGGAAGTTGTTTGAAAACAAATTATTTTTTTACAACCTCGCAGTATAACTATACTGCTGCACACTTTTCTTTTACTCTCGCCACAATCGCGACAATGCTATAACAAAACAATATTCGATTTTCACAAAGTGTTCAAGAACAAACTTCAGAAAAGATTTACCGAGTGTTTTAAAAGCAAATTTCACTGTAAAACGAAAATGAAAAAAAGGAAAGAAAAAAGGAAGAGAAAGAGACAGAGAGAAAAGGCCGCCTCCCTAGAAATTTCCGCACTTAGGATTAGGCATTTATCCCATTATAAATTGAGTTGTAGATACTGAATATGAACAAAATGGTCTAGCTGTTCAACAGCAGTCGCTGTATGCTGATACGTCATGATCAGAACTACTTTGTCAGTATCAGAGAGTGTATATTTCCGTGAAAATCCGTAAATCGAACTCTAAAGTGACACACAGCTTCCCGCTAATAATAATTACACTTTGGCAGACTACGAACTCTCGATTGTCGGTAACTTTCACTACTTTCCGAATGTGGCGCTTGTAAAGTCGTAAAGAATTGTCAACAGCGATATTTAAGTTTGGTAGCGCTGCGTATCACAGCTGCACACTCAATCTCCGCTGTCAATCTTGCATCACTCTACCATTATTAAATCATCCCTTAGCCATTGTGGACTGTTAAATGAATGGTACCAATAAATAGAGTTAATTTACATTCGCCCACTGCGCCTGACAAGCTTTGTGTCATGGGGGCGTGTACCGTAAAACAATTTAGAGATCTAATTAACGGGCGTTTGATTATATTTAAAGTACGTCCAGATAATGACGTCATCCTCCACCTCCCAATTTGGTTAATTTTGCGTCCTTTTATGTGGGGTTTACCTAATCAGTCGGAATTTACAGTTTTACGTGGAACTGAGAGGGGGGGACATTTTTTATAAGGGGCAAAAGGGTTTTAAACACAAAATTTAATGATCATGTATTTTGTTTTATACTGCTACGAAATTGTTGGGATTCTAAATTTGGAATCCTCTTTTTCATACAAGCGAACCCAAGTAAATGCCGCTTGGCTATTAAAAAAAGATAGACCTACTATTTTAAAATCTGTGATCCAATGCCTACACGTAATTCACGTATTTACGTGCTAGCATCAACTGGATTGTTTTTTACGTTAGCCATTATAATTACCGTTTACAGCATATTTTTTGAGACATCATTCAAAAGACATAACAGAAATGACATCATTTAATGGAGAATTAAATAAGGAGAGCTTCTATTATGGATATCATACTACAAAGCAAAAATTTTTCTTTACAGTATCAAACATTAATATATTTTACTCAGTTTGTGAAATCTACGGTTTAAGTAGATCTACGTTATTAAATTCGAACAAATTCTTATAGGGAAGTTAATCATATTAGCCTACATTCATTACTTTTTGTGGTTTTCCTATTTAATAAAATTAGTTTTATTAGTAACATAAACATTACAACAATAATGATAACAATACTTACTTACTTACTGGCTTTTAAGGAACCCGGAGGTTCATTGCCGCCCTCACATAAGCCAGCCATTGGTCCCTATCCTGAGCAAGATTAATCCAGTCTCTACCATCATATCCCACCTCCCTCAAATCCATTATAATATTATCTTCTCATCTACGTCTCGGGCTCCCCAAAGGTCTTTTTCCCTCCGGCCTCCCAACTAACACTCTATATGCATTTCTGGATTCGCCCATACGTGCTACATCTCAAACGTCTGGATTTAATGTTCCTAGTTATGTCAGGTGAAGAATACAATGCGTGCAGTTCTGCGTTGTGTAACTTTCTCCATTCTCCTGTAACTTCATCCCTCTTAGCCCCAAATATTTTCCTAAGCACCTTATTCTCAAACCCCTTAACCTATGTTCCTCTCTCACAACCATAAAGAACAACCGGTAATATAACTGTTTTAAAAATTATAACTTTCAGATTTTTCGACAGCAGACATGATGATAAAAGCTTCTCAACCGAATAATAACAGGCATTTCTCATATTTATTCTGTGTTTAATTTCCCCGAGTATCATTTATATTTGTTACTATTGGTCCCAGGTATTTAAATTTTTCCACCTCTTCAAAGGATAAATTTCCAATTTTTAAATTTACATTTCGTACAATATTCTCGTCACGAGACATAATCATATACTTTGTCTTTTCGGGATTTACTTGCAAACCTATTTCTTTACTTGCTTCAAGTAAAATTCCCGTATTTTCCCTAATCGTTTGTGGATTTTCTCCTAACATATTCACGTCATCCGCATAGACAAGAAGCTGATGTAACCCGTTCAATTCCAAACCCACTCTGTTATCCTGGACTTTCCTAATGGCATACTCTAGAGCAAAGTTAAAAAGTAAAGCTGATAGTGCATCTCCTTGCTTTAGCCCAAAGTGAATTGGAAACGCATCTGACAGAAACTGACCTATACGGACTCTGCTGTACGTTTCACCGAGACACATTTTAATTAATCGAACTAGTTTCCTGGGAATACCAAATTCAATAAAACCATAATTATTCCATTCTCATTATCTTAAAAATGTAACAAACCTCCTACATCTATATTAAGTATTAAATTACATAATTCTGATTGTTGTCTTATACAGTGTAAATGTCCGATTATTAAAGAGTCCTCTGAAGTTAAGTATTTAGGCATAATTTTCGATAATCATTTAAAATGGAACCAACACATTAATTACCGTACCTTTGTAATAAATTACGTAAAATAGTATATTATTTTGTTTTATTGAGGAATTACTTGTCAATAAGTTTATTACGTACAATATATTTAACTTTATTTCAATCGGTAATTATGTATGGAATTATAGGATGGGGAAGCTCATTTAAATCCAATTTTAATCCACTTTATTTATTACAGAAGAAAATAATTAAAATATGTCTTCATAAACCTATTGATTTCCCATCTCAAAATTTGTTTCTAGACTTTAATGTACTTAACGTAAGAAATTTATTATATTGTATTAATAAAATTCATACATAAAAATCTAAATAATTTTGAATTGTATTCTCATAGTTATGAAACAAAAGGTATGAATTCTTTAAGATTGTTTGAACCAAAATGCAACACTGTTACAGTATTTAATCATAGTAGTAATTTAGCTCCAAGAATATATAACAAATTTATATTTAAATATTCTAATCTTGTCAATTCGAATAGTTCTAGTATTAAATTTAAAAAGTTATGTATGGATTTTATAAAAATTGAAAAATTGTAAATTTAAATTTATATACTATAATTGCAAATTGTATTGTATAATTATTAATTATAACTGTATTGTATAATTATTAATTTCAATTCAGGAATCCGCCCCTGAGCACGAGTTCTACTCTTTCAGGGGCGAGCTAAAGTTTCTTTGTATATTTTATATTTTATGTTTCAATTATTAGCAAAATAATAAATAAATAAATAAATAAACATTAATAATAATAATAATAATAAGAATAATAATAATAATAATAATAATAATAATAATAATAATAATAATAATAATAATAAAGGTTGAGACAAGTAAACATACAAAAAAGAATGAAGAAGTGAAGATTGAGAGAAATATGGAAAGAAGAAAAAAACGAACTAAAAAATAAAATACAACGTGGACTCAGGGTAAACTGAGACAGTGATATGATAACCCTGGAAGGAGAAGAATAGGAGTAATTAACGCACATATGATGTAGGCCTACGTAATTGGCAGGGGAGTTGAGAAATCGATAACCGCGAGACGATGAAAGAAGACCCTGTGACTACTGCTGTCTTTGTTTTTGTTCTAGTAGCAGATAATGAAAAGTGCAAGAAACATTTGCGTGTTCTAGTTCATTTAACACTTCTCTGCCTCCCCGCTTCCCGCCTCCCTGCCTCCCTCTTACACAGATACAGCTTCGCGTTTACATCTTCAATTTACTAGAGTTCTTCTCTTTCTCCTTTTTTCTCTCTCTCTCTCTCTTTCACTTCGCCTGGATCTGCTCCTCTTTGTCTCTTCATATTATACATTTTTCCTCACCCCACTTCTAGTCACAATGAGCTACGGATGCTCTCTTTTCTACCCCTTTATGTATTAATGACGAGTGGAAAACACACACACACTTACGCACACGCACGCACGCACGCAGAGAGTGGATTCAGTTTATATTGCAGCAGCAACTCAGAAAAGTGCTACTTCGTTATTTAATCATTCACACTAATGCGGAGGATGAGAGGAACTTCTACTTGTGTATCCAGCAGGCCATCCGACCTGGGGATGTGTATTCTGTATTTGGGAGTATTACTGGCACCTCCGAGAGATAACTTACAACGCTCCGTTTATTATCAACAGTAATATCACTAGAGGTTTTGATTTATCTAGAGAAAATCAAAACTCGAATGGATTTAATTGACTATTACACGATTAGAAGAAAAGATTAGAAGAAATAAAGTATTTTAATACAATAAAATAGACATTAATTGACTTACTAAAATTCTATTTCACTAATGTTACCTTCACCAAAATGTTTGGACGCAATTTTCAGTCGGGAAACAAATTACGATCGCAAAGCATGTTTTATAATACCGTAAAGAATTTCCTTACTTACTTACTTACAAATGGCTTTTAAGGAACCCGAAGGTTCATTGCCGCCCTCACATAAGCCCGCCAGCGGTCCCTATCCTGTGCAAGATTAATCCAGTCTCTATCATCATACCCCACCTCCCTCAAATCCATTTTAATATTATCTTCCCATCTACGTCTCGGCCTCCCCAAAGGTCTTTTTCCCTCCGGTCTCCCAACTAACACTCTATATGCATTTCTGGACTCGCCCATACGTGCTACATGCCCTGCCCATCTCAAACGTCTGGACTTAATGTTCCTAATTATGTCAGGTGAAGAATACAATGCGTGCAGTTCTGTGTTGTGTAACTTTCTCCATTCTCCTGTAACTTCATCCCTCTTAGCCCCAAATATTTTCCTAAGCACCTTATTCTCAAACACCCTGAACCTATGTTCCTCTCTCAGAGTGAGAGTCCAAGTTTCACAACCATACAGAACAACCGGTTGCAGTTTGAAATATTGACAAACAAAGAAACAAATGCTAGGGTAGTGATAAAAAAAACAAACAAATGCTAGGGAAACGATAAAATCAAACAAATGCAAGGGAAGCGATAAAACTGTGCGATAAGCAGCCATGATTGGTTGAAAGAAGTCCTTTCGTACCGTTTTATTGGTCAAAAGTAGTACGACGTAGTAAAAGTGTACTGTTCTCCAACCATGAGATCAACCGTGAAAGGAATATGCTTACTATTGCTTCATCTAGTGGAACGAAGTAGATAAATAATATTACCGTTATAACGCCAGTTTAAAAACCATGCGCTCTCCTGCATATGTTATTTCCTGTATGAAGAGATTAAAAGACCAGGAGATTAACTGTGATCTAATTTTTTTAACTAGGGTAGTATCAATATGTCTGTATCAATGTTATGGTTTGTGCTGTGAGAGCTAGCCAATAGAGATAAGAGTACCCACGTATGTGACATTATGACATCTTATGACATCAACATTCATTCACAGCATTACCCCCCTTCGTCTCATCCGGCGGAGACTTTCTCGTGGTTGGAGCACAGTAATAGTCAATGGTAATCTCACTAGAGGTTCTGATCTGTCTAGAGAAAATCAAAACTCGAGTGGAGTTTGACTGTTACACGATTAGGGGAAAGTATATAAAGATTAGAAGAAATAAAGTACTCTAATGCAATACGATACTAATTGACGTACTAAAATTCTATTTCATTAATGTTAGCTTGACCAAAATGTTTGAACGGAGCCGTCAATTACAATTGACGTATCTATAAGTTAAACAAATGACGATCGCAAAGCATGTTGTACAGTGCTGTAAAAAATTTGCAGTTTGAAATCTTGGCAACAAAGAGACAAATGGTAGGCAGGTGATAAAAACAGAAAAAAGTGTATAAAGATTAGAAAAAACAAAGTAATCTAATACAATACAATAAGTATTAATTAACTTATTATTGTGATGTACCGAAGTGCGTATACATCCGTGCAGGAATTCTGTATTGCTGTATGATGAAGGATGGGGTGGAGCAGAGAAACTGGAATCCAGTGTGGTTTAGTGGATAAAGCGTCAGCACGTAGAGCTGAAAACTCAGGTTCGAGTCCCAATACCGGAGAGAATTTTTCTCCGCTCCACCCATCCTTCATTAATTGAGGCGCTGACATGGGAAAGGTAGTAACTGCCAAAAACAAAATTTTTCAGGGGAAGCAAAAAACAAATTTATGAACACTTTCTCATTTACATTATTACAGAAACTGCTTTAAATGAAAGGCATACACTCATGTTTGTGTTACATATGAAATTTTAAAAGTCTGGCACAGATTTATCTGTGAAATCCTATTTTATGAAAATACAACATTGAAATCACTCCTTAGCCAAAGTGAGAATTAACGTTATTTATACATTATGCACAAATTTTTCGGTAAAATGCATGATACTTTTCATCGAGGAAGTCTAGGCCCGATTGTATAAACCATTTAATCTTAGATCAGAGGTTAAATTGATCCTTGTTTCAGCTGAACTTGGAATTTTGTGTTGTATAAAGTCTAATCTGAGATTAATTTGTCTTAAACTAAAGTCAACTTTGACTGAAGAAATTTCTCCGATTAAGTTAGATGATCCAAGTTCAGTTATTTCTTTTCAGTTTGAAATATACGAGTGACAGATTGTGCAAATAAAATATCCATTATTATTAATATTAATAGACATGTTAGGTACATTTATATATATTTCTTTCAATTTCTTGCCTTAATACACAAACATTCTTATATTTTATAAGGCTCTATCGTGTTCAGCAGTATCAAATAACATAACCTATAATTATGTTTATAACAACCATTAATTATTAATGGATATGATAGGTACATTCATAAATGTTAAATTAACTGTATTACTAAACGAAAATTGTCGTTTTATAAAGCTTTATTATGTTTAGCAGTATCAAACACCATAACATGATAACAACTTGGAGAACAGTCAACCATCTTCTTATTGTCCGCCATTATTTACATTGCAAAAAAAAAACAGTGTCTCCAACAGAGTGTAATATGCAAAGTCGCGAAAAAGTAGTTGTAAAGTCGCTAGATTTCTCATTATCAACGAAGCAAGATTAAATTTTGTCACTATGGGGTGTAAAAAGGCCACTAAATCCCTATTTAAGCAATATAAAAGTTAAAAGAAATTATTGTTGTTGAAAAAGAGTTAAAAGCGCTAGATTGGCAACACTGAACAAACCTGTATAACATGGTCCGCGCATCACGTATTTCATGTTTATGCGATGTTGCCAAATCCTTTTCACGTGAACTTAGATTGCATTTGAACCAAGGTAATTTGATCGCAGAAAAGTTTTATACAATAGAAGAAGTGTCTGAACTCTGTTTACTTTTCGATCTTCGATCAAAGTTGATCTTTAGTCAGGGAGTTTTTTACAATTGGGCCTAACATAGATAACAAGTCTGTCTTTTTGGCATCAGGGACGACTGGTCTTCTTTCAAGCAATGCAAGTTAGTGATTGTCGTTAATGACAGTCCTTTCTTAAAAATCCTGTGCTCTGTCCACATTTCAAGGTCATTAAATGACTGTCTTGTTTTTATTAGAGGAAAACCAGCTCTTGAGAGTCTAATCCAATTGAGGGTGCTGATTTTGATAGGAGTTGTATTCAAAAACTTGTCACACTCTGCAGAAAAGTCGAAGAAATCCTCATCCTTCATCATTATTACATTATTAGGCCTTACCTCTTCTGGAACCATGGTCTTGCATCTTTTTTTTTCTCTCTCTCTCTATGATGCCAAATTCCCTATCACATGGCATGTAGGAATGTTCTGAAGCCAGGAATTTCAAGTCCACTGAATCAAAATGTTTCTTGGCAATAATGTAAATCAGGACCATTAGAATCATCCGATTCTTATTCTGCCCTGCACAGTTATCAGCCCATATTTGTCTAGACACACTCTGATGTTGTAAAGGAGTTACTACCTTCTCCGCGCCAACAGCTGTGCACATACAACTTGCAACAGCTAGTGACTACGTTTCCAACTTCGTTTCATTACATACGGACATACTACCTTCTCTGTGCCATTGGCATGGCCATTTACTACCTTCTCAATGAAAAACTTAAAAAGTCGAATTTTTGGCAGTTACGACCTTTCCCATGTCAATGCCTCAATTAACTTACTAAAAACTCAATTTCACTAATGTCAGCTTCACGAAAACCTTTGAACTTAGCCGCCATTTTTAGTTCACAATCTATTCGGGAAACAAATGACGATCGCAAAGCATGTCTCATAGTACCGTAAAGAATTTGCATTTTTGAAATCTTGGTAAACAAAGAAACAAATGCCAGGGAAGTGATAAAAAAACAAACAAATGCTAGGGAAGTGATAAAAAAACAAATGCTAAGGAAGTGATAAAAATAAACAAATGCTTAGAAAGTGATAAAATTGTAGCGATAAACAGCCATGACTGGTTGAAACACGGCCTTTCGTACAGTTTTATCAGTCAAAAGTAGTATGACGTAGTAAAAGTGTAATAGTCTTAATAAAATTAGTAGACAACAGAGATGACTGATAAATCACAGTCTAATATATAATTTGTTACAGGTACTAGGCTTCATTTAGATATCTGCAACTGAAGACGTGAAATATGTGTGACAAAATATCACTATCGATCTTTGTCCTACGTAGGGCTAATACCAAAGAGCACTGAATATTCAGCATCCGTTTTTTTATATGATCTGTAAGGCCATAATTTGTCAGAGTTAATTGTACCTGTGCGAAAATATAATTCAATATTGAAAGCTCTTTCATTACTGGAAAATGCGAACATATTTCTGGAACGTACTGTACTCACTAACTCAGTACTGTTTACTATATGCGGCCTTGGTTCTGTGTGGAGGACAGTTGGAACTTCATTAGTAGAAGGGGTGGGAGTGAAGTACATTAAAAAAACTAAGGTACAATAAAAATTGAAGTAAAAATAAAATGATGTACCTGTATAAGGAATCCATACCTGAAATGTTGCCCACTTTTTTTTTTCGTTACTCTCTGTATACAGAGTGCTCTAAAATTCCCCTTACAAACTTCTAGGACTTGTTAAGGGGACTGAGTAGATAATGTTTTGAATTGGAACCCATGTCCGGAAACGTACCGTTTCCGTGCTACAGCCGTTTGAAAACATGTTTTTAACGCGGCCACTTTTACAAGTAATCTATTTTGTTATGAGGCATGGCCCATTACATCACTTGTTTTACAATTCAACTTATTAATAACCAAAGAAACAAAATGGAAACTGAATCATTTGTCACAAACACTTTTGTTTACAATTCAACTTAAACTGTTTTTGTCCTTTTCAAATGATGGTTAACATTCAAATCCACTACAAATGCGGTTCGATGTGGCGACCACCAACTTCGTTGCACGCATTTTACCTACGAATGATGTTTTGGTAAACGCGCTCTATCACACCTGGTGTACCTGCAATCTCCCCTGCAACGACCACAACTCGTGCCATCAGATCTTCTGCTGTCTCTACAGGAGTCTCATAAACCAAACTCTTCATACGACCCCAAAGGAAAAAGTCCAATGGAGTCAAATCCGGTGATCGTGGAGGCCATTGAGGATCTGACGTAAGCACCTCTCATCATGTAACGTTGCAGGCGGACGAATCGCGAATCTATTACTTGTTGAGACACGTGACGTACGTTCAGGTAGTGCTTGCTTTCAAACGGCTGTAGCACGGAAACGGTACGTTTCCGGACATGGGTTCCAATTCAAAATATTATTTGTAAGGGGAATTTTTGAGCATCCTGTATGTAAACAGGCTACACACTTTATCAAAATCTTTATCTCTTTCTTCTTCCCTTAGTCTCTAGAAGTAAGCATGAATGCGTTGTTGAAGAGAAGCTAACAAATTTATATCTGGTATTAAAAAAAAAGAAGTGTGCAGAATAAATAGCACGCCCGTTCGATCAATAACCGGCATCTTCATCATTATAAATTACACGGCCGTCCGCTTGACCACGCGATCTGCAGTTCGTGGACTCGTTTCTCTCGTGCTCTTGTCTGCCCCGTCCGAGAATTTGGTTTGTAATTTGAATCTACTTTCACGTATCTTTTCATTTTCTTTACCTTGTGTACAAGTATGAAAAGCTTATTATAAATTGTGGGTCTGAATGTTAGGAAGGAGAATAAACACACATGCACATAACGAGATAGTTCTATTGATATTAACAGATAGATGAGGATTTATTCAAGAACTGTAGCGATACAAAAATGTATTACGCTAAAAGAATTTGCCCTTAAATTCAGTGCATGGAACAAAAAAGAATTATGATTTATTTAACGACGCTCGCAACTGCAGAGATTATATCAGTGTCGCCGGTGTGCCGCAATTTTGTCCCGCAGGAGTTCTTTTACATGCCAGTAACTCTACTGACATGAGCCTGTCGCATTTAAACACGCTTAAATGTCATCGACCTCAGCCGGAATCGAACTTAACTTACCTTAAAAACAACATACTTTGCATACTTTCACTCGGTAATGAGTTTTGGAATAATATTCTGGGGAAATTCCACAGATAGTAACAGTATATTTCTATTACAAAAAAGAGTAATTAGAATAATAGTAGGTGCCAAATCTAAGGAATCTTGCACAACTATTTTCAAAAAACTACAAATAATGCCCATGGCTTGTAAGTATATATTTTCATTAATAATCTTCCTCGTATGTAATCGTGAAAACTTTGTAACTAATTCAACAGTTCATAGCATAAATACACGTCAAAAAAATTACTTTCGTACTCCATCGGCAAATCTATCGTGCTATCAAAAAGGAGTGCGTTATATGGCAGTAAACATTTTTAATAGCCTCCCTATCGATATAAAAAATGAAACTCAAATCATAAGATTATTTAGGGCCAAATTAAAGAAGTACCTAATTTCTCACGCCTGCTATTCTGTAGGTGAATTCATGACATTCAATAACACTTCATGAAATTGATACTAAAACTTTGTGTTGTACTAGTAGACTATATTGTAAATCTCGTCTGTATATATTTCATCTAGACTCTCACTATTAATTAAGATTTTATAATAGTATTAAGTTTTTTGACTTGTTCCATATTCTAGCTGTGAAGCAATGTATGAATACCATGGAATCTTAATACATACAATACAATACAACCCGCAAGCTCGAGCATAGAAGGCCAGCATGAATCTTTTGACCGTACGTGCTTTGCAAAACAGGTCCTACTTTGTACAGGCTGGACACACCCCCTATAATTAATTCAAATATACACACTATTTATGTAATTCCGGTCATAATGCAGACATACATCCACTTTACATTAGCTGTGTCTCCTAAGTCTCCAAAGATTCAGTATTCCCCCCCCCCATCATTTTCCCCACACAAAATAATGCGTCACCAGGCTCGGTTTGACATTCTCCTCAGCATTGCTGATGTAATCTGTTGGAAAACGCGTCGCACGGCGTCCTTCAATTCATCAATGGCGTCATACTGTTCCTGTGCAACAATGCTCTTGATGAAACTTCACAGTACATTGTCACAGGTTGTGAGGTCAGGGCTGCGAGGTGGCCAGTAGAGAGGAGCTGGTAAGATGGGTGACCCACGACCAATCCAGCGTTGTGAAAACATCTCATTGAGGTACTCACGAACGGAAATGGCATAATGGGTCATCCATCTCACTACATCCTCTCGACTGGCCACCTCGCAGTCGCGACCTCACGACCTGTGACTATGTACTGTGGGGTTTCATCAAGAGCATTGTTGTACATCTGCTCATATTATTCGGGTGTCTTATTTGACGCCAACAATTAGTCACCTTATATAAAAAATAGCAAAGAATCATCGATGCTCAGTTGTTTGCAGTAGCCAGACATAACGAGCCCAAAAAAGAAGGCGATCCATCTGGCCATACCTCTTTGTCTGGATGAAGAAACCTGCATATTAGTTAGTAAACATTGGAAACGTTAAATTCCAGGACACTATGAGATACCTAACATTATGTTTCTGAACTCGCATGCATACACACATATACAGTGGTCTAGGGGCTAAAGCATTGGACTTATAATCCTGTGGACTCGGGTTCGATCCCAGGCGTACCCCCGATTTATTACTTGTGTTGGACTAGCCCGTGGTCCAGGGAACACAGGGTTTTACTCGGGAAGCTCCGATTCCCCTGTGGCATCTCAAAAAATCTCAATCATCACCTCATTTCGTGGCTGTAGCGTAGATCAGCCTCCTATGGCGCTCCCTGGACAACGACTCTATCGGTAAATTGGTAACAGTCAAGTACCCGCTATTAGTAAAAAGAAACTACACATATTCGGCAGGATAAAAGTACAGATTTAAAGAATTAATGATGTAGAGATATACAGAGGAAGGTAATCACTCGTCGTGGAGGAGGAAAGAATACATTCGTCGTGGAGGAAGGAAGAAATACACTCGTCGTGGAGGAAGGAAGAAACACACTCGTCGTGGAGGAGGAAGGAACACACTCGTCGTGGAGGAGGAAGGAATACACTCGTCGTGGAGGAAGGAAGGAATACACTTGTCGTGGAGGAAGGAAGGAATACACTCGTCGTGTAGGAAGGATGGAATACGCTCGTCGTGGAAGAAGGAAGTAATACACTCGTCGTGGAGGAAGGAAGGAACACACTCGTCGTGGAGGAGGAAGGAATACACTCGTCGTGGAGGAAGGAAGGAATACACTCGTCGTGGAGGAAGGAAGGATACACTCGTCGTGGAGGAAGGAAGGGACACACTCGTCGTGGAGGAAGGAAGGAATACGCTCGTTGTGGAGGAAGGAAGGAAGGAACACACTCGTCGTGGAGGAAGGAACACACTCGTCGTTGAGGAAGGAATACACTCGTCGTGGAGGAAGGAATACGCTCGTCGTGGAGGAAGGAAGGAATACACTCGTCTTGGAGGAAGGAAGGAACACACTCGTCGTGGAGAAAGGAATACACTCTTCGTGGAGGAAGGAAGGAAGGAATACACTCGTCGTGGAGGAAGGAAGGATACACTCGTCGTGGAGGAAGGAAGGATACACTCGTCGTGGAGGAAGGAAGGGACACACTCGTCGTGGAGGAAGGAAGGAATACGCTCGTTGTGGAGGAAGGAAGGAAGGAACACACTCGTCGTGGAGGAAGGAACACACTCGTCGTTGAGGAGGAAGGAATACACTCGTCGTGGAGGAAGGAATACGCTCGTCGTGGAGGAAGGAAGGAATACACTCGTCGTGGAGGAAGGAAGGAATACACTCGTCGTGAAGGAAGGAAGGAATACACTCGTCGTGGAGGAAGGAAGGAATACGCTCGTCGTGGAGGAAGGAAGGAATACACTCGTCGTGGAGGAAGGAAGGAATACACTCGTCATGGACGAAGGAAGGAATACGCTCGTCATGGAGAAAGGAAGGAATACACTCGTCGTGGAGAAGGAAGGAATACACTCATCGTGGAAGGAATACACTCTTCGTGGAAGGAATACACTCGTCGTGGAGGAGGAAGGAACACACTCGTCGTGGAGGAGGAAGGAATACACTCGTCGTGGAGGAGGAAGGAATACACTCGTCGTGGAGGTGGAAGGAATACACTCGTCGTGGAGGAGAAAGGAATACACTCGTCGTGGAGGAGGAAGGAATATACTCGTCGTGGAGAAGGAAGGAATCCACTCGTCGTGGAGGAGGAAGGAATACTCGTCTGTGAGGAAGGAATGCACTCGTCGTGTAGGAAGGAAGGAATACACTCGTCGTGGAAGGAGGAAGAAAAACACATGTAGTGAAGGAGGAAGAAATACATTCGTCGTTGAGGAGGAAGGAATACATTCCTTGACGGGCGAATAAGATCAACTGATATATGAAGATGGATGAATATGACTTATGGATTCACTGGATGGTTAACTGGGTACATGTATAGATTCGTTTGCACATACGTATAGGTATGTAGGAATCACCTTCTTACAAGATAAATTTATTGGAATCCAGCTTAATAGTACACTGCATATTCCAACTGCCTCAAGTCATCTCTGTCTAAACACGCCCTTCCATCGTACAACGCGGGTAAACGGTAATCCATTACTGTCCTACTTGAACGGGTAATTGATTTATAATTTGATGTATCTATTTGAATAGCGGAATATCAATAGTGAGTGATCTGATCATACGTCAATAATTCGCCAATTAACACCAGAACAGAACCTCCCAATAAACTTGTTGACATTGCTGCCACTAACGATAGCTTCCTTCAGGCCATGCAGATGACAGGCACGCCAATCAATTGAGCTGCAACGTCATACGTATTGCGGCCCACGGAAATTGGGGAATGTACAAACTACAATAATGTAACTTCAAGGACCAATCTATCGTACCTTTCGAGTTTTCAAAGACGCAAAGGTAAATATAATCCAAGTAAGGACAATTCTATGACTACAGCCAGTAAACTTATCATTGTAAATGAAGACATGCAAATATACAGGGTGTAGAAAAAATTTACTGACAAGCTTCCGTCAGGAAATTTATTGTCAAAGCTAGTAACTTGTATCTACACATCCCAGGAAATCACCCTATAGTCCTGTAGTGCTTATTTTCGGCTTTTATTCGAAGACGCTTTACCTTAAAAAGGCTAAATAGCGTCGAATTTAATTTGGGGAAAATGTTAAAACAAGTTTTGAACTATCAGGTACACGTTTCTTTTACATGCCTTAAATCTACGACATTGGAACTCCCAGATTTACTTCCCTCCGGGAGAAATTCATACTAATTACCAGCCTAATAGGCCTAACCTTTAAATTCGCAAAGTATCCTATAGGATACAACAGGTTAACAGGCTATATGCTGTAATTTTAACAGAACAATAGAAAAAATTGATAGAAAAATTAAAATTTCACAATACTATAATATTGTACAACAAATAAAATATGGACATTGAGATAGTTGTTTCCTTTACAGTCCGACACGGTTTATTAGTAGTATTTATTCCATATTTATAAACCCTATTTTACATATAGTATATTAGGGTTATATTTTAAACTAATCATAACAAATTGAAACTTACAGACTACCATACAATAAATATACACTTGTAAGCGTAAAACATATACAAATTAATTAGATAAGGCCTTGAAATTACAATCGGAAAACATAGAGAATTTAACATGAATAGACATGTTGCACTTATAGATAATATTATGACACTTCGCTAATATATACACACATACATACATACATACATACATACATACATACATACATACATACATACATACATACATACATACATACTTATGTAGAGACATAACATTATAGATACATACGGTGGATAAACATTAATTTGATTGAAGGCTTGAAATTATAATCCAAATACCTAGAGAATTTAACATGAATAGACATGTTGATCTTGTATATCATATTAGGATATTTTGCTAATATATGTACATTTGTAGACATAATATAATAACATGTAGACATATATTTATAAATATACACATGCATACATACATACATACATACATACATACATACATACATACATACATACAGAGACTCAGACACACAGATACATTATATACACATACATACACAGCAAGATGTACCTCAGTAACAGATAATTGGAAAGAATGAACAATATTAAATACCTTGGACAATCATTATCATTCCGACAAGGTTTAATAAACTTAACTTTTTAACCCTCAAATTGACAAAAATTCATTTCTCACAGTAGTTTCCCCCCCCCCCCCCACAAGGTTTAATAAACTACTGTGAGAAATGAAGTTTTGTCAATTTAAGGGTTAAAATTCATTGATCTCGGCCAAGGTCTAAAATAGAGGTTGGTTGTGACAGCATTTTGCCATCACAACTTCGAACTAAAACAGATCCGTAAAAATTGCTGTGATAGATAATAGCGATTTTGTCACAGTGTGATTTCTGTGTTCGGATGGTTCTTGGCGATTGCGAATGTGTTAACTGCCTGGCATTCACCGAGTCATTCACTAAAGATAATGTCAGGCAATATATGCCACATTCCAGCGGTAATATCATCATCAGTCGTAATGTAGAAGTTTATTTTGATGCAAGTCCCAGCTTGTGTAGGTTCTTCAAGTCTTCAATTCGTGGACATTTTACAAAATTAAGGAATATAACATATTGTTCTTTGCAAGGGGTATGTATATCGGAACGAATCCGAACTTATAAAGAAAATGTTTAAGATTATATGCATTTAAAATTTTTTAGTTTAGAATCAATAGCGTAAAGTGGGGGCTACTTGGATAACACTTTTCGATGTAAAATATGGGACTTTTATATTAGAGACATTAAAAATATACACTGCACCTACTTGGCCTACAAGATTACATAGCTGGTAAAAAATAGGAAAATATCTTTCACAAACTTAAACAAAAAAATGATTATGTGTCCAAATAGCCCCGATTTTGGGGTTACTTGAACACTTAACTGTTTTTAGGCATAAAACGTTTGGTATGCTTGTTAGGTGCTCATGTTACCCCGTAATATGTGGCAGAAGTCTTCAGAAATGTGAATATGTGTATAAAATATAACATTTTAAAGGAAAATGTAACATTTATTGAACTTTCATTTATTCTCACAAATTGTTTATTAAAAATTTACAAGTGACCTTAACAATCATCTAATTAAAAGTACAAAGAAGTAAAAGTAAAAATAACCAGCACTCCCAGAGATTCTGCAATAACGTCCTCTTCACTCTTACTTAGAACAGTTAGATATCCAACAGGTCCCGGATTCTTTCCAAGTATCTTCCATACAAAAGTAGCCCGAGGTACTTTAAATTTTTCTGCTGCCCTCTTCTTCGACATCCCTCCCCTAACTGTCTCTATCCCTTTTTCCGTATCTCCTTTTTTTTTGTAATTGATGCAGGGTTTAGATCCTGGAGTCTTTTCATAAGTTCGCACCATTTTAACCATTAACTACGTGTATCAATGGAAAATAAAAGACAATTTAAAAAAGTAACTGATAATGTAGATATTAAATGTAATCTCTCAACATGTCACGTTGTGTCCAAGTAGCCCCGCGGTGGTCATGTAGCCCCACTTTACGGTATTAAACCGGATACACAGCGCAAGTTTCATAACAGAGGGTCAAGGTATATATTTATTATTTATATATACAGGTAAAATTAATAAGTGATGACAATATAATTTAAAATTCTTTTTCATATTTTTTGTAATATGAATTGCCTTCACCTAACACAACACGAGACGTTAAGCTGACAACGTACGAGTGTCCATACCCTAGACGGGATTCGAACTAATGTCCGTGGCCTCTACGCTACGTTAAAGTTTCACGCCCCGGCCGTAGCGTACACCTTGTCCGGCTATTTCTGTTTCTGGTGATCATAATTTAGCTACACTACATGTCACGAAGCAATGACCCGCAATCGTCTAATGACGTGACTGACGTAATTTTAATAAGAGCTTGTGAGGCGATGAGCGAACTTGTTAACGCCAACGTCGGTGTCACTGCTTCAAATTCTGTCAAGATGTGCTTTGATCAAACTGCGACAAGTAATAATGGAAAAGACAGCCGGAGAACGCCTTTTCTGTGAACGGAATTGAGAATGTCCAATCGCCTTCACATACGATGTACTCGTATAAACGCACATACATACGAGTCCACTTGATTATAGCATATCTAAGGCAGCATTGGAATGATTCAAACTGGTTGCATAATTGTCGTCAGCATGGGTTGGGGGGGGGGGGCTACTCATGTGAGAGTCAATTAGTAACTGTATGCCAGGATTTAGCAGACGGAATAGATTCAAATAGTCAAGTAGATGCAGTAATTATTGACTTTTCATGCGCATTCGATGTAGTCCTACTCGACATATTGTTGGTTAAACTACAATCAACGCGAGGTTGACTTCAGAGTACTCCAGTGGATCAAGGAATTTTTAACTTGTCGCAGTTAGAGAGTACAAGTAGGGAAGGAATTATCGAGCCCAATATAAATTACTTCCGGAGTCCCACAGGGAAGTGTCTTAGGGCCCCTTCTATTCCTGGCTTTTGTAATTGATCTGCCAGGTAACAGCTTGTCCAGGGTTTGTTTATTCGCAGATGACTGTATCCTATACATTTATTTTTTTATTTTAGTAGGTTATTTTACGACGCTTTATCAACAGCTTGGGTTATTTAGCGACTGAATGAGATGAAGGTGATAATGCCGGTGAAATGACTCCGGGGTCCAACACCGAAAGTTACCCAGCATTTGCTCATATTGGGTTGAGGGAAAACCCCGGAAAAAACCTCAACCAGGTAACTTGCCCCGACCGGGAATCGAACCCGGGCCACCTGATTTCGAGGCTAGACGTGCTAACCGTTACTCCACAGGTGTGGACTACCCTATACAGGAAAATAAAAAGTTATGAAGATACTACTCTTCTTTAGAATGACGTCGATAGAATAAACGATGGGCAATGGCCAACAAAATGAAAATAATTTCTCTAAACAGCAAAGCCGTCAACTTTACAAGAAAAAGAAATAAAATAATCGCATCGTATATGTAAGGGGATGAAGCCAATCCGCAAGTTAACAAATGTAAATACCTAGGAATAACTTCTAGCAGCGATCTCGGCTGGGGGGAACACGTTACAGACACAGCGGGAAAAGCATGGAGAGCATTACACTTTGTTGTGAGGGTACTAAGAAGAAGCTCTGATAAATCCAAAGAGATTGCATATGTCACTAGTTCGTCCAGAACTGGAATATGGTGCTGCATATTGGGATCCGTACAGATTAGAACATATTAAGACATTAGAAAAGATTAAAAAAACGGGCTCTCATGCGTTGTAATAATTCACCACTAAAATGGAACTCACTCACGGACATGAGAACGCGAATTCGATTATGCGCACTGTTCAAAACATACAGAGGTGAGCCTGCCTGGAGAGAAGTAAAAAAATAGGTTGCTGACGCCAAATTACTCTTTAAGGAACAACCACTCATATAAATTGAGGGAAAGAAGACAGGACGGACACTGGAAAGTTTTTTCTCTTTATATATATATATATATATTTTTTTTTTTTTAATTTTACTACTGCCACCGGATATTTATCATTTGCAGTATTAATGAATACATACATATAGCCTACACGTTCAATGTAATTCCATAAATATAGAACTGATCACATGTATTTTGTATTTACTTCAGAAAACTGCAATGTTTGTCACTATTCAATAAATTCTTGGTCCATTAAACGAAATTACATTCGGCTGATCGACTACCCAATCTTTCACGGAACAGGAGTGGTAAACACAATAAGCTTCAGGATTCCATGAAAACCTTCGGGTCCCACATCCGTAAAAAAAAAAAAAGCCTCTCCCGTATCCGCGTTTGATACATTCCGAAACTTACCGTGAATAGACGAAACCGCGGTTAATTGCAAAGCCTATAAATAATATCCGTTGCTAGGTTACTACTGAAGCACGTGCCAGAACAGTGAAAATAAATAGTGAGGGTAATGCCACTAAGGACAGTGTTGATGACATATTACTATAATTTATGTATACAGAACACGACTAAATTCTAGATTTTCTATAAAACCCTAGATCATACATACCCCAGATAGGTCGGCCTTATAGGCTTTGACGTTAACAACTTTTGTCAGGTTTACTACGCTGCCATCTAGTTGTTACATAAGGAGTCACGTCATAATTCCCATTTTAATTGCATTGCCGACTGTACTGACATCTCGTGTTCGTTTACGGCGGACGGGTGGCGATCCTGGCGGTTGTTCTCTTCAAAGTGCTGCCGATTTTAACATAGCGATTACCTATCTGGTTACATATATGATCTAGGATAAAACTCTTTAAGTTAAGACGTTAGGAGCTATAATACGTAAAAAAAAAAAAAAAAAAAAAAAAATGTCGCCGAGGTTAACCGGGGAATCATGTAGGATAAACTAGGGAATCATATAGGACTATTTTTAAAAAACTACAAATAATGCCCATGGCTTGTCAGTATATTTTTTCATTAATAATCTTCCTCGTATGTAATCGTGAAAACTTTGTAACTAATTCAACAGTTCATAATATAAATACAAGTCAAAAAATAACTTTCATACGCCATCGGGAAGTCTATTGTGATATCAAAAAGGAGTGTGTTATATGGCAGTAAAAAATTTTAATAGCCTCTCTATCGATATAAAAAATGAAACTCAAAACATTAGATTATTTAGGGCCAAATTAAAGAAGTACCGGTACCTAATTTCTTCTATTCTGTAGGTGAATTCATGACATTCAATAACGCTTCATGAAATTTATACTAAAACTTTGTGTTATAATACTAGTAGACTATATTGTAAACCTCGTCGTATATATTTCATGTAGACTGTGACTGTAAATTATGACTTTATAATAGTATTACGTTTTTTGACTTGTTCCATATTCTAGCTGTGAAGCAATGTATGAATACCATGGAAGGTTAATAAATACAATACAATACAGTACAATACAATACAATAGGCCTGGTTATCAAAGTAGGATGAAGTTAAGCAATAATAATCGCTTCAGAATATGAAATAAAACATGATCAATCAATTTTGTTACAACAGACTTAATTTTTCTATGTCTCTAATAGGCTAAAATAATAATAAAATGAGTGCAATCAAAAACATATCCACTGAAAATAGTATGTCTAATGATGAATTCTCTAGAAATTTCAGCAGCGTAGGTGATAGAACTTTAAAATAAATACCTAGTGTTCTTTTGATTAGACTGAAGCATTTTATTGTGAAATTTAGTTATATAATGCAACCTAACACTGACAAATATCTTCAAAAAACAATTGTTTAGTTTCTTCATAACACTTGTGGAAAACCAGGTATATCGAGAAGAGTTTTAGAAATTAATGATCCACACTTAATTTTATGAACACTGCCATTAAAAATACTAGATATTTGATTTTCGCAATCCATAAGATTTGAATCTACTTTACTACTACTTTATAATTGTATTAAGTTTTTTGACTTGTTCCATATTCTAGCTGTGAAGCAATGTATGAATACCATGGAATGTTAATAAATACACTATACAGATTACTGTATTTAAAGACAAATTATAGCAATTACAGTATGAATCTTTCTTCCAAACAGAGCTTATTATGACAGAAAAGTCACAACTAGTCGGTGGAGTCAGCTGAACTGTGCATTTTCAGCTGTTGTCACGCGCGTTCCTGGGTTATCAGGTCGGAAAGGGGGCGTCGTTTTATCTCAACAATTGACATTCACCGATGATTGATTGTATAATTTTAGACACCCCTATAACCTAGCCAGGATGGAGGGACTATAGACATAACCAGCAACCCAAATCTACTCTCGCTAGCACACACTCCAATATGACGAAGGAAATTGGAGGGGAAGCTGGAATCGAGGCAAAATAACACGCGGCTCTGTCGTATCCCTCAAAACAATGCCTCGATTTAATAAACTAATGCAAAACCGGGGGATGCAGGGAGGGGTGTTCTAGCTTTGCCGCCATGAATTGAAACGACCCCTTCCCTCTTCCTCCCCGTACTATCCTACTCTTGTTGCTATAATTAATGGAATGTTCACACGAAACCGCCTCATTTCGACAAGTAAAGGGGGAAGAGAGAACACTGCTCCAATATTACGCCAAAGAATTTCGCAGGAAAGAAATGTCAATTATATCAAGGAAATCAATATTTTCCGCAGGCACATGGATGTCATCCCAGGACTGCGGAGCGCTTCAGATATGAGTGTAAAGCTGTGATAAACGCCATGTCGTCGTGATGTACGCAAAGGTTAAGGCAAAGGCCTGACACTGCGTGGAAGCCCGCCGTGGATTAGATTTCCTCCACAGTGCCTTGTAGAGACACTTCAAAGTTTGGTCATGGGTAAACATTACACAGGAGTGACCCACAAATTTTATCTACCATTACAAATTGTGAAATATTAAAAAATATTTAACAATAATTTAATAGGCCTACGTTCCATTTCGTAACTCATCTATCAATACAAACTGTAGCAAATACAAAAATATTTAAAAACAAATTAATACGTTCCATTTTGTAACTTACTTATCTAACAATACAAACTAAAACATACTGTATACAAAAAAAATTAACAATAACCTACTACGTTTCATTTTGTAACTTATCTACCAATACAAACTGCATAATATAGGCCTACAAAAATATTTAAAAACGAATTAATACGTTCCATTTTGTAACTTACTTATCTAACAATACAAACTGAAACATACTGTATACAAAAAAAAATTAACAATAACCTACTACGTTCCATTTTGTAACTTATCTACCAATACAAACTGCATAATATAGGCCTACAAAAATATTTAAAAACGAATTAATACGTTCCATTTTGAAACTTACTTATCTAACAATACAAACTGAAACATACTGTATACAAAAAAAAAAAATTAACAATAACCTACTACGTTCCATTTTGTAACTTATCTACCAATACAAACTGCATAATATAGGCCTACAAAAATATTTAAAAACGAATTAATACGTTCCATTTTGTAACTTACTTATCTAACAATACAAACTGAAACATACTGTATACAAAAAAATTAACAATAACCTACTACGTTCCATTTTGTAACTTATCTACCAATACAAACTGCATAATATAGGCCTACAAAAATATTTAAAAACGAATTAATACGTTCCATTTTGTAACTTACTTATCTAACAATACAAACTGAAACATACTGTATACAAAAAAAAATTAACAATAACCTACTACGTTCCATTTTGTAACTTATCTACCAATACAAACTGCATAATATAGGCCTATAAAAATATTTAAAAACGAATTAATACGTTCCATTTTGTAACTTACTTATCTAACAATACAAACTGAAACATGCTGTATACAAAAAAAAATTAACAATAACCTACTACGTTCCATTTTGTAACTTATCTACCAATACAAACTGCATAATATAGGCCTACAAAAATATTTAAAAACGAATTAATACGTTCCATTTTGTAACTTACTTATCTAACAATACAAACTGAAACATACTGTATACAAAAAAAAAAATTAACAATAACCTACTACGTTCCATTTTGTAACTTATCTACCAATACTAACTGCATAATATAGGCCTACAAAAATATTTAAAAACGAATTAATACGTTCCATTTTGTAACTTATCTACCAATACAAACTGCACAATATACAAAAATATTTTAAAATAACTTAACATGTTCCATTTTGTAAATCTTATCTGCCAATGCAAACTGTAACATGTACAAAAATATTTAAAAATAACATAATGCACTCCATTTTGTAAGTATAGTAATACAAACTATAACCTACAAGGAGCTTACTTTCAAAACGACCCTTGTCCATTCTCATAAATTTGTCGGAAATCACGAAAAACGTTTCTAGGTCTAAAATCTCTTACCAGATAGGCAAGAGACATTATGAAACCAAAGAGGCTGGGTGCATTTAGAATCAAATGAAAGCATGAAATTCTTTGATTCCAAAACTAGGAATTAATATTTTGTCGCAATTTTTCTGTGGACAAGAGTCAGTTTGATTCCAGTAGTCACTTTTAACACAAGTTTTTAGTAGTTTAGAGGGCGTTATGAAGTAAAATCATGACAGTTGTATGTAAAGTTATATTTGAAAAAAATGCATGAACACAGAAAACTCATTTTCGTTAGCAAGTGGACAAGAGATGTTTTGAAAGCCAATTTTGTAGAGCAACTCTTATTAAAGAGGATTCCCCGGATCTTTCTTGATATAGAGCGGAAAAGATTAAAGTCTGATGGCGCAAGATCAGGGGAACAGGGTGGATGTGAAATATAACGTTCCAATAGAGGTCTCGGATAGCCGCTCTTGTAATGTTAGCAGTATTTGAACGGGTATTATCATGCTGCAAAAATCACTTAATGCAGTCTTCCCGTTTTTTTTCTTTGGATTACCTTGTTTGTCCCACCAGATATACGACATTAGCTTTATAGACAGCAGTTTTTGTTTCTTTCTGTTCTTGATGTTTATGTAAAGACACTACCTATTTTTCGCCACCAGTAACAATCTGGGACAAAAACGATCCATGTTGCTGACAACCTATTGATGAGCAAGAAAAAAGCACAAATGTATGTATTTATTTACACTGCAAATGGGTATATACCCGGTGGCAGTGGTAGCTCCTAAATTAAATGAAGCACGATCACATAACATAACATTTAAAGTAAATATGCTCATACCTGCACAAGTACCTTTCAGCACTACACTCATTTCGCTGTCAACTCACTCACTGCATTGGACTACGACACAGTTCACTGATTCTATCCTGATTTCACTAACACTTCAAAAACATTTTACTGTTAAAATACTTGTCACTGCCACTATAAATTTGTTTTATAATGCATTTACTCCTTCACTGACAGAAACACACTTCACTGACACTTCACACTTCTTCACTGATACAACACTTCAATAACAAAATATCAATTACACCCTCTAAATAGTGTCTAGAATATATTACAGTATATTAGTAAAGTCCTTAAGCCTATTTGCAAATACATTTTTGGTTGTTGGTAAAGCCTTTAGTAAGTCTGCAGGTAAAGCATTCCAGTCCCTGATAGTACGATTGAGAAAAGAAAACTTTCCAGTGTCCGTCCTCTGTCTTCTTTTCTTCAATTAATATGAGTGGTCGTTCCTTGAAGAGTAATTTGGCGGCTGCAACCTTTTTTTTTTTTTATTTCTCTCCAAATGGTAACATGCTAATTTTTGTTGTTTTCGCTCAAAACTTACAGTACACATACATCCAGTTTTTTAACTTGTTCATGGAATGAAAATGTCGTACGATAGTTGACAGTTAATCATACTGGCCAATTTCCGAGTTGATCGACAAGTCATCATGAATTAATCTGATTAAGAAGTCTTCATCAAAGTCGGTCTTACTGAGCGTGGAAAATCATTCATGTCAAAACGGTCATCTTTGAAACGAGAAACGCATTTTCGTGCCGTACTTTTAACGTAAACGATACAAATGATTCTAGTGACCTCCGATGCATTTACTCCTTTGTTAAACTTAAACGAAAGTACAGGTCGGAAATGTGTTTTCTTTTTTCTATTTGGTACTCCATTTTCTTTCGATCATAATTAACATTAAAAAAAAAAAGAAAAATTCAAGATGTATCAGGAACAAAATACTATGACATTAAAATGAAAAATAACAAATATCAAATAATTTTTTTACAAAGGCCCTATTACCTTAAAAAACAATAACGCTATGAATGTACGCTTCAACCTGTTAAAATAAAATTACTCGAATACCTTTTTGTCTGTCACCGGAGCAAAGTTCACGTTTAGGTCCCAAAATGTATTTCCTCACATCACTTACCTGTAACAAAAAAGAAAACATCAATTAAATCATTGCCACACGATGAAACAAAATACAAAAAAATCATAAATATTTTCAACAACGACTTCTGACCAACTAGATAAATAATGAATGATCAAATAATATTCTGAACTGTCTTCCACACCGAAGACTCGCGTTAAAATTTTGAATCCAATCAATTTTTAAAAATACTGTACAAAGCAACCAAGATCAAAACAGATGCCAGAACGAGAGTTGGAGGCCAGCAGGCCTAAATCTTTATGATGAAAAGAGCCATAATTAAGGTGACGATCATCATTAGGGTGAGAACGATCAGCTTTGTGGTGAAGATGATCAACATTGAGGTGACGACGATCACCATTAAGGTGACGACGGTCAGCATTAAGGTGACGGTGATCAGCATTAAGGTGACGACGGTCAGCATTAAGGTAACGGTGATCATCATTAAGGTGACGACGATCAGCATTAAGGTGACGACGATCAGCATTAAGGTGACAACGGTCAGCATTAAAGTGACGGTGATCAGCATTAAGGTGACGACGGTCAGCATTAAGGTGACAACGATCAGCATTAAGGTGACGACGATCAGCATTAAGGTGACAACGGTCAGCATTAAGGTGACGGTGATCATTAAGGTGACGGTGATCAGCATTAAGGTGACAATGGTCAGCATTAAGGTGACGGTGATCATCATTAAGGTGACGACGATCAGCATTAAGGTGACGGTGATCAGCATTAAGGTGACGACGATCAGCATTAAGGTGACGGTAATCAGCATTAAGGTGACGACGGTCAGTATTAATGTGACGGTGATCATCATTAAGGTGACGACGATCAGCATTAAGGTGACGGTGATCAGCATTAAGGTGACGGTGATCATCATTAAGGTGACGACGATCAGCATTAAGGTGACGACGATCAGCATTAAGGCGACGGTGATCAGCATTAAGGTGACGGTGATCACCATTAAGGTGACGACGGTCAGCATTAAGGTGACGGTGATCAGCATTAAGGAGACGGTGATCAGCATTAAGGTGACGGTGATCACCATTAAGGTGACGAGGGTCAGCATTAAGGTGACGGTGATCACCATTAAGGTGACGAGGGTCAGCATTAAGGTGACGGTGATCATCATTAAGGTGACGACGATCAGCATTAAGGTGACGGTGATCATCATTAAGGTGACGACGATCACCATTAAGGTGACGACGGTCAGCATTAAGGTGACGGTGATCAGCATTAAGGAGACGGTGATCAGCATTAAGGTGACGACGGTCAGCATTAAGGTGACGGTGATCAGCATTAAGGTGACGACGGTCAGCATTAAGGTGACGGTGATCAGCGTTAAGGTGACGACGATCATCATTAAGGTGACGACGGTCAGCATTAAGGTGACGGTGATCAGCATTAAGGTGACGGTGACCACCATTAAGGTGACGATGGTCAGCATTAAGGTGACGACGATCAGCATTAAGGTGACGACGGTTAGCATTAAGGTGACGACGGCCAGCATTAAGATGACGGTGATCAGCATTAAGGTGACGACGATCAACATTAAGGTGACGACGATCAGCATTAAGGTGACAACGGTCAGCATTAAGGTGACGGTGATCAGCATTAAGGTGACGACGGTCAGCATTAAGGTGACGACGATCAGCATTAAGGTGACGACGATCAGCATTAAGGTGACAACGGTCAGCATTAAGGTGACGGTGATCATTAAGGTGACGGTGATCAGCATTAAGGTGACAATGGTCAGCATTAAGGTGACGGTGATCATCATTAAGGTGACGACGATCAGCATTAAGGTGACGGTGATCAGCATTAAGGTGACGACGATCAGCATTAAGGTGACGGTAATCAGCATTAAGGTGACGACGGTCAGTATTAATGTGACGGTGATCATCATTAAGGTGACGACGATCAGCATTAAGGTGACGGTGATCATCATTAAGGTGACGACGATCAGCATTAAGGTGACGGTGATCATCATTAAGGTGACGACGATCAGCATTAAGGTGACGACGATCAGCATTAAGGCGACGGTGATCAGCATTAAGGTGACGGTGATCACCATTAAGGTGACGACGGTCAGCATTAAGGTGAAGACGATCAGCATTAAGGTGACGACGGTCAGCATTAAGGTGATGGTGATCAGCATTAAGGTGACGACGATCAGAATTAAGGTGACTGTGATCAGCACTAAGGTGACGACTATTAGCATTAAGGTGACGACTATTAGCATTAAAGTGATTGGTAACATTAAGACACCTGTGACCAAAACTCGAGCTGCAGTGATTACATGCGACAGACAGCCTCTGAAGTAAGGAGACGGAGGAAAGGTACTTGGCATGAAAACTACAACCAGTGGTGGTTCCTGTACTAACATCTTAATCAATTCCGGGATAAAAATCTCATGCTTTGCTGTATCAGTAATATCACTGCTGTCATCAAGAGCCAGTGAATAATATACGATTTTTCTTGCTTCTTTTTTTAACCTTCCTCTTGAATATAATCAGGAATTTTCTAAATTCTTCTCTCGATACTTGGTCGAGAAATTCATAGTTTTTCAAAAATAAAAACTTCTTATGGACAAGTTATTTAAGCTATTTTAATAATTACTCTTTTGAGAAATTCTGTTCTATTAAAAGGCTTTAGAGCACGAGATATTACAAACCCCATTAGGTAGCTGACTTCCTTACATTTATTTATCTCATCTTTCTCTTCCTGGCTATGATTTAAGACATGTCAATCCCTGGCGTTTAACAGTTCGTTGGCACATAGTATTGAATCAGTTTTTCTACAATATTATTATTAAATGGATAGCTAATAAATAGTTACCCTCATCTAAAGATTTAGAAGATTAAAATTGAGATAAAACCTAAGAATTTTATCCTTCTAGGGAGAAGATGTAAAAATATCAATATTCATGCACGTACAGAAGAATTATTATAGAAACACATACTTAGTGGTCAGTAATAATAATAATAATAATAATAATAATAATAATTATAATAATAATAATAATAATAATAATAATAATAATAATAATAATTATAATAATAAACAAGAAGAAATTCCACATAGCTCTTGAAGACAATCCACATTCGTAACATAAAATACCATCTGTTCTACAAAAAAACATTGGCAACTTTCATATCTTCGTCTGACTTTAGTCTAATAACGCAGACTTTATCGAGAATCTAACCCTGATCCCTTTGGTCAGAGGCACTCATCTGTACAAGCTACAACTGGTCCCACTCAGGTGTTAAAATTGCCCTTACACAGATTTATACTGCATGGAACCTAAAACATATGAAAAAATCTTTAGGTAGGGGAATATCTTTTGCTTCCAAAGCCTTTTGTTATTGGGTTGAGGGGGTAAAGCAGTTAGGGAGAAAGAGGTAAACGCCGTGAGGGGTGCGGGGCAGCCCCTGTGGTGGAAGGGGTGGGGGTGAGCTTTACTTTAATCAATCGTGTACTATATATGTAAACTCACAACATATTTTGATGGATCCTTTCAGAAGATGCCGCCTCGGTGTCACGAGATAAAAGGTGGCTTCATGATGGAAACCAACAGCAACACTCCGAAACCAAAACCTTTCAGTATGCAACACTCGTTACATATCATTTACTATCGTAAAAGGTTTGTGGAGAGAGGAGTCTTCGAAAACATCTCGAAACGGAAGACTTCGTAATATTGATTCACAATCTCCATTTGACGAGATTGGTCAAGCGAAGACTAAACGAATACAGTCTGTACAACGTTTAAAAGTCTTATTCTCCCTCTCCGTAACCCCTTCACAATAACCTGATAATTCTTATTCCATCCATTTAATCCCTCCATTTTACCATCCATCCAACAGTCCATTTTACCCGTCCATTCCGCCCATCCATTCATTCCACCCGTCCGCCCATCCATCTATCAATTCCATCAGACCGTCCGTCCGTACATCCATCCATCCATCCATCCATCCATCCATCCATTTCATTCGCCCGTCCATCTATCCATTTTTATTAGTGTATCCATCCATTTCATCCATATGTCCACCCATCCCATCCGCCCGTCCATCCATCCCATCGACCCGTCCATTCATCCAATCCATCCTCCCGTTCATCCACTTTCCGCCCTTCCATCCACTTCATCCGTCCGTCCATCCATCCCATCCACCTGTTCATCCATCCCATCCGCCCGTTCATCCATTCATTTCATGCGCCCTTCATCCATTTCATCCGCCCGTTCATCCAACCAAGCCATCCGCCCGTCCGTCCATCCATTTCATCCGCCCTTCCATCCATCCCATCCGTCCCGTTCTTCTATTCATTTCATGCGCCCTTCATTCATCCATTTCATCCGCCCGTTCATCCATTCATTTCATGCGCCCTTCATTCATCCATTTCATCCGCCCGTTCATCCAACCAATCCATCCGCCCGTCCGTCAATCCATTTCATCCGTCCATCCATCCATCCGCCTGTTCATCCATCCATCCAATCCATCCGCCAGTCCACCCATCCATTTCATCTGCTCTTCCATTCATCCATTTCATCCATCCGCCCGTCCATCCATTTCATTCATCCGTCCGTCCATCCATTTCATCCATCCGTCCATCTATTTCATCCGTCCGTCCATCCATCTCATCCATTCGTTCGTCCATCCATCACATCCGTCCATCCATCCCATCCGTCCAGCCATCCAATCCACCCGCCCGTTCATCCATCGAAGCCATCTGCCCGTCCATCCATTCAAGCCATCCATCTGCCCGTCCATCCATCCAACCCATCCGCCCTTCCATTCATCCATTTCATCCGTCCGTCGATCCATCAATTCCATCCGTCCATTCTTCCTATCCTCTCTCCAACCATCTCATTCATCAGCCTGTCCATCTATCCATTTCATTCGCTAGTCCACCCACCCATTTTATCCGTTCGTCCATGAAACCTATCCGTCCATCCATCCCATCCGCCCATCCATCCATTCATTTCATCCGCTCTTCCATCCGTCTGTCCATCCATGCATTTCATCCATCCCATCTGCCCGTCCATCCATTCCATTCCATCCCATCCTCCCGTTCATCCATTCCGCCCCACCCGCTCGTCTAATACATCAGTCCGTCTTCTATCAATTTCCATCCGCCTGTCCATCCACGCAATTTATCCGTCCGTCCATCGATTCATTCACTCATCCATACATCCATAACAGCTCAATAATTTCAACCGAACCATCCCATTCCATTTATTCCAATCCATTCACTTCATGTAATATGTTGTAATTACTTAATATCTCGTCGAGAATGGATGCGCTCTGTCCCTTCTAGAGATTTTCGTCTCTTCCTTTATGAAAATTCGGGTAACTTCTATATAATATAACCTATGTCTTAGAGTATTTCTCCTTATGTACAACAGAAAATATGATCGTGCAAATAATAATATTATTGGGCGTGCGATAACGCCGCAGTTAAGACTTCGCGCTGCAAGTCGGGAGGTAGTAGGTAGACACCTCATCCAGTTTCGGGAATGAAACTGCAGTTGTGTTGGTTTGAAAGTTTTGTTTTTGTTTCGGTTTACAAATGGAGAGTATGGGTCTGTCATAAGAGAAGGGCATTCGATATATTTTCTTCTCATATGTAGCGACATTTTGATATAAAACCCAGCTCACAACACATTTTGTGCGAGATCGTGCGTATTTGCTTGTTTTCCGCACAGAACCAAGACGCGGGTAAGTGTGAAATACCACATTCAGTATTCCCAACGTAACACACATAACAATTTCCCTCTTCTTACCGCTTAAGCGCGACATTCATTTTACTGCTTTAGGCTTTTAACATATTATTTTCAGAGACGTTTAACAGAGTAATAATTATAAATTGGAAACTTACCACTGCAATTTCACCTAAATTGCAATGTTAATTATTGTTTTTAAATATTTGCAAAAATTAAGTAAAGTCTACTACTTCACGAAACTTATTGCATTCCTGATACAAGTCACATTAAGGAAGCCGTGAAAAAATCAACGAGATTCCAGATGCCGATGTTATTACTGCAATATGTTATACAAATAATATTGTTAAAATATTAAAATGAAAAATAAATAATTACATAACCTTACCGTTTGTTTTAAGTTCGCATTTACAGACTGGGGGGGGGGGGGGGGAAAGACAGACGTATATCACGGCCTGCTGGAGTATAGTAAACACAGAAAACATTTTACAGCAACAATGTTGAAGAAAGATATTTTGGTGTTCCGAAGTTGGCGTCATTAAACAGAAACCAACATAAAGATTTCATTGCAACTAATTAGAAATTCGTCTTTCAGGTATGTAATAAACGATCTTCGCACAAAATAATGTACGATACACGAGCGGTATGTTTGTTTTCATGTTCTCGGAAATTAAAAAAGCTCAAGTACGTTTCGCTTTTTCAATCTTTTCCTCGACCATGAAAACGTCAACATACCGCTCTTGTAACGCATATTACTATTTCACTATGGCTCACTCAAAGTGTAAGACAAGTGCCTGTTACCACTTTAATATTGCACATGCCCGTAGCGAAGGGATGTGGCGTTATTGGACGTGGACGTCTAACTACTAGTAAAATTAGCATTCGACTGTGGCTTATAGTGTTGTTACAGTAAGCTATTTCAAATTCTGTCATCTTTTGTTTCACCACGGATCCTCCTGAGCGAGCATTCATATTGGGTGCTAGATAAGACGTATGTAAAAAAATAAATGTACCTATATACATTTGAATTCCCTACTTACGTAGCCTCGGGTAAATTTTACATCAATTTAACACAGTTGGACTTGTTCTAAAAGAAGGAAGGAAAATTCATTAACAGTACGGAAGTTGGGGCATTTTTGATGCGGACACGTCCTTGCACACTTCACATGGCGCCTGGTAGCTGTAATGAGAGCTGTGGCTTCTTGGAAAAGGGGCCCTGCATGTTTCACCTCTGAAGTCACTACGCGATCGCAGTCAATGATTCACTTCAGTCTGGTTGAAACTTGAAAGAAAGCAAGTCTGAGATGATGATCTCATCTCCAAATAAACATATTCGCTTTTGCAGAAACAGCTGAGTATCTAATTCTCGAGCTTCAAGCACTTCGTTGCTTATAAACGCTATGTTTTCAGATACCTAAATGAAATTTTCGTATTGAAATGTTCAAATTTTTATAAAAACGTAAATCTGCAAAATTTCTCGAATACAGTATAGGTTATGGAACGATTTAGAGCAAAAATAAATATCATAATAACCTGGAAACCAATTAATAATAGAGGATGCAAAATAGATCTTTCGGAAAACAAACACGTAACTATTGATACGAGAACAAAAGAAAATAATTTCAATTTTATAGAATGCTATTAATTGAGCATTGATATACAAAGCAGAAATAGGAAGTTAAAATTATCTCTGAAGACAAATAGTGACAGACGATCTATGAAATTTCGATTGCTTGAAAAGTCTTTATTCTCGGTACACAATTTTTAGGTTAGGTAAGGATTGATTTAAGAATTAAATAATGCATTCACGCAAAGTATGGCCACACGAATGAATACATATATATGAATGCATGAATGAATAAGTGAATGAATGGATAAATGAATGAATGGATGCATGAATTAATAAATGGATGGATGGATGAATGGCTGAATGAATAAATGAATGAATGAATAGATGCATGAATGAATAAATGGATGGAAGCATGACTGAATAAATGAATGCACGGATGGTAGCATGTATGAATGGATTGATGGATGGATGGATGGATGGATGGATGGATGGATGGAAGCATGCATGAAAGAATGGATGGAAGCATACATGAAAGGATGACTGGAAGCATGCATGAATGGATGGATTAATGGATGGGTGGATGCATGAATGAATGGATGGATTAATGGATGGGTGGATGCATGAATGAATGGAGGGATAGATGGATGGATGGATAAATGAATGGATGCATGAATGCATGGATGGATGGATGGATGAATGCATGAATGGATGGATGCATGAATGAATCGATGGATGCATGAATGAACGAATAGATGGATGGATGCATGAATGAATCGATGGATGCATGAATGAACGAACAGATGGATGGATGCATGCATGGATGGATGGATGGATGGAAGCATGCATGAATGGATGGATTGATGGATGGTGGAAGCATGAATGAACGGATTAATTGATCGATGGGTGCATGAATGAATGAATGAATGAATAGATGGATAAATGAATGAATGCATGAATGGCTGGATAGATAGATACATGAATGCATGAGTGGATGGATGGATAGATAGATGGATGGATGGATGGATGGATGAATAGGTTTATGAATGAATGAATGGATGGATGGAAACATGCATGAGTGGATGGATTGATGGATGGGTAGATGCATGAATGAATGGATGAATGAATAGATGGGTGCATGAATGGATGGATGGGTGAGTGGATGGATGCATGAATGAACAAGTGGATGGATGGATGGGTGAGTGGATTGATGCATGAATGAATAAGTGGATGGATGCATGGATGAATGGATCCAAGAATGAATCGATGGATGCATGAATGAATGGATGGATGGATGAATGAATGAATGAATACATGGATGGATGAACGAGTGAGTGAATGCAGGAGAATATTTAAAATGTACGTGAAATGTGGTCTTACAGGGAAAAGGGGGTAAGAATAAATGTCTATACAAGTTGAAAGCCTGTTGACTACTTGTCACACTCCAATCTCACCGTTCAATTCAAGGAACAGTAGACAATTTCGAAGGGAAAAGCCGAAAATGGACTAACCTAATACCTAGAATAGTGTTGGAACATGACAGAACAGCAACAGGGCAGAATCGTCCAAGATATTCAAAGTCTGCATGTAGAATGGATAGAGGAAGCGCCGCTATCCTCGCAAGAGAAGGGATCTGAACCCTTGCGCTGTGTGAGTGACACTCCAGTAAACTCTCCCCAGAGTATTGCTACGAGCTTACAAGCAAACATTCTGATGGGGGCAGATAAAAAAAGTTATTTTTTTTTCTTTGACAGTGTTAATAAAGTCAAAACAATTGCTTTACAAATTTTGGCCACTCGACCGCAATTACGAGGCCCGTCAAAAAATAAGTTCGCGAGGGGCTGTCAACAGAAAGAAACACAATTTCATTGGAAAGATTTTTTACAACAGACACAGATATGTCTACTTACAAATGGTTTTTAGAGAACCCGGAGGTTCATTCCCGCCCTCACATAAACCCGCCATCGGCCCCTGTCCTGAGCAAGATCAATCCAGTCTCTACCATCATATCCCACCTCCCTCAAATCCATTTTAATATTATCCTCCCATTTACGTCTCGGCCTCCCCAAAGGTCTTTTTCCCTCCGGCTTTCTAACTAACACTCTACCAATATGCGTACGTGCTACATGCCCTGCCCATCTCAAATGTCTGGATTTAATGTTCCTAATTATGTCAGATGAAGAATACAATGCATGTAGTTCTGCGTTGTGTAACTTTCTCCATTATCCTGTAACTTCATCCCTCTTAGCTCCAAATATTTTCCTAAGCATCTTAGTCTCAAAAACTCTTAACCTATGTTCCTCTCAAAATTAGAGTCCAAGTTTCACAGCCATACAGAACAACCGGTAATATGTTTTACAAATTCTAACTTTCAGGATAGAGGAGACGGCCTCCAGATATGGACGATAGCTCTGCGAATATATTGCATAAGCAGTCGTGGACAGCCGATAAGGGGTGGTACTCCAGCTTAGAGGTTGGGCAGGGCTAACAACCCATCACCGTAAGAAACAGCTTGTTACAAAACCCAAACGTAAGAGATAGGCCTACCTAGTTTCCGCAAGCCACGAATTCGCGAATTTCGGTCTTTCATATGATAAAAGGAAGTTTTTTTTATATATATATTTCATGCTCTTCCAGGTCAAAATATCATAAGTTTAAACACGTGAGGAGACCCGAAATTTTTTTAAGAATTTAATTGGAAGTTATACTTTTTCAATTAAAATTAAGGTGACATTCAACATTTAATTTTTTTAAGGTGACATGTATTTATCTAGGCTGACGAGTTTACTTCCTTGGTTTGAATTGTAAATTATTTAAAACTAGCGTGTAAGAGGGCCTTAGACTAGAAATGTTTAGCTTCTGTTTATAAGTATGCATAAGGCTGTAATTATTTGACTTATTTGAACTGTTGTATCAGTGAAGCGAGGTGAGTCAGTGAAGTTATGGTTTTACAGTGCAGTGAACAGTTCCGATCAGTGATAATTTATAGCGTCAATGAAATGTGTTCTATAGTGTCAGTGAAATGTGTTACAGAGTGTCAGTGAAATGTGTGCTAAAGTGTCAGTGAAATGCGTCATAGTGCCACTACAGGGAATGAGATGAGAGTAAAGTGAAAGACTATTGAAACTTATGTAGGACCTATAGATAATTATGTAGGTTGTATTGTAAAATTAGGTATTTTATTTTATGTTTTATTATTATTGTGTTAAATTGTATTGTGTATTATTATTGTATTGTGTGTACAATTGTATATGTGTTGTAAGATTGTATTGTGTATTGTAAATTTTATTGTGTATTGGTTATCATTTTATTGTGTATTGTTAATATTGTATATACCACTGCCACCGGGTGCTTGCCCACTTGCAGTGTAAATAAATACATACAAGATAATTTTGTTTTACGAAATTTTATTTTAAAGTGCCCAATATATACACTGAAAGCCACATAAAATATGTGCGTAAGTTAGTACAAGAAGCTTTGATAAAGCTAAGTTCTCTGCTCGCTGTACTGTTGGCAGCCATGCCAGTGGCTGGAGTTAGCTGTGTTTACGATTTTGTTGTAATTAAGAGTGCAATTTTCTCAAAAACTTTGATTACAATATACTTTGCATTGATATTTACGCACAATATTCTGAATTTAATATTCAACTTCTAGGCCTACTTCAATACAGAATTTTGAATCTAATATTCAAACCGGATTTCGAGTGACTTTATTTTTAAATATAAAGTAGAAATAGCCTGAATGGTTTGTGGTGTCTATTAGTTTATATAATTCACACACAGGATGGGAGACTGTTGCACAATTTCTCTACACAAGAGGTAAGTGCAGATAGAAAAACTGTCAAGTTTTGTTCAAATGTTTTCCTTGATACCGACCTCTAGTCTGTGTACTTATATTCAGTGATGATGTACTTAAATTCAGTAATGTATTTTGCACGACGAGATTCAAAAGTTACATTTTTTTTAATGCGAAATAACATCGAAATTAACCACATTTTTATACCAAAATTTAAGATTTAAAAGCCATTTGTAAGTAAGTAAATAAGTAATTTAAGAATTTTATTCACCATAAAATACGATTCCTATTAATCACCTTATTTTGAAAATAGAACATCCGTGATCTCATTTACATATAATAATAATAATAATAATAATAATAATAATAATAATAATAATAATGATAATAATAATAATAATAATAATAATAATAATAATAATAATAATAATACTTACTTACTGGCTTTTAAAGAACCCGGAGGTTCATTGCCGCCCTCACATAAGCCCGCCATAGGTCCCTATCCTGCGCAAGATTAATCCAGTCTCTATCATCATATCCCACTGCTGTGGTCGTGCCAGAGAATCAGTCCCATTCCGAGGCTTATTTGAAGGTTTCGTAACAAGCTGTTTTTTTACGGTGATGGGTTGTTAGCCCTTCGCCCAACCCCAAGCTGGAGGTATAATAATAATAATAATAATAATAATAATAATAATAATAATAACAATAATAATAATAATAATAATAATAATAATAACAGCCAGTTAGTTCAGGCGGTAGCGTTTGAAACTCGTATTCGGAAGTCCCTAGTTCAAAAACCGTGGTCGTTCAATCTAGCTGGGGTTTTTCATGGTTTCCCTCAGTCACAAAGGCAAATGCCGGATTGGAAATTTACATATACCAAGATTCATCATCGCCTCAATCACCAATATCATCACAAATATTAATAAAATGAACCTAAAATCATTTGTCGCATTTTGCTGCTCGATTTCTAAACATGCAACGAACTTTCAATGTAAATGTGCAAAAATGCGACAACCATATTTGACTTTTGAAAAGATATATGTTTCAGAGATCTGTATGAACTAATTAGTTCTGGAGAATCTGAATTAAATGAAGTGCTAACGGCATGGGCAATGGTCAAGAAGGTAATGGAGCAATAGATGTTCAGATATGTATTTCAAAGAGTTGGTACAATTCATGTAAGTTAACAAGTTAATCAAATAATTTCTTCTAATCGATTTATACAATTCCATCGCATACTGTAAATTGTGAACTAGGATTTAATTGCATGAATCTTGTAAAAACTGTAATTAGAAACCTCTTTCAGTAAAATGAGTTAGCACTTTGCTAACAATACAGTAGATCTTGAAGGGCCTACTCGTACAGAATTTCAATGTTTAGAGTGTACATAAAATGACGTATTTTAATGTGACGTAAATTCAGCAGTAATTGATTCTAAACGTACCTACGTCTAATGATTTACTTACACAAGGAGCCTACATCTAGAGTGTGGTAAGATGGATTGAAAGTAATAAAATCCCAAGAAACAAATTATATAACTTTTTGTTTCTGCAAACCTTATTAATCTTATCTTTCTGTACAATTATTTAGAATATCGCACAAGCTTTTCGCAATTTGCACAAATATGCATTTTTGCGACAATTATTTATTTTCTGGCTTAAATTCTGCTTGGTACTCATAATTTCTGCCTTCTTGCCAAAAAGACCGGAGGAAAAAAAAAAAGAAGAACACTGAACGATAACCGATGAAGACCACGTTGTCATGACGACACAGAATAATAATACGCCATGTTGAAGCAAGACAGCTCTTTGCAATGAGCAAGTTTTCTGCAAATTGGAGCCCGGCTACACCTCCCCCTCCT
Source organism: Periplaneta americana (assembly GCF_040183065.1). NCBI lineage: Eukaryota > Metazoa > Arthropoda > Insecta > Blattodea > Blattidae > Periplaneta > Periplaneta americana. The sequence goes on from NC_091128.1 coordinate 169,556,054, forward strand.
TGTGTTGCAACCCCCACCACCCCCCACTCCAACACTGAGTTTAATTACGCAAAGCAAACCATTTTCGTAATGGGCACAGCAGAAGCACGGATTGGATTAATCCCATATCCCATGTACTACCGCAATACTTAGGTTAATTAATCTCCATAACACTGCCTGGAGCATAATATAATAACGTTTTATATGAAGATGAAAAACTCCGGTTAATGCTTTTGCAACACAGGATCTATTTTAATATGAAAGTGAATGTCCTAGGGGATAAAACTCACGGTATATTACATTTTGCACCCTTTAGTTATTTTCACATTGCAAAGCGTATTCCATGGAAAACATATGCTTGTTCTTTCTTCTGTTATTAAACGACGTCGTACCACCTATATGTGCTCCCTCAATTAGTTTGAATCTTCCTTCTTCCTTTAGAGGATGTTTCCAATTATTACTGCTGATTGGAAGAGAGCTAGACAAAATCGAAAATATGACGTCACGAGCAAGGCTGGATTCTGGTTGGAGATCGAGTAAAATCGTCCCCAGTCGGGGGAATTCGGATTTAATAACCGTCATTGTTGATCGGAACCAAAATATTAACCAATTCAGTTTATAAATAAGCTGAATATGTACCAAAATATGTAAAATCATGAAAATATTTAATATCAATATCTGACAGGTATAGGATAGATAAGGAATGAAGAAAGTTACACAACACAGAACTGCACACTTTGTACTCTTCACCTGACATAATTAGGAACGTTAAATCCAGACGTTTGAGATGGGCAGGGCATGTAGTACGTATGGGAGAATCCTGAAATGCATATAGAGTGTTAGTTGGGAGGCCGGAGGGAAAAAGACCTTTAGGGAGGCCGAGACATAGATGAGAAGATAATATTAAAATGGATTTAAGAGAGGTGGGATATGATGGTAGAGAATGGATTAATTTTGCTCAGGATAGGGAACAATGGCGGGCTTATGTGAGGGCGGCAATGAACCTCTGGGTTCCTTAAAAGCCAGTAAGTAAGTAAGTATAGGATAGATAAGACTCTCCAGTTGTGATTTCATAGAGCACCCAACTTTTTTACAGCACACTTGACACATTACTATTTTTCCATCTGTAGCGAGAGCTTCGTCCATCGCAATCCATGATTTTATTTTTGCCGTTAGGGTTGAAGATACAGGGGCCATTTTAGTTAGTTAAAAGCAGTAGATAAACTCACACTTCATACTGTAAGTAATAAAGCTAGAGAACTGAGTGAAATGAATGACATAACAGAACTGCAAGCACTGTTTCGCTTTACTGGATTAGGAGAAAATAGGAGATGTGGGATACTTGCATTTTAGCTGTTCCCTGTAAGAAACAAAGTACCTACTAAAACCTCAAATTATAGGCATTTACAAACTGAAAAGTGACATTCCTGTCTCATTCAGAAGGGTAGGATTATTCCAGCCGAGACTTGACACGGGTTTTCCCTGGAAGGATTAGGAAGAGTGTGGGTAAGGTTGTAAATTGCATGGAACGGCTTAGTAAGACGTGTGCAGAACAATATAATTCGAGACAAATCATGTCGTCCTCGTCCCACTCTACCGCATGACGGCAACGCTACTTTCTAAGTGATTTTTACAATACAAAGTAGTTGTATGAGAAAGGTTGCCCTTTGTTCACTCAGATTTACAGTGGGCGGTATGGGGCGAGTGCCTCTTACTTTCTGGAACTAAGGACGTTATGTTTCGTCCCGAAATATATCCTTTCTTGGGTAAGTAAAAAGGCTTTTTTAAATCCGTTTATTTCTAATTGTAAACTTCCCCAGCAGAAGTTTTTTCCTCCCTTTTACGGAAGTAAAAATGAATAAAACCACTAAATCTGTAGATTTATGTAATACCAAGCCATAATATATAATGTGGGGTAAATATGTAAAAATATGTATTATCAAATTTTAATATATTAATGGTAATTACCAGATTCACAAAGATTTGTTATTTATATACGTTTGGGTTGAAAGGAATATAATGTGTAATTACATAAAAATCCGGTCCCTAGTAATAGCAGTGGTAGCATCAGTAATAGTAGCAGCAGTAGTTGTAGCACAATTTAATATTCCTATTTCAGAATTGTAAGAGCCATTTACACTTCGAATGTGACGAAATGCGCTGAAAAAAATTGTGAGAAAACAACTTGTAAAATTTGTATGGAATTGAAGTTCAAGGCTACAGATATTTATAGACTGCGTAACATTTATGCTTTCGACAGTCCAGATCACTGAAACTTGCTCAACATACAAATAAGAGATTGCCTATTCATTTTTACAAGAAAATGAAAATGCGATTTTTGACTGAAAATTCGCCTAGACCACGACGCCACGGCGCGGGACGATATGTGTCAGAGGAAGAACAATTGTTTGTATATGCATCTGAAGTCTGATTAGTGAAATGTTACTAATTAGCAATGTATGCAATGGAGGGGGGAAAGGAACTGGCAACATATACCGTTATCTCCTGGCTTAGTTGCCTAATGAGTAATTGTCTTATTGATGTCACTGATGAGGTTTAAACCTGTCTTCGGAAAGTTGACAAAATAACAACCATCATTAATATATCATTATTAAAAGTAATTTTATTATTATTATTATTATTATTATTATTATTATTAGTTGACAAAATGACAACCATCATTAATATATTAATATTAAAAGTAATTTTATTATTATTATTATTATTATTAGTTGACAAAATGACAACCATCATTAATATATTAATATTAAAAGTAATTTTATTATTATTATTATTATTATTATTATTATTATTAGTTGACAAAATGACAACCATCATTAATATATTAATATTAAAAGTAATTTTATTATTATTATTATTATTATTATTATTATTATTATTATTAGTTGACAAAATGACAACCATCATTAATATATTAATATTAAAAGTAATTTTATTATTATTATTATTATTATTATTATTATTATTAGTTGACAAAATGACAACCATCATTAATATATTAATATTAAAAGTAATTTTATTATTATTATTATTATTAGTTGACAAAATAACAACCATCATTAATATATTAATATTAAAAGTAATTTTATTATTATTATTATTATTATTATTAGTTGACAAAATGACAACCATCATTAATATATTAATATTAAAAGTAATTTTATTATTATTATTATTATTATTATTATTATTATTATTAGTTGACAAAATGACAACCATCATTAATATATTAATATTAAAAGTAATTTTATTATTATTATTATATTATTATTATTATTATTATTATTATTATTATTATTATTAGTTGACAAAATGACAACCATCATTAATATATTAATATTAAAAGTAATTTTATTATTATTATTATTATTATTATTATTATTATTATTATTAAACATACAATATGTAAATTGTTCATACAACTGTGTTATATATAAATTGTATGTTTATTATCTAACCCATGAACACTGTTTAATTGACCTTACATGTGAGAGTTAAATTATGATTATTATTATTATTATTATTATTATTATTATTATTATTATTATTTACGGCGGAGACAAACAGAGACTTTGGTATATTAAGTTTAAAGGCTAATCAATTGCTTGGAGACAATACATAAGCATATCGCGAACACCTATGAGTAGCAATTAGGAATTCTCGAAGAAACAAGGGCTTCTCTGAGACGATGTGTAAGAATAACTAGAGACCACACATAGCACTTGGTAGTATAGAAATAACAATGAAGGCCTTGTAACTCCGTATATATATTATTTTGTTATTAGATAGTACTTCCCAAAATAAGTAAAAAAAAATCTTCTGTTTACTGTGAAATAGTGAAAACATTTTTGAACATTCTGTATCCAATTTTATATTTAAAAATAGCACTGGAATTGAGCAACTTGATACCGAGATTCCAGGCAAAATTTGTCACCTATTTCAATTAAAAACGTCGTTAAATAAAATCCTACACGTAGTTGTATACCGTGTTATTTCACCTAGAAATCAACTCAACAGCGGTCCGGTTGGTTCCATTAAACTCAAGTAATGTCATGTAAACTTGCCAAGAGTTGTAATGATGTAGATGTAGAACCTCGAAGAACGAAGAAAGCAACCGAATCCCCTGCCTGGAACGGAAGCATGCTACAGTTTAGCAGGATTTATTGCCACGCACCCCGACACGTGTCCCGCGTCACGTCGACTGCACGTCAGTCGGATTCACCGCCAAGACCACGTTTCGAACTCTCAATGTGATAATTTCGCCACTGAAAGTGACTGCACGGGTATTTCCGGTTTCCATTCTTGATATGAATAAGCTTCGCTTCTTCTACTGAAACGCATAGTGTCGTATCGAATCATACCTCTCATGCCGCAGTATCTCACAATATTCTATTCTACCCCATCATGGGCCCCTACCTGACACCAACCCATTCTATAATATCCCATCCTACAGCATCCTATCCCACCGTGCTCTATCTCATGCTGCTATCCTCTTCTACCACATCCAAAACCGTACTTCCATACCCTATCCTTTCCCAACCCGTTCTTCCGTACCCTATATCATCCCAAACCATTTTTCCGTGCCTTATCCCATTCTTCCCTATCCCTTCACATATCAACCAATTCTTCCTCACACCATCTTATCTCAACAACCTATTCTTCAGCATCTCATCCCAATAAATTGTATCGTACCCTTATCACATTCCATTCCACTCTACAGCACGTTATCCCATTATACCGTACCCTATCCAATCCCATTCTAACGTACCACATCTCAACTATCCTATTCTACAGTATTCCATCCCATTCTATTGAATTCCACTACATCCCATTCTACCCCATTACATCCTACCGCATCCTATCCATTCCATTCCACCGTATTCTATCCCATTCCATTCTACCGTATTCTATCCAATTCCATTCCATCCTATCGTATCTTATTTCATTCTACCGTATTCTATCTCATTCCATTCCATCGTACCCTATCCCATTCCATTTCATTCTACCGTATTCTATCCCATTTCATTTAACGTATCTTATCCCATTCCTTCCTGCCGCAGCCTATCTATTCAATTATGTTGTATCCTATCCAATTCCATTCCATTCTTCCATATCCTATTACATTCCATTCTTCCGTACCCTATCCCATTCCGTTCTTCAATATCCTATCACTTTGTACCGTACCCTATCCCCTTCCATTCTTCCGCATCCTATACCATTGTACCGTATCCTAACCCACTCAATTCTACCATATCCTATCCCATTTCATTCTACCATAGCCTATCTCATTCCATTCTACATATCTTATCCCATTCCATTCTTCCGTATCCTATCCCATTGTATCGCATCCTATTCCATTCAATTCTACCGTATCCTATTCCATTTCATTCTACCGTAGCCTATTCCATTCCATTCTACCGTAGCCTATCTCATTCCATTCTACATATCTTATCCCATTCCATTCTTCCGTATCCTATTCCATTGTATCGCATCCTATCCCGTTCCATTCTACCGTATCCTATTCCATTCTACCATATCCTATTGCATTCCATTCTTCCGTATTCTTTCCCTTTCTACCGTACCCTATCCCATTCCATTCTTCCGTATCCTATCCCATTGTACCGTATCCATCCCATTCCATTATACCGTATCCTATCCCATTCCATTCTTCCGTATCCTATCCCACTGTACCATATCAAATCCCATTCCATTCTACCGTATCCTATCCCATTCCATTCTACCGTATCCTATCGCATTCAATTCTGCCGTATCCTATCCCATTCCATTCTACCGTATCCCATTCAATTCTACCGTATCCTATCCCATTTAATTCTATCGTATTCTATCCCATTCAATTCTACCGTATCCTATCCCATTCCATTCTACCGTATCCTATTCTATTCCATTCTACCGTATCCTATCCCATTCCATTCTACCGTATCCTATCCCATTCCATTCTACCGTATCCTATCCTATTCCATTCTACCGTACCCTATTCTATTCCATTCTACCGTATCCTATCCCATTCCATTCTACCGTATCCTATCCCATTCCATTCTACCGTATCCTATCCCATTCCATTCTACCGTATCCTATTCTATTCCATTCTACCGTATCCTATCCCATTCCATTCTACCGTATCCTATCCTATTCCATTCTACCGTATCCTATCCCATTCCATTCTACCGTATCCTATTCTATTCCTTTCTACCGTATCCTATCCCATTCCATTCTACTGTATCCTATCCTATTCCATTCTACCGTATCCTATCCCATTCCATTCTACCGTATCCTATCCCATTCCATTCTACCGTATTCTATCCCATTCCATTCTACCGTATTCTATCCCATTCCATTCTACCGTATCCTATCCCATTCAATTCTACCGTATCCTATCCTATTCCATTCTACTTTATCCTATTCTTTTCCATTCTACCGTATCCTATCCCATTCCATTCTACCGTATCCTATCCTATTCCATTCTACCGTATCCTATCCTATTCCATTCTACTTTATCCTATTCTATTCCATTCTACCGTATCCTATCCCATTCCATTCTACCGTATCCTATCCTATTCCATTCTACCGTATCCTATCCCATTCTACCGTATCTTATTCTATTCCATTCTACCGTATCCTATCCCATTCCATTCTACCTTATCCTATCCTATTCCATTCTACCGTATCCTATCCCATTCCATTCTACCGTATCCTATCCTATTCCATTCTACCGTATCCTATTCTATTCCATTCTACCGTATCCTATCCTATTCCATTCTACCGTATCCTATCCCATTCTACCGTATCCTATCCTAGTCCATTCTACTGTATCCTATTCTATTCCATTCTACCGCGGTCGCATTGCACCTTGCGAATCTTGAGCCAGTCAAACTCCTGTAGCGTTGTTGGAAACTCGCTAATATTGTAAATTTACACGGCTATGTAAACCGATGTACAGTAATCCAGAGAATGGTTGAAGAAATGTGGTCTCACCAATTCGCTCACTTACGCAGGGAAGGATAGAATTAAAATACGTGCTTGCTGACAGCATAATATTTTTAGTCACATTATATGGTCAACCGATCAAAGTTCATAAACATAACGCTGCCAGATGGGCTAAGAGTACAATCTTACAAGACAAAAGAACAGTGACAATAATAATAGTGGTAATGGCTCTGATGGTGGTGGTGGTTGTCGGTTCTGGTGCTGGTCACAATTTTATTCGGCTCGGACAGCCATGGTAAAAATTTAAGTGGTTACAATTGTTTACCAAATCAAAACAGCAATGCCTCCAATGCGAAGGCCCAAACAAAGTCTCTTGTAATGGTTGTGAAAAATGTTAGGGACACTGAACCTTATCAGAGAGATAGACAAACACCCAACATTCCAGAGATGTGTCAGCTCAATTTCCTGGGAAACGGCTCCTGGTGACGGATCCGACAGTGGTGGAGCGGATTACGCAGCTTTGCTCACTCGTCCCTCTTAATGATTGAACATGTTCGACACCCCATTAGCGATGACGTGCGCGTCACGCGACTATCCGAGTCGGTACACTGTCATGGTACCCATTTTAACACAACGTGAATGTCCTTTGAAATAAAAGTGGGAGGGTGCGTGGGGTGAGGGAATGCCAGCTTTCTCTCCCTTACCCTTCAAACGCAATAATTTCCCCTTCACCCTTGGGGACTCTGTCACCCTATTACCTAGCTCTACCTTTATGCATTAAGGGTGCATAACAAACCCTTTAGTCAGACAGCTGATTGCAATGGGGAGAATAAAAAACCTATAGGTCAACCACAATACATCGATCTGCTCTTAGCTCAGATAAACAGGATTGCGTAGTTTTAATTGGATCACGCTCGCTTGTGTTTACGTTAGGCGAGACACTCGGCGCGGAGCGCACCGGCCTGATAAAAGCATTGTCACGATGCACAACTTGCATAATTTAATAATGGCCGGACAAAAGTTCCAAATATTCGCCAGCAATTAAAAGTATAAAGTTATCCTGAAATTAAACTGATAGCGAGAACGACGGACCTGCCGACTTTGTGCTTGCCGTTATACAGTGGCACGCGTGTTCAGCAAGCAATAGAAAACAGATAAAATATGACGATAAGATAGCGAAAGACAAAATTCGACAATAAAATAGCGACAAGCAGAAGAGGACAACAAAATAACGACAGGCAAAACACCTTGACTAACGGAGGTAAAATATTCTAAGGTAACAAAATTCCTTTCCAGCTGAGATGTGAAGTGAAATGGAAAAAAGTACATTCAGGTCCTACAAAATTTCACATGAAATTGACCAACGTAAAGTATAATGTAGAGTCAAGGAGAAGTCTATTGTAAATTAAATAATAAAAAATAAATTGTTACGACTTTACTAATAGACAATAGACGACAAAAAAATAGCGATATGCAAGAGACAATAGAAAAACAGACAAAATATAACGAAGAGATAACGAAAGGCAAAATACAACAATAAATAGCGACAAGCAAAAGAGAATAAAATAGCGACAGGCAAAACACGACAATGAAACAGACAGGCAAGAGGCGACACTAAAATAGAGATAGACAAGAGGCGACAATAAAATAACGATAGACAAGAGGCGACAATAAAATAGTGATATACAAGACTCGACAATAAAATAGAGATAGACAAGAGGCGACAATAAAATAGAGATAGACAAGAGGCGACAATAAAATAGAGATAGACAAGAGGCGACAATGAAATAGAGATAGACAAGAGGCGACAATAAAATCGCGACAGGTAAGAGGCGACAATAAAATAGAGATAGACAAGAGGCGACAATAAAATAGAGATAGACAAGAGGCGACAATAAAATAGCGACAGGTACGAGGCGACAATCATATAGAGATAGACAAGAGGCGAGAATAAAATAGAGATAGACAAGAGGCGACAATAAAATAGAGATAGACAAGAGGCGACAATAAAATAGAGATAGACAAGAGGCGACACTAAAATAGAGATAGACAAGAGGCGACAATAAAATAGCGATAGACAAGAAGCGACAATAAAATAGAGATAGACAAGAGGCGACAATAAAATAGAGATAGACAAGAGGCGACAATAAAATAGAGACAGGCAAGAGGCGACAATAAAATAGAGATAGACAAGAGGCGACACTAAAATAGAGATAGACAAGAGGCGACAATAAAATAGAGATAGACAAGAGGCGACAATAAAATAGAGATAGACAAGATGCGACAATAAAATAGAGATAGACAAGAGGCGACAATAAAATAGAGATAGACAAGAGGCGACAATAAAATAGAGATAGACAAGAGGCGACAATAAAATAGCGATAGACAAGAGGCGACAATAAAATAGCGACAGGTAAGAGGCGACAATAAAATAGAGATAGACAGGAGGCGACAATTAAATAGAGATAGACAAGAGGCGACAATAAAATAGAGATAGACAAGAGGCGACAATAAAGTAGAGATAGACAAGAGGCGACACTAAAATAGAGATAGACAAGAGGCGACAATAAAATAGAGATAGACAAGAGGCGACAATAAAATAGAGATAGACAAGACGCGACAATAAAATAGAGATAGAGAAGAGGCGACAATAAAATAGAGATAGACAAGAGGCGACAATAAAATAGCGACAGGTAAGAGGCGACAATAAAATAGAGACAGGGAAGAGACGACAATAAAATAGAGATAGACAAGAGGCGACAATAAAATAGAGATATACAAGAGGCGACAATAAAATAGAGATAGACAAGAGGCGACAATAAAATAGAGACAGGTAAGAGGCGACAATAAAATAGAGATAGACAAGAGGCGACAATAAAATAGAGACAGGTAAGAGGCGACAATAAAATAGAGATAGACAAGAGGCGACAATAAAATAACGACAGGTAAGAGGCGACAATAAAATAGCGATAGGTAAGAGGCGACAATAAAATAGCGACAGGTAAGAGGCGACAATAAAATAGAGACAAGCAAGAGGCGACACTAAAATAGAGATAGACAAGAGGCGACAATTAAATAGAGATAGACAAGAGGCGACAATAAAATAGAGATAGACAAGAGGCGACAATAAAGTAGAGATAGACAAGAGGCGACACTAAAATAGAGATAGACAAGAGGCGACAATAAAATAGAGATAGACAAGAGGCGACAATAAAATAGAGATAGACAAGACGCGACAATAAAATAGAGATAGAGAAGAGGCGACAATAAAATAGAGATAGACAAGAGGCGACAATAAAATAGCGACAGGTAAGAGGCGACAATAAAATAGAGATATACAAGAGGCGACAATAAAATAGAGATAGACAAGAGGCGACAATAAAATAGAGACAGGTAAGAGGCGACAATAAAATAGAGATAGACAAGAGGCGACAATAAAATAGAGACAGGTAAGAGGCGACAATAAAATAGAGATAGACAAGAGGCGACAATAAAATAGAGACAGGTAAGAGGCGACAATAAAATAGAGATAGACAAGAGGCGACAATAAAATAACGACAGGTAAGAGGCGACAATAAAATAGCGATAGGTAAGAGGCGACAATAAAATAGCGACAGGTAAGAGGCGACAATAAAATAGAGACAAGCAAGAGGCGACACTAAAATAGAGATAGACAAGAGGCGACAATAAAATAGAGATAGACAAGAGGCGACAATAAAATAGATACAGGTAAGAGGCGACAATAAAATAGAGACAGGTAAGAGGCGACAATAAAATAGCGACAGGTAAGAGGCGACAATAAAATAGAGACAAGCAAAAGGAGACACTAAAATAGAGATAGACAAGAGGCGACAATAAAATAGAGACAGGTAAGACGCGACAATAAAATAGCGACAGGTAAGAGGCGACACTAAAATGGAGATAGACAAGAGGCGACAATAAAATAGCGACAGGTGAGAGGCGACAATAAAATAGCGACAGGTAAGAGGCGACAATAAAATAGCGACAGGTAAGAGACGGCAATAAAATAGAGACTAGCAAGAGGCGACACTAAAATAGAGATAGACAAGAGGCGACAATAAAATAGAGATAAGTAAGAGGCGACAATAAAATAGCGACAGGTAAGAGACGACAAAATAATGGAGATAGACAAGAGGCGACAATAAAATAGCGACAGGTAAGAGGCGACAATAAAATAGAGACAGGTAAGAGGCGACAATAAAATAGAGACAGGTAAAAGGCGACAATAAAATAGCGACAGGTAAGAGGCGACAATAAAATAGAGACAAGCAAAAGGCGACACTAAAATAGAGATAGACAAGAGGCGACAATAAAATAGCGACAGGTAAGAGGCGACACTAAAATGGAGATAGACAAGAGGCAACAATAAAATAGCGACAGGTAAGAGGCGACAATAAAATAGAGACAGGTAAGAGGCGACAATAAAATAGCGACAGGTAAGGGGCGACAATAAAATAGAGACAAGCAAAAGGCGACACTAAAATAGAGATAGACAAGAGGCGACACTAAAATGGAGATAGACAAGAGGCGACAATAAAATAGCGACAGGTAAGAGGCGACACTAAAATGGAGATAGACAAGAGGCGACAATAAAATAGCGACAGGTAAGAGGCGACAATAAAATAGAGACAGGTAAGAGGCGACAATAAAATAGCGACAGGTAAGAGGCGACAATAAAATAGAGACAAGCAAAAGGCGACACTAAAATAGAGATAGACAAGAGGCGACAATAAAATAGAGACAGGTAAGAGGCGACAATAAAATAGCGACAGGTAAGAGGCGACACTAAAATGGAGATAGACAAGAGGCGACAATAAAATAGCGACAGGTAAGAGGCGACAATAAAATAGCGACAGGTAAGAGGCGACAATAAAATAGAGACAAGCAAGAGGCGACACTAAAATAGAGATAGACAACAGGCGACAATAAAATAGAGACAATCAAGAGGCGACACTAAAATAGAGATAGACAAGAGGCGACAATAAAATAGCGACAGGTAAGAGGCGACACTAAAATGGAGATAGACAAGAGGCGACAATAAAATAGCGACAGGTAAGAGGCGACAATAAATTAGCGACAGGTAAGAGGCGACAATAAAATAGAGACAAGCAAAAGGCGACACTAAAATAGAGATAGACAAGAGGCGACAATAAAATAGAGACAAGCAAGAGGCGACACTAAAATAGAGATAGACAAGAGGCGACAATAAAATAGAGACAGGTAAGAGGCGACAATAAAATAGCGACAGGTAAGAGGCGACAATAAAATAGAGACAAGCAAAAGGCGACACTAAAATAGAGATAGACAAGAGGCGACAATAAAATAGAGACAGGTAAGAGGCGACAATAAAATAGCGACAGGTAAGAGGCGACACTAAAATGGAGATAGACAAGAGGCGACAATAAAATAGCGACAGGTAAGAGGCGACAATAAAATAGAGACAGGTAAGAGGCGACAATAAAATAGCGACAGGTAAGAGGCGACAATAAAATAGAGACAAGCAAAAGGCGACACTGAAATAGAGATAGACAAGAGGCGACACTAAAATGGAGATAGACAAGAGGCGACAATAAAATAGCGACAGGTAAGAGGCGACAATAAAATAGCGACAGGTAAGAGGCGACAATAAAATAGCGACAGGTAAGAGGCGACAATAAAATAGAGACAAGCAAGAGGCGACACTAAAATAGAGATATTCAAGAGGCGACAATAAAATAGAGACAATCAAGAGGCGACACTAAATAGAGATAGACAAGAGGCGACAATAAAATAGAGACAGGTAAAAGGCGACAATAAAATAGTGACAGGTAAGAGGCGACACTAAAATGGAGATAGACAAGAGGCGACAATAGAATAGCGACAGGTAAGAGGCGACAATAAAATAGCGACAGGTAAGAGGCGGCAATAAAATAGCGACAGGTAAGAGGCGACAATAAAATAGCGACAGGTAAGAGGCGACAATAAAATAGCGACAGGTAAGAGGCGACAATAAAATAGCGACAGGTAAGAGGCGACAATAAAATAGCGACAGGTAAGAGGCGACAATAAAATAGCGACAGGTAAGAGGCGACACTAAAATGGAGATAGACAAGAGGCGACAATAAAATAGAGACAAGCAAAAGGCGACACTGAAATAGAGATAGACAAGAGGCGACACTAAAATGGAGATAGACAAGAGGCGACAATAAAATAGCGACAGGTAAGAGGCGACAATAAAATAGCGACAGGTAAGAGGCGACAATAAAATAGCAACAGGTAAGAGGCGACAATAAAATAGAGACAAGCAAGAGGCGACACTAAAATAGAGATATTCAAGAGGCGACAATAAAATAGAGACAATCAAGAGGCGACACTAAATAGAGATAGACAAGAGGCGACAATAAAATAGAGACAGGTAAGAGGCGACAATAAAATAGTGACAGGTAAGAGGCGACACTAAAATGGAGATAGACAAGAGGCGACAATAGAATAGCGACAGGTAAGAGGCGACAATAAAATAGCGACAGGTAAGAGGCGGCAATAAAATAGCGACAGGTAAGAGGCGACAATAAAATAGCGACAGGTAAGAGGCGACAATAAAATAGCGACAGGTAAGAGGCGACAATAAAATAGCGACAGGTAAGAGGCGACAATAAAATAGCGACAGGTAAGAGGCGACACTAAAATGGAGATAGACAAGAGGCGACAATAAAATAGCGACAGGTAAGAGGCGACAATAAAATAGAGACAGATAAGAGGCGACAATAAAATAGCGACAGGTAAGAGGCGACAATAAAATAGAGACAAGCAAAAGGCGACACTAAAATAGAGATAGACAAGAGGCGACAATAAAATAGAGACAGGTAAGAGGCGACAATAAAATAGCGACAGGTAAGAGGCGACACTAAAATAGCGACAGGTAAGAGGCGACAATAAAATAGCGACAGGTAAGAGGCGACAATAAAATAGCGACAGGTAAGAGGCGACAATAAAATAGAGACAAGCAAGAGGCGACCTAAAATAGCGAAAGGCAAAACACGACAATAAAACAGATAGGTAAGAGACGACATCAAAATAGCGACAGGCAAGAGGCGACACTAAAATAGCGACGGGCAAGAGGCGGCAATAAACAATAACTGCAAGGGCAGTAATGTTAACTATACAACTGTAACCCCGATAGAGGACACTTCCTGTAGTCAGTGTTTCTTCCTGAGGGTCACAAGAAGCGCCGATAAAACGCGATGTTCAAGTAGGCTAAGTGCGAAGTGCGGAACCCAATTCCAAGTGAAATAATGTAAAGCGAACGAAACAAAGCGAGCACGATTTTTGCAGTATTTACCTCTGCTCGAGGATGCTTTTTCCTTCGCAAATCGGATTACAATCTGTAAACGTATTAACGTCTTGTTCGTCCTCGTTAGCGAACTGCTGATGTTTAGTTTATCATATCTTATGACGGTTGCAGAGGACCTTTCTGAAAGGCAAGAAAGACGTTTCAAAATCTGGTTGTAAATGTATCCTTTATCAATACCTCTTCAAATATTCCGACATCTCAATTAGTTATCCCACACACAGAAGCAAACGGGGAGGTTTTTAAACGCTTAAAAGAAAAACATTTTCCTTCGCTCCCGTCTCCATAAATCCTCACCCGTATACGTACGAATTTCTCTCGAAATTGGAAAGTAATACAACGACATTATAGATATTTCAAAATTTTTTTAATGGAATGGGAAACTATCAACAATTAAGACGGCTCTAACAGAATACTTTCAGGAATGAGATTTATTAAATATTTCGAAGGTTTTATACGTTTCCAGAATATGATGACGGTTTGAAAAACAAAGAAAGCAAAAAACAACGAATGAAAATGTTGTTATTCCTTATAATTATGCGTTAAAAAGCTCAGTTTTCGACATTTAAAGTTTAAACGTGTCTCCCAATTTTTTTTCCACCATATTAATAATGTCAAAACAAGTGCTTCTACAAATTTTGGCCACTCGAGCGCAATTATGAGTAATTGACATTATTGATATGGTGGAAGAAAACAAATTAACTTTCTTACCTGACCCCTTGAGAAAGTTCACTTGTCAGCCAGCTTATGGTCTGACTTCCAGCTGCATCAATTGAATATCGTTTTATGCCAAAGAAATGTGTATTTCCAGCTTCCAAAACATGTCCACATCAGAAGGCGCAAGGTGGAGATTGTGAAAGAGATAATCCAGAATTTCTGCAAAACGAAAATTAAAGGAACACAAACTGTCAATGTGATGGCAATAATGAACAGATAGTAAGGTTAAGATCGACGGTAAAGGCAACTATGAACGGAGAGTAAGGTTAAGATCGACGGTAAAGTCAACTATGAAGGGAGAGCAAGGTTAAGGTCGACGGTAAAGGCAAATATAAACAGAGAGGAAGTTAAGATCGGCGGTAAGGGCAAATATAAACAGAGAGGAAGTTAAGATCGGCGGTAAGGGCAACTATGAACGGAGAGTAAGGTTAAGATGTACGGTAAAGACAGCTATGAACGGAGAGTAAGGTTAAGATCGACGGTAAAGGCAATTATGAACGGAGAATTAGGTTAAGATCGACAGTAAAGGCAACTATGAACGGAGAGTAAGGTTAAGATCGACGGTAAAAACCAACTATGAACGGAGAGTAAGGTTAAGATCGACGGTAAAGGCAATTATGAACGGAGAATTAGGTTAAGATCGACAGTAAAGGCAACTATGAACGGAGAGTAAGGTTAAGATCGACGGTAAAAACCAACTATGAACGGAGAGTAAGGTTAAGATCGACGGTAAAAGCCAACTATGAACGGAGAGTAAGGTTAAGATCGACGGTAAAGGCAACTATGAATGGAGAGTAAGGTTAAGATCGACGGTAAAGGCAACTATGAATGGAGAGTAAGGTTAAGATCGACGGTATAGGCAACAATGAACGGAGAGTAAGGTTACGATCGACGGTAAAGGCAACTATGAACGGAAAGTAAGGTTAAGATCGACGGTAAAGGCAACTATGAACGGAGAGTAAGGTTAAGATCGACGGTAAAGGCAACTATGAACGGAGAGTAAGGTTAAGATCGACAGTAAAGGCAACTATGAACGGAGAGTAAGGTTAAGATCGACGGTAAAGGCAACTATGAACGGAGAGTAAGGTTAAGATCGACGGTAAAGGCAACTATGAATGGAGAGTAAGGTTAAGATCGACGGTAAAGGCAACTATGAACGGAGAGTAAGGTTAAGATCGACGTTAAAGGCAACTATGAACGGAGAGTAAGGTTAAGATCGACGGTAAAGGCAACTATGAACGGAGAGTAAGGTTAAGATCGACAGTAAAGGCAACTATGAACGGAGAGTAAGGTTAAGATCGACGGAAAAGGCAACTATGAACGGAGAGTAAGATTAAGATCGACGTTAAAGGCAACTATGAATGGAGAGTAAGGTTAAGATCGACGGTAAAGGCAACTATGAACGGAGAGTAAGGTTAAGATCGACGGTAAAAGCCAACTATGAACGGAGAGTAAGGTTAAGATCGACGGTAAAGGCAACTATGAACGGAGAGTAAGTTTAAGATCGACGGTAAAGGCAAATATGAACGGAGAGTAAGGTTAAGATCGACGGTAAAGGCAACTATGAACGGAGGGTAAGGTTAAGATCGACGGTAAAGGCAACTATGAACGGAGAGGAAGGTTAAGATCGACGGTAAAGCAACTATGAACGGAGAGTAAGGTTAAGATCGACGGTAAAGGCAACTATGAACGGAGAGTAAGGTTAAGATCGACGGTAAAGGCAACAATGAACGGAGAGTAAGGTTAAGATCGACGGTAAAGGCAACTATGAACGGAAAGTAAGGATAAGATCGACGGTAAAGGCAACTATGAACGGAGAGTAAGGTTAAGATCGACGGTAAAGGCAACTATGAACGGAGAGAAAAGTTACGATCAACGGTAAAGGCAACTATGAACGGAGAGTAAGGTTAAGATCGACGGTAAAGGCAACTATGAACGGAGAGTAAGGTTAAGATCGACGGTAAAGGCAACTATGAACGGAGAGAAAAGTTACGATCAACGGTAAAGGCAACTATGAACGGAGAGTAAGGTTAAGATCGACGGTAAAGGCAACTATGAGCGGAAAGCAAGATTAAGATCGATGGTAAAGGCAAATAGGAACGGAGAGTAAGGTTAAGATCGACAGTAAAGGCAACAATGAACGGAGAGTAAGGTTAAGATCGACGGTAAAGGCAACTATGAACGGAGAGAAAAGTTACGATCAACGGTAAAGCAACTATGAACGGAGAGTAAGGTTAAGATCGACGGTAAAGGCAACTATGAACGGAAAGCAAGATTAAGATCGACGGTAAAGGCAAATAGGAACGGAGAGTAAGGTTAAGATCGACGGTAAAGGCAAATAGGAACGGAGAGTAAGGTTAAGATCGACGGTAAAGGCAAATAGGAACGGAGAGTAAGGTTAAGATCGACGATAAAGGCAACAATTAACGGAGTATAAGGCAAATTAGGCGACGAAGGTGATTATGAAAGGAGAACAAAGAGAAGATGGACGACGAATACCATAAATGAACGGTGAATAAGGTAAAGAAAGACTGCAAAGCGACAGTGAACGAAGAATAAGACAAAGATTAACAATACAGACAACAAAGATCGGAGAATAAGCAAAGATAGCTGATAAAAGTGACAATGATAGGAGAATAAGATAAATATGAACAGTAAAGGCGACAATGATTGAAGAATTAGTCAAAGATCGACGGCAAAGGCATAATGAACGAAGGATAAGGCAAAGATCGACAATAAAGACGACAACTAACAATAATGAACAGGAAGACCTTGACAATCATGACGGTGATACATGTAAGTGTAATCACCTGTAAAGTGACTAAGCCTAGTTGTAGTGGCCTACGGTTTCGGTTGGAGATTGCGGAAGCTTTTCTCCGTGTTAGCTTAGGTTGTAGAAGCGACCACAAAATGCTGCTAGATCAACAAGCAGTAAAACTGTTGTTATACGCAGGGAGCGTCAGGTAGGGGCATGCAGAAGCCGCACCACAAGGTAACCCGCGGGCAAGAGCGGAGGTGCTTCCCAAAGACGCAGGCAGAATACAGAGAACTACATACACTTGTGACCACATTCCACTGAAGTAGTCTACATTTGAGGCGGTAACCCATATACGCTGTGATAAGCGGTGATAGCCTACAGGTGCAAGTCCATCAGAGCGTCTATTCACAGAAATTGAGCGAGTGTCCCGTATCTTCTTTTGACTGTCCTAAACAGTGGCTTTAAGCCAGCCGCGGCGAAAATGCGACTCACGAGCACATTGTGGCTCGCAGTGCTTTTCTCTCGCTTCCTACCTACAACCCCCACCCTCTTACTCACTGGAGTCAAACTCCGTTCCATTTGTATTTGTCTCGGACCTGCGAGTGGTGTATCGTCGCAATATCTCTCTCGAAACCATGTACCTCTACAAAAAAACGAAAGTTTCAAGCAGGATGGGAGGATGCATTCTTTTGCTTACAATATGATGAAAATATTAAATGTATGATTTGTTCACAAATATTACTAGGAAAACGGTTGTATAACATAAAACGGCATTATAAGTTACTACATGTTACTGATGAAACATTAAAAGGTTAAGTGTTGTTATTATTATTATTATTATTATTATTATTATTATTATTATTATCATCATCATCATCTCTGTACGTCGATTCTTTTACAGCAGATATACGAATAATGCGGTTAGATTTTCAATTTAAACTCACAGATTTACAATGTGACGTTAAATGAAAGCTAGATGTAAGGACTTGACAGATATTGAACTTTTCAAATCTTTGGAAAAAAAAAATAAATATTTGAAGCTTCGTTCTTTCGCTTGCTCTGTTGAAGCCATGTTCGCTGTAACTTACGTTTGTGAAAAATTATTTTCAACAATGAAAATAGTAAAAATCAAATTTAGATCACGACTGACAGACAAATATCTTCGTGATCAACTACGACTGGCAGTAAGTAACATAATTCCTGATTTTGAAACTTTGTCGCAGAGACATTCTGAAGACAGTTCATTTTAGGTTGTGATAATGTGTCCTATGTGTTCTTGTTCATTTCTTTCTTCGTTACACGTCCTAAATATTAACTTCCCCTTTGGTTGTCCGCCTCCCTCCATAGGTGCTATGCACGTTGCAGCTTACACAGTGGCTCGGCGCACCATGGCCTTTTCGCCATGCTCATGGGTGGCAACTGGTGCTCTCGAAGTGTGAACACAACCTCAGTGCAGTTGTACTGTACTGTACTGTCTGTAAACAACTTTGCTCGCGTCTGCAGTAAGTGGCGGCTCGTTTTAAGTGAAAAACATTATAATCCCCAGATCATTTCCCTTCAGTGATGAGTCGAAAGAGAAAGATTTTTTATTAAGAAGGGAAGTAAAGCTTGTATTATGTTCTATTAACTTTCTTACGCATGACATTTATGTTGCAAATAAACAGAGTGAAGGTTTTAGTAAAGATATACTGTCTAGATCTGCTTTAGAATAGCTGAAGGTAAAAATGGGATATCAACAAGGTGAGATGATATCAAATATCGTTAGCACGTTGTGCGTGCGAGTTACAGAATTGCACGACATATGATCAACTAGCTAAGAGCATTTATGGATAAATTTGAAATGTGGCAGTATCATGTAGAACGTAGACAACTTCACTTTCTTTGACTACAAACTATCTTGAAGAGTGATAAGAAAATCTTCTTATCAAATATAAGACCCTACTTCAAGACCTACAGCAGAATTTACTGGTAAGTTTGGAGAAACAGTGACAATTGACAAGGAATCGAGATTTTTCTGAAATCCTTTTGGCTTATAGCCGATAGAAGATCCTGAAAGTTTATAACTTGAATTGATAAATCTACAGAACAGCACGCCACTCAGATCCCAGCGAAATCAGGAATCTAACAGTTCGCAATGCTGCCTAAGACAGAATTTTCAAATATACTCTTTGCTTCCATATATACTGTCATTGCAAGTTATCTTGAACCTTACATCCCCTAAGTCTGTCTTTCGAACTGCTCGGTACAGCATGTACTCATCAACGTAACGGCACGGCAAGGATGCCCCTCCCTCGGGTAACGTGACTCTTTTCAAAAAACGTTGGTTCTTTCACTTTACGGCTCTCTACTGTAAAAGAACTTGGTTCAATATAGACATCATCTTCTCTCGATACTCCGGTTTTGAGAGAACATAGTTTCGTAGCAAGCTTTAATTAACTTGTAATGAGTAAGTATTTAAATATAATCGTGTGTACACTCCTCTCTCATCCGGGCTGGGGACCGGCAATGGAGGAGTTACTACAGCTACTTCTATACATTATATAGGCCTGCATGACTTACACCTACAGCTGATATGTACATATTCTTATAACAATATTTTACAGGCTTATTATTTGAGTTTACATTAATTTACAATTATAAACAATCCATATCCCTAACATTGCTGCCATCATCGCTTGTTCCAAAATTAATTATTTCGTCAAAGGCATCATTCATTCGGAATTATCTTCTTAATCGTAGGCACTACTTCCTGAACACGATAGAATTCTTCGATTGTATCCCGAATAACATGTTGATCGAAGTCGTCCACTTCAACTTTACACAAGTCTAATTCTGGAATGAAATAATATGTTTAGTAGAACTATAAGAAAATAATAACTTGCAACAGTAATTCATTATGTCGCTCTCAATACAGACACTATTGTACATAACTATTATAGCAATAATTTCTAAACATTACATACCTATTCTTTCCCGGAGTAGTGTGAGGTTCAATCGGTTGTAATTCAATATTATTTTTAATTCTCTTCACGGAACTAATACTTTTGCCAGAGTATTTAGCCGCTCTCTCATATTCCTTATCAAGAGGTTCCAGCAAATATTTGTTTAATTTTTCCTCCTCGCAACGCTTAATTTTATTATATTTGCGATAATTTCTCTTTCTCGGCTATGGATAACAGCGTTACTTTTTCTCCGCGGTGGTGTGATTTCACCATAATCACTACCCTGTGGTTGCTGCTCCATGGTAACACTACTGGTACGCAGTGAAGGAAATAGCTCTATGTTTTTTGACAAGACATTATGATGTGGAGCATGCGCAAACAATTCAGTTGGCTCCACCCACGTTACGCGCTTCCTTCCCTCTGCCTCTCTGACCCCGCTCAGAAGATTCAAGATAACTTCAATAACAGTACTGTATGTGCTGGAGTCAGATTTTAATACAAGAAAGAAGTGTAAAAGGTCTCAATGTACAGAAAGAGTTTAGAAGTAAGTTTATTTCATCTGCCGTGACATTTAAAATATACTTCCTTGAATTTGTGTTTGTTTGCGAATACAGATTTTTACATTTCTGAGAACAGAGGAATATTCTTTAATGTATAAAGACTTGTAAATTCTCGCGTTCTATGTTTCAAATAAGACATATAATAATAAATATTAACAAATAGTGTAATAATAAATAAGTGTTGCATCTATGTTTGTTGTCTCTTGAAAAGGCGTATTCAGGTTGTGTTTCCAGTACTAAACTAATTTACAAAGCTAGGAAATAATTTAATAAATTTTGTTATGTGTGTTTAGGTACAGTCTGTCTAAAATTACTATAATTATTGTACCATGCTTCATTCTGAAATTCAAATCATGGAGTAGATATCACGACCACCTGCATGAGCCGCCAGAGCGCACCGTGGCAGTGAACTGCTTTTGCAGCGAAACGACGAACAACTTGTAACTGCTGCGGCTGGCTCCGTCTGTCTTTCTCTCTTTCTAGGTTTTTTAGCACTCTAGGAGCACGATTTGCCCATCCCTGGACATGCTGAACATATTTTCAAGGAGCAACCTACTGCTACTTTTGAATGTCAAGTGTAGAAAAAATCTGAACACCTTTTCAACGTCCACGATGATGATGAAGATAAAATCCACCTTCAAGAACTACATCCCTTGATTCATGGAGTTCTGATATTTTCTGTATGGCATAAGCCAATTTAGGTATTCATTAATGCCATTCCTTTGCAATAAGATAAACATTGCTCAAAATTTGAGACAACCCCTGTGGTGGCTGAGTGGTGAAATCTACGGCCTATCACGTAGGCGGCCCGGGTTCGAGTACCGGTCGGGCCTGGGAGTTTTCATCGAAAAATCCATAGCGACACTTGTGAGTAGAAGGTCTTGTTTTCTCGGGGTTCCCTTATCCCCATAGGCATCTACATCATTCCATTAACATACTTTCTCCATTCCGTCATCGTTCCATAGCATTCCACGAACGCCGGCTGACGACGCATGGAGAGGGCTGCCTAGGGACGAGTGGGACTGCCTGCTCAAAATCTGGATACTCAGCGAATCTTAGTGTAGTCAGCCGGTGTAGGTTTGGGAATGCTCTCAGCTCGAGGACTACAGCAAACTATCTTGAAAGGTTGCAGTGCTGGATCGTAATGCCTACCACCCGAAATTCCAATGTATTCCATATTTGAGACAACACAAGATAATACGTAAACAAGGGGCACATAGCTTATGTAAAAGACAAATTCTGTGGCCGGGAGGAAAAAGGTCTTAAGTAAAAATTTTATACTTTTCAGGACAGCAGTAGAAAGATTGAAATTGGTGTCAATTATAGAGTTTTTTTTAATTAAGAGTTTTTTTCCTGGATATTATTTGTTTATATTTCTTCTAAAATAGATAATGTTGCTTATTTAACAATTTTCTTGATTATTTCCAAAAATAGCCGCACTTAAGACCTTTTAAGACCAGAAGCCAAACTGAGTAGAAGGGACTATTAAACATAGACCTTTTTCATGTCAAAATAAATGGGAAATGTAAATTATTAGGAATGCAAAATGAGTCTTAAACAATTATAGAACTGTTTACCCTGGTGCTTAAAGTTTTAAAAGGAAAGGGCATCAGTATGTGATAAAATGGCTAAAACACAATTTAGACCTTTTTAATAGGGAAGCATGGAAAGTAAACATGTGATGGTTTGTAAGGAATGAAGTATTAAATATTCTTAAGTCCTTTATTCTGTGTGTGCTCGATTCAAAAAGTACTTAGGACATTTGGTAACGCTCTATAAATCCAATCAGGAGTCTTATTTGACTTTAACCGTTTTACCAGATTGTAGAGAATTGTTTCCGCTTTCAAAATATATAAAAATCTCATTTCCAAAAAAAAAAAAAAAAATGACTTAAGACCTTTTTCCTCCCGGCTACAGAATTATCTCTATCTGAAATAGAACCCGGGAGAAGAGTTCGGGGCAGAAGAAAATATCAGATGATACACATTAAGATATATGAGACAAAGAGGAAGGCAGAAAATAGAAAAAACTGGAGAATGCTGGGTTTGCAGTGAAAGACCTGCCCTTGGGAAAAACACTATGAATGAATGAATGAATGAATGAATGTACCTACATACATACATACACACACACGCAATGTATATATTATAGTAAAACAGAAAGAAATGAATTCATGATTGGTGTAAAGTATAAATCAATGACTAGGTATAAAAATTATGTCAAGGACAAGGGGGTAGGCATAAATATTACGTTAGAGTAGTAAGAGGGAATGAATTACTCGTAGTAGGCCTATGTATGAAATTTAAGTATAATAGTGCGTCCCGCAAAAAGTGTCTATGTAACAAATGAAGACATTATTTCAAAAACAGCCCTTGTCAAAAATGTCGATTTATCAGGAAAACAAAAAAACAACTCCCATTCCATGTAACTTATGACATCGAAATAAAAAAAGGTAGACTCTTTCTTCAGGATATAAAAATCAGATATATGATAAACACATTTAAGTTTTTACATTTTAGAGACCTATAATTAATTACTGAATGTGGGAGCGTGTGATATGGGCTATTTTTTTATTAAAATAATACAAATGGAGATTGTAATATTATTACTCAGCAGTCAATATTGTATTGTAATATCAGTAAATTAGCAGGAAATCACAACACACATTAATAACTTTCTTCTCCACTGCTCTTGTCAGACCCTTCAATGTCTACAACATGTGTATTGGTAGTTTCCGTTTCTGAAACAGGTTGGAGACTTTCAAAGGACCGGCGGTTTTCTGGAGACAATAGTCCACACAGTTTTTTCAGGTCCTCCATTTTTTATTGCTTAATCTTCAAGGGTTCATTGTAAAGAGGTGCAAACATAGTTCTTGAGGTATTGGTACCCTTTTACGGATATGCACAGATCTCCATGGCCCCGAATAACTGTCCCTTATTCCTACATGTGGGGAGTCTCTGTCAATCCTATACATTCTCAGCTGCTTCAGCTAGAAGACTGAGAAAAATAGGGCTCCACTGTAGCCATGATGATGTTGAGAAGATCACTTCAAAAGGTTTTGGATGAACTCTGCAGCTAGCTATTATATCATCCCACTGATTTGGAGTTTGCACAAAGGCAAGCTGCCACATATTTCCCTAAGTGATTAGTATGTTATTTTCCCTCTACTTTAATTTTCTTAATAAAATCTTCCTTTGTGCTCTTCCGTTTTTTTTTCTGAAAATTTCATCTATTTCCATCGTTACTATCCATGATGTATAAGAAACTAAAATGGAATGCTCAATGCCTGTTCATTGTTGCAATGTGAAACATTTAAATATTTATTCAATTTAACACAATACCGCCAGTACTTATTATATAAAGCATAATGTACCTAATTAATTCAGTGCTGAAAACATTTAACAAAAGAACAACCCATGTCAGCTGACAAGGGCAATTTTTGTTCGAAAGCGGAATGACATGGGCTGCTTTTGTAGAATCGGTGTTTTTTTCTTATGGCTACTCGGCCTGACACAAGTCGTTTTTGGCTTTTAAACACATTTCAGATTGTGGCAAAAATGTGGCTCCACGTGATGGTGTTCTTAACTCATTTTCGTTAAAAATTGACAAGGGCTGTTTTTGTAATAATGTCTTCAAATGTAATTATGGCACCCTATGCAAAATTGTGGGGTTCCGAATTGCACGAATGTAATTGCTGACATGAAATATACAATATCAATCTTAAGGGGTTAGGTACAGCTTACAGCAGTAAAATTTTGGAAATATTCAACATTTTTTTCCTCCATTCTTGTATCTTGTACAATAATGAAAATTAGTATGTATAAAACACTATTCTTCTGCTATACGAAAAAAAATATATATTTTTACGATTTAAAAAAAGATATTTTATTTATTTTTTCAAAATTCAATTCACTGCGCAGTGATGAAACGTTTCCCACATAACTAAAAAACTATCCAACATTCTTTGATGAATTTTTTATGTGTATTTATGCCTGAGGAACAAAGTAAGGAACGAGGAGCTACGCAACCGTACCGGCATGAAAGACGTCCTAATCATCGCAGAAAGTCTGAAGTGGAAATGGGGAGGGCACGTGGTAAGGATGGACCACAGACGATGGACGCACAGACTGACATCGTGGGATCCCAGGATCGGCAGAAGAAGAGTGGGACGCCAGACGACTAGATGGGCAGATTTCTTCAAGAAGAAGGCAGGACCACATTGGACGAGCAGTACAAGAGACAGACAGCTGTGGAGAAATCTAGAAGCCACCGTCCTCAGTGTATAGTGTGGTGCGAATCTTACAAGTGCATGTAGTGTTTGTGTACATAGAGCACTCCTTAGGATCGGCTCACCTAACGAGTGAAGTCTACTGAGCCAAGTCCTGTCAATCAGGAGGCCCTTGCCCTTACGCGATCTAGCAGGCTAAATTTATTATTATTATTATTATTATTATTATTATTATTATTATTATTATTATTATTATTAATGCATGTCATGTCTACAATATGATGCAATATCACTTCTCTACCTTTGATAGACTGTCTGATAAAATTAAATTCATTTAAAAAATGGTTAAATATCAGTATACTTTTGTAACACAAAATAAATAAAAAATATTATTTATTAAGGAATGTAGTTGAAATAGCATGATATTGTAAACATGAGTTTCAGCAATAAAATAAAAGAGCGAGAACATGAAAAAGTAAACAAGTTTGTGAGTTATGAGGGAAACGCTTCATCACTGCACAGTGAACTGGCATCATTTTGAATTTTGAAAAAAAAAAAAAAAAAAAAAAAAATGTATATACAGTATATATAAATAGTTTTTTTAATCGTAAAAATATTTTTTTCATATAGCAGAAGGACAGTGTTTTACATATCAATTTTCATTATTGTACAAGATACAGTGTCCCGCGCCGTGGCGTCGTGGTCTAAGGCATCCCGCCTAGGACTCGCGTTACGGAATGCGCGCTGGTTCGAGTCCTCACGGGGGAAGAAATTTTCTAATGAAATTTCGGCCAGTGTATTGAACCGGTGCCCACCCAGCATAGTGATGCACTTGGGGAGCTACGATAGGTAGCGAAATCCGATTGCCAATACCAGCTATAACGGCTGGGGGGATCATCGTGCTAACCACACGATACCTCCATTCTGGTTGGATGATCGTCCACCTCTGCTTCGGCATGTGGGCGTGAGGCCAGCAGCCGGCTGGTCGGTCTAGGTCCTTCACGGGCTGTAGCGCCACGGATTATTTTTACAAGATACAGTAATGGAGGAAAAAAATGTTTAATATTTCCAAAAAAATTTACTGCTGTAAGCTGTACCTAACCCCGTAAACGGATATTACAATCGCATTCATTTTTTTCATAACTCCATAAATTTTAAAACGAACTGTCGTTTAATTTAATTGGTTATAGATAATTATAACTTTAAGTACAAAAGACGCTTTCTTTTGCGTGCGAAGAGGAAGGAGGCACACAAAGCAATGAAATCATATCAAAAAAACAAAATACAAATCTCGAATATTGAATACAGAACTCGAAAAATAGAATAACGTGACAGCGACACCCATGCTGACGAGGAAAGGACATCTTCATGCTACAAGGTCCTAAGGTGGGCAGGGAGCAATAGCCCAATAAAATACAAGTCCCGGCCACGAGTTTTTAATTCCTCATCAGTTTTAAATGACGTTGTCGTGCATTAAGCGTAATTGGTTCCAGCACGTGAATAGAGCCGATGACATCACGCGTCTATCAAGCATCCTTAAGTGAAAAACAAGACTCGGCGGCAGCGGAAACTCATGGACATGTGTTCATTTCTTGCTACATTTACTTTCTCATTACACTGAAGCATAAAGTCTAGTATTGTAATACTGCAAAAAAATGTCTGTTTCGAGGCTCTTAAAGGAAATAGATGCGTTCAGCATCCCAGATATGGAAAAAGTGGTTTTCCACATGTCGTCTCTCTGAACAACAATTTCAATCTCAAATATCTCGAGATATTTTCTAATATACACATTTTCAGCATCTTTGTAAGTAAAAATGTTGTTTGGGAGATCCAAATTAATTAGGCCTACTCAATATTTGCTTGAGGACTTCTAAAATGATCTCTAGGGAAATCTTTACGACGTTTGTTGCAGGAAATAAAAGCATCACTAGGAACAGTCGATAAAGCTACGAAACATAACGTTTAGTGTCTATCGAGACAAGGTTATACATAGAGATGGCCGATAAATCACTGTCTCATATTTTGTTATAGGTACGAGACTGTTATTTAAATATCTGTGGCTGAAGACGTGAAATACCTGTTACAAAATATCACTATGGATCTGTGTTCCACGTAATACCAAAGGATATTTAATATTCAATACTCTTTGAGTAGCTGATATTTCTACGCCTTATGATCAAAGAGTATTATTCTGTACTAGCCGTACCCGTGCGCTCCGCTGCACCTGTTAGAAATAAATATAAAGTAATTACATAATTAAAATAGGACGTTTGATCCAGGGAACAACTTTTACAACAGCGCAAGATAATCTGCTTCGCTCATTACCCAATTTTTTTGCATTGCATTTATTGCATATATATTTTATGAATTTTAACACGATTCAATTGAAAATAGTTAAAATTTGAATTATAAAATAATGGATAGCTAAGCTAACGTACTATTACTGCATACTAAATCAATACACTCTCGTTGTTCGTTAATTCTCTGAGATTAAAATGAGTGTACATAAATATTATTTTAAGAAATACAGAAAACGAATGTACAAAGCCTATCAAATTATCTGTGCATAAGAAGCTATTTTAATCTTACTTGTCCTCGATTTACTCAGACGTTACTGTAATAACATTATAGCATTATGTCCATCTAGAGAAACTACACTTTCCAATGGTGAAATAGTAATTAATTATACAAATCGGTTAATTTAGCTTCTGATATTACTTCATACAAACACAGAAACATTCTCTGTAGGCTATGTTTAATAGCTTTCGATTGTTGATGTCCAAGCCCCTGTTTCGATTGTTGTTGTCCAAGGCCCCTTATAGACGAAGTAATTTGTTCTTAATTCATTGCACCGTCTTAGATGGCGTTATTTTAATTTTAAAACTCATTTATCTCATTAAATATCAGTCCTATCAAAATGTTGTATAAAATAAAACTTATCGGAAACTTTTGTTATGTAATATTTTTCATGAAAATCAATAATAAGCGAGACATTTCGTTTTATTTAATTCAGGCCTCCTTATAAGCCCCTTTTAAATTACGTATTTTGAATGCCATATAGCCTAAAATCTAAGTTACAACGAACTTAATTTATATTCCAATTTTCATAGAAACCCGTTCAGCCATTATCGCGTGAAAAGGTAACAAACATACATACATACATACATACATACATACATACAGACAGACAGACAGACATACATACATACATACATACATACATACATACATACATACATACATACATACATACATACATACAAAAATGTCAAAAAAAGCGATTTTCGGTTTCAGGGTGGTTAATTATATATGTTAGGACCAATTAATTTTGGAAAATCGAAAATTACCAGAAAAATTTCGGCTACAGATTTATTATTAGTATAGATTCTTACGACTGACACCTTTCTGATATCACTTCCTGCTGAATGTGCCCCGTGGCTACGAGCATGTGCATAATGCAAT
Source organism: Periplaneta americana (assembly GCF_040183065.1). Lineage (NCBI taxonomy): Eukaryota > Metazoa > Arthropoda > Insecta > Blattodea > Blattidae > Periplaneta > Periplaneta americana. The sequence continues at coordinate 169,585,014 of NC_091128.1, forward strand.
AAAAACAATCTTGCGGTAATGAGTTTAAATTCAAATATTAAAAAAAACGGGTGATAATAACCGACAGAAATGAAGTACAGTACTGCGTGGATTTTTTTTTTTTGTAAAACCCTAATTGTTTTGCCAAATATTGTATGTTTTATTAAATTTTACTCTATAACCTCATATATTATAAGAATATTAATATGTTAATGACGACTTAAAATAATTTATCCACTATATTATAGACCTATACAATAAAAAGATCAATGTTCAAACAATAAAAAGTAATCACATAACCTCAATATCTCCATGCACAACTCCATTTCAAAATAATCAACAATTTCAATACCGATAATACAGTGCGATCCAAAAGTCCCTCCGCAGCTCCATTAGTTATAGTAATCCTGTAGACAGCTGGTACGTAATCTTGTAGAAAGTTGACACTTCCCCATTAATTCCGGTTTGACAACCTCACATCCCCAGTCAATCATATGCTTAGCGGCCAGTGCTGCCACTTGAATTCTCTGCCTAGTGGATTCTCGGCTGCACCGTGGCTACAGAAGCACTGCGGAGAAACTTTTCGCTAGCACTGTATAACCTCATGGTTATAAAATTAATAATAAAAACTTAAGTGTTGCTTTGAGACAACACTGGTCAATAGGACAATGTTATGAACTTTCACTATCACACTGAGAGGGAAATAAAGCAGTCGAGACGTCGGGGGAATTATCTTTATACCAGCAAGGACGAAGAGTTAAATGTTAATTTATTTTCTTCGCAAGGCTCCCTTTACTTAAAAAAATATCAAAATAAAATGTCACTTTTAACACTTGTATCGTAAATACCTATTATAGTTCGTATAACAAGTAAAATATAGAGAGACACATTTGAGACAATCATCAACTTAACTTCTCCTACCACTGCTGTCGTAGAAATCACCAGTTAATGGAGAATTACGGAAGAGGCATAAAACCCTTCTGCATCATTTAGAACGGTTGAATAAAAATAAAGCATTATTTTGGCTTTAATTCCTCATCTATATAAACTTGTTTGAATTTCGTGGAATCTCTTAATCTTCTGTACCGAGGGATTTAGCGCTGGGGATTTCAAAAATTATTTTTTTAGTCCTCCAATTACCGACGGCAAACATTTCGTTCGCTTTTTTAAAGACTCATCAAACAGTTATAATTCTGCTGAAGGGCTGTTAAGAACTAATACCCGGGCATAAAACAATTCAAGAGCTGGTTCACAAGTCATGAGCTGCGCAATTGTTTATCAAACCTTGAGGGGAAACAGACGCGTAGCAAATCTTCGTAAATTCCAATTTCAGAGTACTAGCCATTGACTGCACAGACAGAAAAATCTGTTTTTAATGGAAGTGTGGAAAGCTATTTTCAATCTCGTTCACTCGGAAATACATTACCAATGAATAATTTATAATGACAATATTACAATAATTTATAATGTAATTTATCACATATTACGCATATTACACAAAATTTTAATTTACCAAACTTACCACCAGAGTTGTCTGATTGTGTGTTTTTTGCTGTAATAGATCATCTATTGATAAGATATTTTGTACTCGACAGATAATGAAGAAAAAATGGGAGTATAAGGGTACAGTGCATCAGTTAGTCACGGATTTCAAGAAGGCATATGACTCGGTTAAGAGAGAAGTTTTATATGATATTCTTATTGAATTTGGTATTCCCAAGAAACTAGTTCAATTAATTCAAATGTGTCTCAGTGAAACATACAGCAGAGTCCGTATACGTCAGTTTCTGTCAGATGCGTTTCCAATTCACTGTGGGTTAAAGCAAGGAGATGCACTATCACCTTTACTTTTTAACTTTGCTCTAGAATATGCCATTAGGAAAGTCCAGGATAACAGAGAGGGTTCGGATTGAACGGGTTACATCAGCTTCTTGTCTACGCGGATGACGTCAATATGTTAGGAGAAAATCCACAAACGATTAGGGAAAACACGGGAATTTTACTTGGAGTAAAGAAATAGGTTTGGAAGCAAATCCCGAAAAGACAAAGTATATGATTATGTCTCGTGACGAGAATATTGTACGAAATGGAAATATAAAAATTGGAGATTTATCCTTTGAAGAGGTGGAAAAATTCAAATACCTGAGAGCAACAGTAACAAATATAAATGATAGTCGGGAGGAAATTAAACACAGAATAAATATGGGAAATGCGTGTTATTATTCGGTTGAGAAGCTTTTGTCATCCAGTCTGTTGTCAAAAAATCTGAAAGTTAGAATTTATAAAACAGTTATATTACCGGTTGTTCTTTATGGCTGTGAAACTTGGACTCTCACTTTGAGAGAGGAACATAGGTTAAGGGTGTATTACAATAAGGTGCTTAGGAAAATATTTGGAGCTAAGAGGGATGAAGTTATAGGAGAATGGAGAAAGTTATACAACTCAGAACTGCACGCATTGTATTCTTCACTTGACATAATTAGGAACATTAAATCCAGACGTCTGAGATGGACAGGGCATGTAGCACGTATGGGCGAAATGCATATAGAGTGTTAGGTGGGAGGTCGGAGGGAAAAAGACCTTTGGAGAGGCCGAGACGTAGATGGGAAGATAATATTAAAATGGATTTGAAGGAGGTGGGATATGATGATAGAGACTGGATTAATCTTGCTCAGGATAGGGACCAATGGCGGGCTTATGTGAGGGCGGCACTGAACCTGCGGGTTCCTTAAAATCCAGTAAGTTTGTAATTAAGTAAGTTGTCTGCTTAACATGACAAAGTACACTCAACAAAATGTAATAATTTTAAATAACAATAGACATAAATTTACAGTACATATAATGTAAATGTAAATAATTGAAGAGCTTTCTCTCAAACCGAGTTATAGCCACAAAGAAAAAAAATATGTTTCGCTGTATTTCAAGTAGAGTGAATCGGGAGGAGGTGATTATCGTGAGAAGATGCTTATTTCTTTGCAGTTTCACATTCTTCCAAGAGAGAACGCCACGTGAATGTCTTCATGATCACTGAGACAGTTGAATGTCTGTAGAGTGGAAGCTAACTCATTTTGCCACGTGTTCTTGTTGTGAGAAGAGGAAAAGCAAGAAAACGGCTCATTTTTCTGCTATAAAATAATTGCAAACGTATGTTAAAATTTTAATACATCCTTGAATTCGTAATAACTGTCAAACTTTTGTAATAGATATTATAGTAAAGGTTCTAAAGTTTGTATTGTTAACAACCAACGACCTTGTTCCGAAATCTTAGGTTGCGTCACAGCACTAGGCATCTTACCCCGATACTTGGGGAAGATGGTCACTTTTTTGGGGGGTAAGATGACAAGTTGTTGCAAGAGTTTTATTTTTTGTTTTATTGCAGGGAATATGTAAACATTAAGATCCTCTGACAGAAGTCAGTCGATTGAGGACAGTCTTCAACTTGCGATGTAACATGTTACAACAGAGGGATATGAACCATTTTGGAGCATCGCAAGCATACGGGATTCCTTACCGTACCCTTAAACGCCGCCTAAAAAAGAATGAAGACAAAAAATGTACTGGATTGAATTCATTGTGCGCAAGAAGTGATTTCACGAGTCTTGCACACGGCAATAAAATATGTGCAATGGCTGTGTTCCTAAGTAGTGATAAACGAGTAAAAAAGTGTCCGTGAGCTTTAGATTAAGCCAATTTTGCTATATAAGTGTATCAAACCAAGTTCAGGTAAAATATATATCAGTAAATGTGTTAATTTTATTTGCCATCTTACCCGACTATCGGGCAAAGATGTCTATAGTGCAGGCAAGAAGAAAATCTGTATCTATAAACAAGGTAATTAATGTTTTCTGTTTTGTACCAAAAATATAGTTTCAGAATACCTTCCAGGCTTCGATATTTCAATATGAAATTCAAAACTAAATGAACAGCATCCTGAATTTTCAATCAAAGAAAAAGTCATGCACCTTCCCCCGATCCACTCTATTCTTTGTATTCGTCAGAGATCTACTATATGTTTTCTCTTGAAACTCACTTTCATGAAATAAATACCGAGGCAGAAATATGACGATTTTATGCCGAACAAGTTAAGTCCATAGCCTGATTTCCATCGAAACACTTCAAGTCCTTCCCACATTTATGCAGGAAATAGAAGTATTTTGCACCTTCACATTTGCTTCTTGGAACCCTACTTTATAATGTTACAGTCACTAGGGTAAAACAGAAAAACTAATATTACTCTCTGCACAAGGACAGGAAGCAACATCTTACTTACTTACTTACTTACAAATGGCTTTTAAGGAACCCGAAGGTTCATTGCCGCCCTCACATAAGCCCGCCAGCGGTCCCTATCCTGTGCAAGATTAATCCAGTCTCTATCATCATACCCCACCTCCCTCAAATCCATTTTAATATTATCCTCCCATCTACGTCTCGGTCTCCCTAAAGGTCTTTTTCCCTCCGGTCTCCCAACTAACACTCTATATGCATTTCTGGATTCGCCCATACGTGCTACATGCCCTGCCCATCTCATACTGCTGATTTTATTCTTTTATGAACAAAGAATCCTGTTCCTAATTGGTGATTATTGTTTCCTTCCCCATAATACAACAAGTAATCTCCTATTTGTGATATGCCATTCCCATCTAACCTAACCTCTTGTACTCCTACGAAGTCTATTCTATATCTAGCTAGTTCTTTTGCTACTAATGTTACCCCTCCTGTTCTATAAAGACTAGTTACGTTCCAAGTGCCAAATCTCAAATCCTTATTCCTTTGCTGTGGTCGTGCCAGAGAATCAGTCCTATTCCGAGGCTTATTATAGGGATACGTAACAAGCTGTTTTTTTTGAAGCAACATCAGAAAACCATAATGAAATGAAATGAAGGACTCCATCGCTCGTGTTGTACACCCCTGCAGTCTGGTCACTAAGGAGACGCAATTACGGACATATTAAACCTTCCTCAATATCACGCGTCAGGATATTTTAATAAAAATCGAACAAAGTGACAAAAGAAAGCGAGGGAAGGGGTGACGTCACAGTTTAGTTTACGACTCGGCGCATCGAGGTATTATAAATAACCCCACTTGAAGGAAAAAAAAAAACATCAGTCGGGTCTCTGCATTGAAAATATCTTGCAGACGAACACTTTGAATACGCGAGAGATCCAAGTATTGTAGGCCTATCTATGCCTTGCGTCCGATGGCTCACACCTCTCTATTGCAAGCAAAAAATGCGCGGGATAATGGGTTGCAACTTACACAAACCAGCTGCACTGAACACTCAACGTGTTATTTATTGCGAAGTGGTAGAGTTGTAGAAAAAAAAAAATCAAGGGAATTCCTGTTCGATTCCCGGTAGAACTGTCGAGGTTTTATCTCATTCCGGAATGAATGTGTGTCTAGGGTTCCCAGATGTCCCGATATAACGGAACATTCCCGATTTTCAGGAAATTTTCCCGTATCCCGCTCATACGCATAATGTCCCGCTCTTTTAGGTATTACCCATTCCTAAGCGGAATTGAAATTTGCGCAGGATACGAAAGAAATGCACCACGCACCGTGTTCGGACATGAGGGATATGCAAATTTAAGAGAACACTCTCCTACCACTTCAAAATTGCGGTTTGATATTTATATGTTCATCTAAAATAATATTGCTTATCAATTTTTTTCCATATAACTATTAAATCAAATACCTTACTATCATAATACCGGACAGCTGTATACTAGTAGCATTGGCGTGAGTGCGAAATATCGCGGACCTGACATCTAGCGGAGCGGGATGGAATTACGTCCACATATACAAATATTAACATAGCGGGATTCTGACTATTGTTTAAAACGTGAGTTACTAATGTGGAGTAATATATATGAAACACTTAAGAAATGTTGATTAATATTTAATGTAAAATTATTATCTTATATCAAAGCTGCATATTATGATTATATTGCATATTTGATATTACTTTCCGTAATTAATTGTTACATATTTTTTCTTTGGTTTAGTGAGACAAAATCAATTCTGATATTAGCAATGAATTTACAATAATGCTTTATATACCCATTGTTGACAACTGCAAAATAAAAATGGTAGTAATCTGATGCTTGTAATAATTATTAGTAAAGGCATGTAGACAACAATAAAACTTAATTTTCTAAAACCTTAAAATTTCCAATACATTTTAACTTCTATTAATTTATTAGGCCAAAATAAAAAAGCTAATTTTTTATTGTTCTATCAACACAGAGACAAAGGCATTAGGCCTAATAACGAATGTTGTTGACTCACGTTTTATGAACTGTCGGAAATCGAGAGTACGATTTGGAGCAATTTGTAATGCTGCAATTGTCACAATTATAAACAGCACACATACTTACTTACTTACTGGCTTTTAAGGAACCCGGAGATTCATTGCCGTCCTCACATAAGCCCGCCATTGGTCCCTATCCTGAGCAAGATTAATCCAGTCTCTACCATCATCTCCCACCTCCCACAAATCCATTTTAATATTATATTCCTACCTACGTCTCGGCCTCCCCAAAGGTATTTTTCCCTCCGGCCTCCCAACTAACACTCTATATGCATTTCTGGATTCGCCCATACGTGCTACATGTCCTGCCCATCTCAAACGTCTGGATTTTCTAATTATGTCAGGTAAAGAATACAATAAAACAGTTATATTACCAGTTGTTCTGTATGGTTGTGAAACTTGGACTCTCACTCTGAGAGAGGAACATAGGTTAAGGGTGATTGAGAATAAGGTGCTTAGGAAAATATTTGGGGCTAAGCGGGATGAAGTTACAGGAGAATGGAGAAAGTTACACAACGCAGAACTGCACGATCTTCGCACAAAATAATGTACGATACACGAGCGGTATGTTTTCTTTCAATTCTCGGAAATTAAAAAAGCTCAACTACGTTCCGCTTTTTCAAACTTTTCCTCGAACATGAAAACTTCAACATACCGCTCTTGTAACGCATATTACTATTATATAACAAGGGGCTTCTTCCGTGATGTCGCTTACAAACGACAATAACATCTGTATTGTATACCAAACATACATTCCATTTCACCAAAGTTTTTGTACGAGCTTCCAGAAATTTGTCGTCTCCTAAAACGTGCCGCCCTGGGCGAGTGTCCAGATTGCCATCCCCTAAATATGGCACTGCATGTGATGTTTTTAAATATTATAATGACATAGGATTAGTCGCGTAAATTACATTATACACATTTTATGCTAAGTACACGTAATTTATGACGTAGATAAACTAATATTTTACACGATTTTCTACGTGGCGTAATAAATTATTTCCATGGAAGTAAATTAATAAGTCACATAGGTACACTACTATGTGCTTGAAGACGCTTTGTTGCTGTTTTTAATTATCGAGCCACAAAATGTACATTTTGCGTAAGTTTTTTATTTTCAAGTTATGTCGGAATAAACCCAAGTTCGTCATACTCGCTATGCAAAGGTCTTCCTACATACAACATTTCTCTTCAACTTTTATTTCTAATACAGGATTTTACTAACTTCAAAATCACTGATTATAAACTTTACCGAACGCTTTGCAACTATAATATGAACTGAAGTTGGTTATGTCATTCAAGCCTTTTAAAATTTGTAGCTTATCAGATCGCTCACAACACCACATCACACTCTCCTTTCCTAAACACAGAACATCCTTCTACTCTTCATCTTTTACCGTCTCTGCAGCTCATCTCTGGCACTCTCTACCACAACATGTCAGAGACTGTCGGACATTATCTAGTTTCAAAAATAAACTAAAACTGCATTTTTTTTCAATTCTGATTCCTTTCAGTTATAAGCTCTTTTCTCTGCGATAGTTTTGTAAAAATATATAAATATCTTTTTTTTCCTTCCCCTTTTTGTTCTCTTGATCACCAGATGAATTTATTATCATACCCTTTTTATTATGAATTTTATTTAATTTTCGTATTTTCTTTTTTTTATTATTATTTTATTACATTCGATTTTGTTACATTCTTCCTTATGTTCTTCATATTAACTATTTGTACTAAATTTGTTGCTTTTACTGTATTTTAATGTATTTTACTTTCTTTTTTTTCTATTATGGTATTATTTTCATGTTCTTTAGTGTCGATTTGCTATGCTATTATCGTTATCGTTATTTTTTTTTTACAATATGTTTGTATTCTGTTCTTTAACTTTTTGTTAAATTTCTCACTGATTGTAGCCTATACTTTGTGAGAATAGGATTATTTATATTATAATAATTAATTAATATAAAATACAGATTATCTATAAATAATATAGCATTATTGTTGAAAGATAGAGGTAGGTATATATATATACACACGATTTATATTAATATAAATCTAAATTATTATTGAACCTGAAACTGGGGCTTCTACATGAGCCTTAGGTAACCATAACTGAACTAAAACATCGGTATGACCTGGTAGAGTGTAAGAGAAGGCCCTATGGATTTAACTCTGCCAGTATAAATAAAGAATTATTATTATTATTATTATTATTATTATTATTATCACAATATGATTACGAACAATCTAGAAATGTGTAGTAGAAAACAAATGTACCGTCTCTGGGAAAGTGTCCACAAAGGATTCTAAAAAAGACAACAAATTTTGTGTTTTCTCTTTTAATATTGGCCTCTGTGAATAGGACTTTTTCGGTCAGCGGATAAAGGCAAATAAACGAAGTCAGCATTACGCACAAAGACACTATCCATTACCACAGTGATATAAGTTGTTCGTCAAAAAATATAATGGCAAAACATACCGATGGGAACCATGGGAAGCACAATGATAAAGTGATGGAAGCTATCAGAAGCCCTTGGTGACTAGTAAACTCTGAGATCTCTATCGGTGCGGGAGTAGCTAAGCAACACGAAGAAACACTATATGGCAGATATATAAGAAATAGCACGTGAACGGCCTTCGATTCTTTCGTGTGTCATCTGGCTGCAGTATATTGCTGTACAGGTAGGAGTGACCAAAAGGCAAGGGTGAACAAAATGAACAATAAAGTCTAGTTACAATAACCGTTTACAGTTTTCTTTACACCTCTCTAATAAATGCAACAAAATTATTTCATAACGGATATTATACAGGGTGATGCACGAGGATTTACCGTCACTTACGGAGCTTATTTCCGAAGACATTCTGAGCAAAAAGTGTCGTATAAACATTTATCCTAATCTCAATATTTTAAATTACTAACCAAAACTTAGGCCTATTTCTCTCTCTTTCTCGTAGCGATATCTTCCTCTGTACTAAACTGTCAATGTCTACTGTTGGTTTAAAATTTCCATAAAAGTGAAGGCAACCCCCCTACAGGACATGATCCTCGAAAGCAATGATGATTTCCGGAACAGGATTCTATTCCCGACAGGACATTCTATCTCCCTGGATTTGTGTCCATCCTCAGATTTTAAATAAGAAACTGTCAATTTGCTGCATTCAGAACGTGACATACTTCCTGTACATCGGAGCACAACGCCGGGCACGAACAGGTGACGAAGTGCAGGCCATTTGACAGCAGAGGCGGCCACTTGTGACCGAGTTATCATTATTTGTGTTATTTTATTAATACGAGGACAGCCGCTACTTCCGTGAGTTGTCAAACACAGGAAGTAGTTTGCAATGTGGACAACGGACTACTCCTGTTTTAATTCTGTGTGGGAGTATTTGTAAATTAATGACTACGATAGCGCGGTGAATGCTTCATAGCTAATGAAGTACACAATTGCGTGTATGTACGGAGAACAACTTGCAGAGACTTCGATGCATATGAAGAGAAGAAACGTGCAGTGGCGATACAGCGATTTATGACGCTACTTTGATGTTGTTAAGTTGTTTTACCTGATCTTCACATTCAATTGCAAACTAGGTAATTGATATGCAACAAATGTACGTAGAAATGCTTTTATATAATATGATCTGTATGTAATCTTTATAAATATTCCTAACTGTGAGAATTATTGCAGAAAACACAACAAACAAGACACAAAAAGACAAACCAAGTTCTACAGGACAACGGGCACTATTGTTTTTACACACGGAAATCAACAGTGAATAAGCAAAGGGAAATACGCTGTATGACACTTCAGGAGGTTGAGTAGTATAAGAATTCACAAGGAACAGACAACCAGGAATAGCATGATACATAAGACAGTACTAGTAACAAGACACAGACGAAATAAAATTCTCGAGGTAATACACAATCCCGGCGTATATCGAAAAAATATCAGCAATAACGCTTACAAATCCAAAGAACGGAGAGACGACGAGGCGGAAGGAAAATAAAGACAAAAAAGACAGAAGGGAAAAAAGACAAAAATACGTAGTGAAAGAAGAAAAGACAGAAGGGAAATAAATACAAAAATACGAAGTGACATGAAGACAAAAAGACGGAAGGGAAAGAAAGGCGACGGGAACGGAATGGAAAGAAAGGCTTCGAGACGGAATGGAATGAAAGGCTTCGAGACGGAATGGAAAGAAAGGCGACAAGACGGAAGGGAAAGAAAGGCGACAGGAGGGAATGGAAAGAAAAGCGACGGGACGGAAGAAAAAGAAAAGCGACGGGACGGAAGAAAAAGAAAAGCGACGGGACGGAAGAAAAAGAAAAGCGACGGGACGGAAGAAAAAGAAAGGCGATTGGACGGAAGGAAAAGAAAAGCGACGGGACGGAAGGAAAAGAAAGACGAGGGGACGAAAGGAAAAGAAAGGCGACAGGAGGGAATGGAAAGAAAAGCGACGGGAAGGAAGGAAAAGAAAAGCGACGGGACGGAAGAAAAAGAAAGGCGACTGGACGGAAGGAAAAGAAAAGCGACGGGACGGAAGGAAAAGAAAGGCGATTGGACGGAAGGAAAAGAAAAGCGACGGAACGGAAGGAAAAGAAAGACGAGGGGACGAAAGGAAAAGAAAGGCGACAGGAGGGAATGGAAAGAAAAGCGACGGGACGGAAGGGAAAGAAAGGCGATTGGAAGGAAGGAAAAGAAAAGCGACTGGACGGAAGGAAAAGAAAGACGAGGGGACGAAAGGAAAAGAAAGGCGACAGGAGGGAATGGAAAGAAAAGCGACGGGACGGACGGAAGGGAAAGAAAGGCGATTGGAAGGAAGGAAAAGAAAAGCGACGGGATGGAAGGAAAAGAAAGACGAGGGGACGAAAGGAAAAGAAAGGCGACAGGAGGGAATGGAAAGAAAAGCGACGGGACGGAAGGGAAAGAAAGGCGATTGGAAGGAAGCAAAAGAAAAGCGACGGGACGGAAGGAAAAGAAAGGCGATTGGACGGAAGGAAAAGAAAGGCGATTGGACGGAAGGAAAAGAAAAACGACGGGACGGAAGGAAAAGAAAGACGACGGGACGGAAGGGAAAGAAAAGCGACGGGACGGAAGGAAAAGAAAGGCGATTGGAAGGAAGGAAAAGAAAAGCGACTGGACGGAAGGAAAAGAAAGGCGATTGGACGGAAGGAAAAGAAAAGCGACGGGACGGAAGGAAAAGAAAAGCGACGGGAAGGAAGGAAAAGAAAAGCGACGGGACGGAAGAAAAAGAAAGGCGACTGGACGGAAGGAAAAGAAAAGCGATTGGACGGAAGGAAAAGAAAAGCGACGGGACGAAAGGAAAAGAAAGGCGACGAGACGGAAGGGAAAGAAAAGCGACGGGACGGAAGGAAAAGAAAGGCGATTGGACGTAAGGAAAAGAAAAGCGACGGGACGAAAGGAAAAGAAAGGCGACGAGACGGAAGGGAAAGAAAAGCGACGAGATGGAAGGAAAAGAAAGGCGATTGGACGGAATGAAAAGAAAAACGACGGGACGGAAGGAAAAGAAAGGCGACGGGACGGAAGGGAAGGAAAAGCGACGGGACGGAAGGAAAAGAAAGGCGATTGGAAGGAAGGAAAAGAAAAGCGACTGGACGGAAGGAAAAGAAAGGCGATTGGACGGAAGGAAAAGAAAAGCGACGGGACGGAAGGAAAAGAAAGGCGATTGGACGGAAGAAAAAGAAAAGCGACGGGACGAAAGGAAAAGAAAGGCGACGAGACGGAAGGGAAAGAAAAGCGACGGGACGGAAGGAAAAGAAAAGCGACGGGACGGAAGGAAAAGAAAGGCGATTGGACGGAAGGAAAAATAAAACGACGGGACGGAAGAAAAAGAAAGGCGATTGGACGGAAGGAAAAGAAAAGCGACGGGACGGAAGGAAAAGAAAGGCGATTGGACGGAAGGGAAAGAAAAGCGACTGAACGGAAGAAAAAGACAGGCGATTGGACGGAAGGAAAAGAAAAGCGACGGGACGAAAGGAAAAGAAAGGCGATTGGACGGAAGGAAAAGAAAAGCGACGGGACGGAAGGAAAAGAAAGGCGATTGGACGGAAGGGAAAGAAAAGCGACGGGACGGAAGAAAAAGACAGGCGATTGGATGGCAGAGAAAGAAAGGCGTCGAGACGGAGAGGCGACGAGACTGAACGGAAGGAAAGGCGACGGAACGGAGAGAAAGACGTCGTGACGGAAGAGAAAGAAAGGCGAAAGAAGGGAGAGAAAGGCGTCGTGACGGAAGAGAAATTAACCTGAAAGAGATAAACGATTTACGGAATGAAGATAACGGAAGGAGAGGAATGTAAAAAGAAATTAAGAAAGAAACAATATCACAGTAAATGTATCGTAATCGATTTGTTTACAGATTTGGCCTACTGTTTGGCACACCGACGGACAAATATAGGTACCGGTACGTATTTCGCATGGGATTTTAAGCCCGACCTTCAATTCCTCCCACTCCAGCCGCTCCATAACACCACAGGCGGCGCTGAATTGTTCGGCGGAGTGCCCTTTGGCCGTGCACGCGATGTTGCTTGAAAACACAAAGAAGGGCCCCAAAAATCCCATCACATATCTGGCAAGATTCCGGCGGAGAATTTGGCACACGATAACACGAGTTGGCACCGCTATTCCGCAACATAAGCACGAAATGTATATTTTACTAGCCATTTAACACAGTCATAAAACACGGACTTGGCACAAACATGCGGTCGCTCTGGCACAACACGAGATCCAGATTTGGCACAAGAGCATTTTTGCCATTCACTCAGTCTGGCGAGATGTGAGTGCACAGATGCGAAGCGTTTTATTAGGCCCCATTCATTTTACAAAAATCCGAGCGCACTGGGAATTCTAATTAGAATCGGCCAATAACCGCCGACGACAGCCCGGCAATGCTTCCCTCATTTGAGGGACGGACCTCGGCTTCCGGTTCTGCGAGGCCCTCGCTTTAAAGGCGCACCGTTATAAAATTGCATTTCCACTTTTCAATTTAAGAAACATACGGAAATTTTACTTGAAGCAAGTAGAGCGATCGGTTTGGAAGTAAATCCCGAAAAGACGAAGTATATGATTATGTCTCGTGACATTGTACGAAATGGAAATATAAAAATTGGAGATTTATCCTTCGAAGAGGTGGAAAAATTCAAATATCTTGGAGCAACAGTAACAAATATAAATGACACTCGGGAGGAAATTAAACGCAGAATAAATATGGGAAATGCCTGTTATTATTCGGTTGAGAAGCTCTTATCATCCTGTCTGCTGTCCAAAAATCTGAAAGTTAGAATTTATAAAACAGTTATATTACCGGTTCTTCTGTATGGTTGTGAAACTTGGACTCTCACTCTGAGAGAGCAACATAGGTTCAGGGTGTTTGAGAATAAGGTGCTAAGGAAAATATTTGGGGCTAAGCGGGATGAAGTTACAGGAGAATGGAGAAAGTTACACAACACAGAACTGCACGCATTGTATTCTTCACCTGACATAATTAGGAACATTAAATCCAGACGTTTGAGATGGGCAGGGCATGTGGCACGTATGGGCGAATCCAGAAATGCATATAGAGTGTTAGTTGGGAGACCGGAGGGAAAAAGACCTTTAGGGAGGCCGAGACGTAGATGGGAGGATAATATTAAAATGGATTTGAGGGAGGTGGGATATGATGATAGAGACTGGATTAATCTTGCACAGGATAGGGACCGCTGGCGGGCTTATGTGAGGGCGGCAATGAACCTTCGGGTTCCTTAAAAGCCATTTGTATATAGAAGGCACTATCAATGCTTCAAAAAATCGATTTAGAAATTTTGACGAAAATTTACGTTCTCCCCGCTTATCAAAACAAGAAAATTGTTCCTGCACACTCTCGGTCCGTCCTTTCCTTTGATCCACCGCTGTGAAGTAATGGTTAGCACGTCTGATCGTGAAACGAGCGGGCCAAAGTGCAAATCCTGGTTGGGACAAGTTACCTGGATGGAGTTTTTTCCCTGGGTTTTCCCTCAAGAGCAAATGCTTGGTAACTTTCGGTGCTGAACACTGGTTATATATGTAAAGATCAATTTTTGGTTCTACAGAATATATTTGTTATGGTAACAATGATTATTAGAGGAGGAAAATTCCCTCTGGCGAGGGGAATCGAACCCGGGTCCTTGGTTCTACCCTAGATCATATATACCCCAGATAGGTCGGCCTTATAGGTTTTGAAGTTAACAACTTTTAATCTAAAGTATTGAATAAATTAAGCAGTCTGTGCTTATCTAGTATTACATTTATAGCATTAACGTTTTCAGAACGTGTGTACCATTTTCAAATGCGAATACCTGTTACATTTAAATAGGTCTGCTTGAGTGTGGAATTGAAACATTCATAAACATCATTGATGCTGTTAATAAGTGGATTTGAAAATGGTACACACGTACTGAAAACGTTAATGCTATAAATGTAATACTAGATAAGCACAGACTGCTTAATTTATTCAATACTTTAGACTATAACTTGCTTATCGGAAACTTCATACATAATGAAATTAACAACTTTTGTCAGGTTTACTACGCTGCCATCTAGTTGTTACATAAGGAGTCACGTCATAATTCCCATCTGTACTGCCATCTCGTGTTCGTTTACGGCGGACGAGTGGCGATCCTGGCGGTTTGACTCTTCAAAGTGCAAACGATTTTAACATAGCGATGACCTATCTGTTACATATATGATCTAGGGTTCTACGTACCAAGCGCTCTAACCACTGAGCTACACCGAAGTTCAATCCACAGCACCGGATCGAACACCAGAGGAGGGGGATTCGATCGGTGCTATGAGCTGAACTTCAGCGTAGCTCAGTGGATAGAGCATTTGGTACGTAGAACTAAGAACCCAGGTTCAATCCCCGGCGCCGAAGCGAATTTTTCTCCTGTAATAATCGTTGGACACTGGGTTTATTTCGCCGGTATTATCACCTTCATCTCATTCAGACGCTCGATATCAGCAGCAGTTGATAAAGCGTCGTAAAATAACCAATTGAAAAGCACCCTCCGGGAATCAACCCATTAGCACTAATTCTACCCCTGCCTATCACTATAGGCAGTATCTATACTACCGAAACCACAGTCTAGTATATTATACAGTCACGAAGCTCAATACGTAGGGAATATGCATCCATAGATGGTTGCTAACTACTAGGATCGCTACTATCGCCTCATCAGAGACAATGCGAAATAGTACCGCCACTGTCTATTGTTCCTAGTACCCTTAACATTATTTTACATCACTTTATCAACTTCGATGGTTAACTAGCGACTGATAGAAATGTAGGTAATAATGAAACGCATGAGTCTAGGGTTCCGCCCCGAAAGTTACCCAACATTTGCTCTTAAAGTACTCATCTACCCTAAATTTTTAATTTACCTTTAAAAATTTGATGGTTTGATTTTTATTTTATCTGAAAGCTTGAACTATTTATTAGAAATTTAACCTTTCAGTCGTTGACTTTACTATTTTATATATTTTGTTAGGTGTTAACCTTTACATAATAAAATTGTGTGATGTATGAACGTTTTCGTTGACCATGTCAACATCATCAGATACACTCTGTCATTTTACAATATCAATACTCTCAATGTTCTCTACACAATTCACATACAATACATGTTTACTGTCATATGAAGGTAAAACCTATTAAAAATTATATGAATTAGTTTTATAATGTTGAATTGTGGATACCCCAACTGTCAACAATTAAAATATACTTATATTATCATGGGTATATTCTTTGCAAATCATCACATGTGAACGATAATATGATTATTAAAATCAAATCCATCAGTTTGAAAATTAGATTAACTACCTACGACTTTGATTATTTTTCAGTGTAACATGAACAACAACAGAACATACGCCCATCATCTGATTAACTATAAACAGTTTAAACCCAACATATTGGCATAAACAATAACACCAAGATCTACAAAATATAGGCAGTTATAACAGGCTAGAATTTTATACTATGATATGGAAAAGTGAATACCTTGTAACAAAATATTGTAATTTGCAAATCCTCACATGCATAGTGAAGCATTAAATAGAGTTAGCTCATCATTTTTATACTTTATCTTACTTTTAGCCTCATATCATTACATCGTTCATATTATCGTTCACATGTGATGATTTGCAAAGAATATACCCATGATAATATAAGTATATTTTAATTGTTGACAGTTGGGGTATCCACAATTGAACATTATAAAACTAATTCATATAATTTTTAATAGGTTTTTACCTTCATATGACAGTAAACATGTATTGTATGTGAATTGTGTAGATAACATTGAGAGTATTGATATTGTAAAATGACAGAGTGTATCTGATGATGTTGACATGGTCAACGAAAACGTTCATACATCACACAATTTATTATGTAAAGGTTAACACCTAACAAAATATATAAAGTAGTAAAGTCAACGACTGAAGGGTTAAATTTCTAACATATTCACAGACTTTTCTGAGAGTTACGCAAAATGAATTGCAAAATATTGAACTATTTAGTTTTCAAAAATATGTCAGTTTTGTCTACATGATGTTTGGTTAATTAATTAGCTGAGTTTTTACTGACCGGAAGCAGCTTTTCTTTAAACCGGAAGTGCAGTTCTGCGAGTGTCAATCCATCACATTGTCAATTTTATATATTTTTTCGTGAAATAATTTGAATTTGGCGGTACAGTTTGACTATTATTTTTATACAGTCAAGAAGCTGTATGTTTGGTTTACTATTTTGCATATCCTCGGGAATCAGATGGTTTTTCTCCATGTTGAATTTTACAGTATTTTACAACACTAATATTAACACGAAGTGCACTTAGAATTGAGATATTTTCATCATTCTTGCAGCAAAATGAAGCTTATTAATGTAGCTAAGTGCCAGACTATAAACAGTGTCCTACTGCTCGAAAAACTTAATTTAAAGCTCCAAGATCTTACATTTTTATTTTTATGTTTGATATTTAAAAAAAATAAAATTGTATTTTTCCAGGTACAGATTACAGCAGTAAAAATTTTTGGAAATATCCAACATTTTTTCCCTTCATTACTGTATCTTGTACAATAATGAAAATTGGTATGTGTAAAAAACTGTTCTTCTGCTATACGAAATATATATATATATATATATATATATATATATATATATATATATATATGTGTGTGTGTGTGTGTGTGTGTGTGTGTGTGTCTTTTTACGATTAAAAAAATTATTCACATTTTTTTTTCCAAAATTCAAAATGGTGCAGTGATGAAGCGTTTCCCTCATAAATCGTAAACTTGTTAACTTTTTCATGTTCTCTCTCTTTTATTTTATTGCTGAAATTAATGTTTACAATATCATGCCCTTTCAACCACATTCCTTAATAAACATATATATTTTTTTTAATTTCTGTGCTAAAAGGCAATACTGATATTTGACCATTTTTAAAATGAATTTATTTTTTATCAATCTGTCACAGGTAGAGAAGTGATTTTGCATCATATTGTAGATATCACATGCATAAACACGCACAAAAAATTTCGTGACAGAATGTTGGATAGTTTTTTTTTTTTTATATTTATGAGGGAAACGTTTCATCACACTGCACAGTGAACTGCCACCATTTTGAATTTTGAAAAAAAAAAAAATTTGAATCGTAATTTTTTTTTTTTCATATAGCAGAAGGACAATGTTTTATACATACTATTTTCATTGTTGTACAAGATACAGTAATGGAGGGAAAAAAATGTTGAATATTTCCAAAATGTTACTGATGTAAGCTGTACGTAACTACTTAATGGGATAAGTTATGGAAAAACTGTTTTCACAGCTTATTCTGTGTTCTATTAGGAGTAAAACAGTGAAAGAAACTTTGTTCTAATACAAAAACTGTCGGACAATGACTAAAACAAATAAATTTCAGTTTTCGCTTTAAAAAAATTGCCCCCATGTCCTCCCAAAAATATTTAAGTATTTTATTTTGTGTGAAAATCCTTAATTATGTGTGAAGTAACCAGGAAAAAAAGAGTATTTAAAATTTGGATAAAAACTGCAAATTTTTCTCCCAAGGATAGATAAGTACCTCAACGGGTTGAGGAAAACTCCCGGAGAAAACCTAAACCAAGTAACTTGTCCCACCAGGATTCTAAATCGACCCGCTCGTTCCACGATTGGACATGCTAACCGCTACTCCACATTTAAACCATGAAAGCAGTACTCTATAAGAAATGTAAATACAGAACTCCCCCTTTACGAAATTCTTCAGTATAAAGTACAAACGAAGTCATTACGTATTTCTGCAGTGGAAGGAAGTCTAGCGAGACGTGGAGTCCGCATTCCGCCTGCACCCCACCCCTCACTGCCCCGCTCTTTCGCTCTGGGGAAAACTGAATGATCATAGTGCTGGGGTGCTTCGCAAAGGGAGCCGAGCTCAGTGTTCGAGCTGGCCAGCCGCTCCGATCCCAAGAATTCGTCATACTTATGATGTGATGCAACACGGTACGTAATGTGACGGCACGCAGCTTTCCGAATTCACCAGACTATCGGCAATTAGAAGACACCGGTGATTGGTAAAGAAGCAAATACAAAGAACTACACGAGAGATAACTGCAATATTGAAACAATCAGGAAGATGAAAGGATTGTGTAGATTAATTAAGAGTAATAAATGGACGAACAACGCTAACCAATCATTTTGTATTTAGAGACGAGGGGGAAAGGGGATGTGGAGCACCGAGGAAACACTGAAGAGAATTCTGAAGTCACAAGAGGCATATACAGTATTTTGCTAAAACAACAAACTACTATTGTTATCTATATTATAGTTACATAATTTAATAACAATAACGCAGTACTGATTACATGTACGATAATTACTGATAACCGATGACTGTAAAAGGAAGAAAGAAGCAACACAACAAACGAAGGCATAACGGATGAAACGATCAACACACAAACGAAGAAAGTAATGACCAACGCATCAAGAAAGATATGAAGGAAGCAACAATCAACACACAAACCAAGAAAGTAATGACCAACGCATCAAGAAAGATATGAAGCAAGCAACAATCAACACACAAACCAAGAAAGTAATGACCAACGCATCAAGAAAGATATGAAGCAAGCAACAATCAACACACAAACCAAGAAAGTAATGACCAACGCATCAAGAAAGATATGAAGGAAGCAACAATCAACACACAAACCAAGAAAGTAATGACCAATGCATCAAGAAAGATATGAAGGAAGCAACAATCAACACACAAACCAAGAAAGTAATGACCAACGCATCAAGAAAGATATGAAGGAAGCAACAATCAACACACAAACCAAGAAAGTAATGACCAACGCATCAAGAAAGATATGAAGGAAGCAACAATCAACACACAAATCAAGAAAGTAATGACCAACGCATTAAGAAAGATATGAAGGAAGCAACAATCAACACACAAACGAAGAAAGTAATGACCAACGCATTAAGAAAGAATGAAGGAAGCAACAATCAACACACAAACGAAGAAAGTAATGACCAACGCATTAAGAAAGATATGAAGCAAGCAACAATCAACACACAAACGAAGAAAGTAATAGCCAATGCATTAAGAAAGGTATGAAAAAAGCAAAAATCAACACACAAACGAAGAAAGTAATGGCCAACGCATTAAGAAAGGTATGAAGGAAGCAACAATCAACACAGAAACTAAGAAATAGAGAAAGTAGCGAGCAAAACAGAACGAAAAAAGGAAGCAACAATCAATACACAAATTAAAAAAGAAAGCAATGATCAATACATAATCGAAGAAAGAAAGGAAGAAATGAAGCAGCGAGCAACACACAAACGAAGAATGGAAGGAAGCGACGATCAATTCATAAATGAAGAAAGAAAGCAAGCAAGCAACGATTAACACACAAATTAAGAAAGGAAAGAACAATCTACGTACAAACGAAGGAAAGTAGCAACGATCGAAGAATGGAAGGAAGCAACGATTTATAAACGATCGAAGAATGGAAGGAAGCAACGATTTCATAAACGAAGAAAAGAGAGCAACAATTAACACACAAACTAAGAAAGGAAACAACAATCAATACAAGCGAAAAAAAGAAAGCAACAATCAACACACAAAGGAAGAATGGAAGGAAGCAACGATTCATAAACGAAAAAAGAAAGCAATGATGAACGCACAAACTAAGAAAGGAAACAACAAGCAACAAACTAACGAAGAAAGGAAACAACAATCAATACAAGCGAAGAAAGAAAGCAACGATCAACACAGACGAAGAGTGGAAGGAAGTAACGATCAACACACATGAAGAATGAAAGGAAGCAATGATCAGCACGCAAACGAAGAAGGGTAACAACCATTAACACGCAAACGAAGAAAGGAAGCAATGATCAACACAGACGAAGAGTGGAAGGAAGTAACGATCAACACACATGAAGAATGAAAGGAAGCAATGATCAACACACAAACTAAGAAAGGTAGTAACAGTCAATATACAAACGAAGAAAAGAAAGCAACAATCGACAAATACACGAAGAAGGAAGCGACGAACATACAAACGAAGGAAAAAAGTCACGATTAACACAGACGCCTAAACGAAGAAAGAAAGCAACAATGAATACACAAATGAAGAATCAAAGGAAGCAACGATCAATTCATAAACGAAGAAAGCAACGATTAAGAGAAACTAAGAAAGAAAACCATCAACGTACTAACGAAGGAAAGGAGCAACAATAAACACAAACGAAGAAAGGAAGCAACGCTCAACACAGAAACGAAAAAGATATCAATAATCAACATACAAACGAAAATGGAAGAAATCAATTAGCAATTCATAAACGAATAAAGAAAGCAACAATCTAAGAAAGGAAACAACCAACACACAAACGAAGAAAATAAGCAACGATCAATACAAACGAAGAATGGTAGAAAGCACGATCAGTGCTTTAATGAAGAAAGAAAGAATCAATCAAAACACAAACTAAGAAAGAAAACAACAATCAACACGCAAACGAAGAAAGGAAGAACCAATCAAAATACAAACTAAGAAATGAAACAACAATCAACACACAAACGAAGGAAGAAAGGAACGATCAACAGAATGGAAGGAAGCAACAATCAACACAAAAGCGAAGAAAGGAGTAAGAAACTGATGAATAAAGAAATGAAGAAAAAGAGTTTCATAATGATTGTGAATAATAAAAAAGAAGAGAGAAAAAGGAACGCAACGCTGAAAGTCATTATCATCAGTATGATAAAGACAGAATAATATCCTAAATACAGTAGAATTTGAATGGATTGGAGAAATCTCCACCAACACGACAACTCGACGTCCCTGGACCGGCCCTGCGAAACAAAGAACTAAGATATCTGCGTCTTATCAAACTCGTGCAAGAAGAATTCAATCCGTGACGAATAGTTGATCCCCTCGAAAACGAAATAAATAATATAAAAATACGTGATAGAACTGCATGAGCGAAGAAATATATGGCTGGTACGTGTCCAATTAGCAGGCTATCACACACGTCATTTCAACGTCATAAAGCCTAAAATACTACTAATTGGCTCCGTGCGTTACCCAGGACAGCAGCTGCCTACGAGACGCTTTCCCAGTTCAGAGATGCAGACTTCAGACCCTCCGCGGCTGTCTACTATAGAGATGTATGCAACGCAGTTCTAACCATGCCTCGAACTACCGACATGGGTTTGAAACCCGTTTAGGGCATGAATATTCGCCAGTTGTCGAAATAATGTCTCTTAATGCTTTAGGAGTGGAGATGACATCCGCACAACAGATCTGAATTTTTGTATTCGCTTGTCTGTCACGAAAGATTAAAGGCAGAGCAGAAGACGTCCATTGCAATTGGGTAGACGATAAAGAAATCAACAAAGAAAAAAGACGGAATGCGGGGTGGAAGCGATGGGGTAAGATAATAATAATAATAATAATAATAATAATAATAATAATAATAGTAATTTATTTTAGCTGGCAGAGTTAAGGCCGTAAGGCCTTCTCTTCCACTCAACCAGCAAAAAGTGTATATACATATGCATGAACTTACAAAGAATCCAACAATTTGATTTAGATGAGAGTTACATGTATACAAAAGTTATTTACAAATTAAACAACAAAATACTATGAACTATTAATTAAACACTGAAATAAACTGTGTAGCAGAATTAAACTAAAATACATAGAATGTTAATATATTTCAAATAATATTAGATAATAGAAAGAGATTATTACGAGACAATTAAAATACAGCACAATCAGGATGATGTCTAAAGAAAAAAGTAACAATGTAGTCAGTGATAGTTTAAATCAGTATGATTGGAGTGAAATGCTAATAAGGTTATCTTTTAAGCTGTTCTTAAAGGTGTTTATTGTCTTGCAGCCCCTAATACTTTGTGACAAGGAATTCCATTGACGCGAGGTGGATATTGTAAAAGATGATGAATAACAAGATGTTGTATGAAGAGGTATACTTAGCGTGCCACAGATAAGTGATCTGGTATTTACGTCGTGGTTAGAGTATAGATAAGAGAAACGAGACGAAAGGTAATTTGGTGTTGAAGTGTGCAGAATTCGAAAGAGTAAAGACAAAGAGTGTAAAGTTCTACGTTCTTTAAGTCGGAGCCACGAGAGACTTGCGAAGGACGGTGATATAAGGAAGCGACCGCGACAGGGTGAGGTACGTATGCTATTGGGTAAGGCCTATATTACACTATCAAATTTCTGTGTCATAAAAGTTTGATAAAATATATATGACTATTACACTTTTACTACGTCACACTACTTTTGACCAATAAAACGGTACGAAAGGACGTCTTTCAACCAATCATGGCTGCTTATCGCACAATTTTATCGCGACCCTAGCATTTGTTTAATTTTATCGCGTCCCTAGCATTTGTTTATTTTTATCACTACCCTAGCATTTGTTTCTTTGCTTGCCAACATTTCAAACTGCACTGGTCTGGCCGTAAAAAAAAAAACAGAAAATTACAAACCACTCCAGTCGATGCACAGCACTTTCAAATATGACTCGCATTGGCATTCAGGAACAAGATTTAGTATAAAGATCACTGGTCATAGGCTATATGAAGAGCACCATTCGGAAATCCTGAATAAGTTGAGGGATACACCATGTACATCAACGAGTTCACTTCTTTTACGCACACGTCCAATATAACATCAACTGAACCACCAACCACTAAAATATTCAAATTTGAAAATTGTACTTTCAATAATTGCTTCTTTTAAATTCATGTTTATTTTTTATTTCATCATCGTTAATTAAAACGTTTCTTGTTTATTTCATCATCCCCAATTAAAACTTTTCTAACACTTGTTTATATTATTTAGGTTATGTTTGTTATAGCTTCTGCTATATGATATTATGGATAGTCACGTATCAGAGATTGTTTAATACTAAGATTTATTGAAAATCATCTGTCAAGTGACGTTGATTACTGGGATCCGGATGATTGAAGTAGAATGCAAATGTTTTAATAAAAATGAAACTGAATCAACAAAGCCTTCGTGACTAGTAACCATCCACAGAGTTCAATGAAGATTCCATAGTTGGCACAACTGATAACAAGAAAACATAATCATAAAACACTACTGCCATCTAATGTAATGTTGAGATGGTACAATAACACATTTGAAGACAGTTCTATTTTCGTAAGCCAATTAATATTTTATTGTATATTGGAGTAATTTGTTACTTCTAATCTTTATATACTTTCTTCTAATCGTGTAATAGTCGATTAAATCCCACTCGAGTTTTGATTTTCTCTAGATAAATCTGCTCGTGTTCCAGTCGCAGATTTATCGATAAAATCAAAACCTCTAGTGAGATTACTGTTGATAAAATCTTTTACAGTGTAATATAGCATCTTTGATGACATCTAGCTATGACACAGTTTTGTGATGAAAGTTATGGTCATCATCATACCTCTGATAAAATCTGTGACTGAGAAGAAAGAAAATGGCGGACATTAAGTACACATGGTCTGTGAAAACCACCAAACTTTTAATATCACATTATGAGTCACGTGAAACGTTTCATCATTCATTATTAAATACTTGGTATATATATATATAGGATTTCATATCTTCACACTGAAGTTCTCTGAGAAGAGTTTAATGGATTCCTTTTGTATCTTTTCTCCCTACATTAATCTCTAACCCAAATCGTCGGCTTAAGAGTGTAAACCTGCTAACAAAAAGGAAATTTTACAGGAGAAACAAAAAACTGAGTATAAATTAACTCAGTAACTTCACAATCTGTACTTTGGATCTGGTCCTAAAATTTCAGAGTGAATTTATACTAATTTTTTTTTGTTTCTCCTGTAAAATTTCCTTTTTGTTTGTTAGCAAGTTTACACTCTAAGCCGACGAAATACGTTTTTTCTTTGATTTCTTCTTTAGTATTAATGCAATAACCATTACTGCATTTACAGTTGCAACAAGCATAGAAGTGTTGTGGATCCATTATTAGAACTGTGATGAAAGCTATGATAAAAGCTTTGACATAATGTAATATACTCAAATCATACATTTGATCATATTTATTTGATCAAATATTTTATCATATTCTGTGACACAGAAATTTGATAGTGTAATATAGGCCTAAGTATGCCACGGGTACGGGATGAGGGAAGCAAGCGAGATATGAAGTACGTAAGCAGACGAGATGAGGAAGCGAAGGAATGAGGGAAGCAACTGAATGGGGGGAAAGAAACGACGGGATAAGGTTAAAAAAAGAGATGGGATGAGAGAAGGAAATGACGGAATGAGGAAACGAAACTACGGGACTGGGGAAGAAAACACGGGGCGAGGGAGGGAAAGTACGGGATGAGGGAGGAAAACTGCGGATTGATAAAAATTACGGGAGGAGACAAGCAAGCGACGGGTGAGGAAGGGAAACAAAGGGATGAGGAGAGAAAACGAAGGAGATGAGGGAAGGAAAGAGACGGGATGAGAAGGAAAGGAAACTACAGGATGAGGGAAGAAAATTACACTATGGTGGAAGGAAACGACGGGATGAGGGAAAGAAACGACGGTATGGAGAAGAAAAGCGACGTGAGGAGGGAAGTGACGGGATGGGGGAGGAAAACTGCGGATTGATAAAAATTACGGGATGAGACAAGCAAGCGACGGGGTGAGGGAGGGAAAGAAAGGGATGAGGAGAGAAAACTAAGGAGATGAGGGAAGGAAAGAGACGGGATGAGAAGGAAAGGAAACTACAGGATGAGGGAAGGAAATTACACTATGGTGGAAGGAAACGACGGTATGGAGAAGAAAAGCGACGTGAGGAGGGAAGTGACGGGATGAGGGAGGAAAACTGCGGATTGATAAAAATTACGGGATGAGACAAGCAAGCGACAGGGTGAGGGAGGGAAAGAAAGGGATGAGGAGAGAAAACGAAGGAGATGAGGGAAGGAAAGAGACGGGATGAGAAGAAAAGGAAACTACAGGATGAGGGAAGAAAATTACACTATGGTGGAAGGAAATGACGGGATGAGGGAAAGAAACGACGGTATGGAGAAGAAAAGCGACGTGAGGAGGGAAGTGACGGGATGAGGGAGGAAAACTGCGGATTGATAAAAATTACGGGATGAGACAAGCAAGCGACGGGGTGAGGGAGGGAAAGAAAGGGATGAGGAGAGAAAACGAAGGAGATGAGGGAAGGAAAGAGACGGGATGAGAAGAAAAGGAAACTACAGGATGAGGGAAGGAAATTACACTATGGTGGAAGGAAACGACGGGATGAGGGAAAGAAACGACGGTATGGAGAAGAAAAGCGACGTGAGGAGGGAAGTGACGGGATGAGGGAGGAAAACTGCGGATTGATAAAAATTACGGGATGAGACAAGCAAGCGACGGGGTGAGGGAGGGAAAGGAAGGGATGAGGAGAGAAAACGAAGGAGATGAGGGAAGGAAAGAGACGGGATCAGAAGAAAAGGAAACTACAGGATGAGGGAAGGAAATTACGCTATGGTGGAAGGAAACGACGGGATGAGGGAAAGAAACGACGGTATCGGAAGAAACGCGACGTGAGGAGGGAAGTGACGGGATGAGGGAGGAAAACTGCGGATTGATAAAAATTACGGGATGAGACAAGCAAGCGACGGGGTGAGGGAGGGAAAGAAAGGGATGAGGAGAGAAAACGAAGGAGATGAGGGAAGGAAAGAGACGGGATCAGAAGAAAAGGAAACTACAGGATGAGGGAAGGAAATTACGCTATGGTGGAAGGAAACGACGGGATGAGGGAAAGAAACGACGGTATGGGAAGAAACGCGATGGGAGGAGGGAAGTGACGGGATGAGGAAAGGAAACTACGAGAAGGGGGAGGATTACGGAGCGAGGGAGGAAAACTACGGGATGAGGGTCAAAATGTACGTACGGGATGAGGGAGGAAAACAGGATTGATGAAAATTACGGGATGAGGCGCGTAAGTGACGGGATGAGGGAGGAAAACGAAGGAATATAAGGAGAAAAAATAATATCAATCAAGATGAAAGACAAGAGAGAAAGAAGGGAGAAAAGCTGGAATCGTTTAGTGACTGTGTAGTGTCGCGAGCCAGACGCTGATAACCGCGGTGCAGTCTGACAAGGCTGTCCTACTCTACAAGCCAGCCCTGACTGCACAAAACAATCCGGCCTGATTGAATGGACCGGCTCCTCGGTGCTCAATCAATTCAGCGCCCGGCCTGCACAAAACGTTTGAGCGCTTCTTTAAACTATTACAGAAAGTGCGTGCGTATTCAAACTGCTCTCTGCGGTGTACGTCACAGACGTGGGTTCGAACCCCTTTTAGGGTTAGAATGTATGTCCGCTGTTAGATGTGACTTTCTATTTTCTGTCAGATATATGGAATGCTGCTGATACTAAATCAGATGTAGGGCAGTGAGTTAAACATGAAAGTCTTATGTCGTTGTGTTCCTTTGTGAACGGGTTATGACGAAACTAATTGAATTTTAGAATGCGTACGGTATTTTAGAAAGAAAAAATGGAAGACATTCTAGAGATGACGTTGGGAGGGTTTTGTAGAGCAAACACCAAAATATGACTATTGTGTCCTTATTGGCTTATTACCCAACATTGACGGTTTGGCCATATTTCATTGAAGATCGGTATTTTCGGAACGTCCATTTAATACCCAAGCGGTGTCAAACAGAACGCTTTCTTTGAAGAGATAACACAAGATTTTGTTTATTGAGTCGACCTGGTTGGCAAGTTGGTATAGCGCTGGCCTTCTATGCCCAAGGTTGCGGGTTCGATCCCGGGCCAGGTCGATGGCATTTAAGTGTGCTTAAATGTGACAGGCTCATGTCAGTAGATTTTTCTGGCACGTAAAAGAACTCCTGCGGGACAAAATTCCGGCACATCCGGCGACGCTGATATAACCACTGCAGTTGCGAGCGTCGTTAAATAAAACATAACATTTTTGTTTATTGATTAGGACTTCCAAAGTACCGCTCCAGTCACAACAAGCGGTAACATATGTCCAACAATGATGCGTTAGCAATTGAAGGGTTGATAGCAAACACCGGACAAGTCCAAAAATTCAAATTTTGAGCATAATGCAGTTCTCTTCACTTCATTTCAAGCGGCACCTATTGACGAATGTCTACAAAAACCAGGTTTGTACCATTGAAATGGGTGTTTGAAAATGTAGCGTTTCTGCAAAAAGCGGATTAGTCTAACATATTTCTAGCAAAAGACGTACAAGTCACAAACTTATCAGGTTCTTGTTAGAAAATATCATGAAGATGCCATTAGATGGCTACGCGTTACCGCCATAGGCCTACTATATGGATGTTCAGTCAATTTTGCTCTTTCATGTTTTTTTTATTGGGTTATTTTACGACGCTGTATCAACATCTAGGTTATTTAGCGTCGAATGAAATGAAGGTGATAATGCCGGTGAAATGAGTCCGGGGTCCAGCACCGAAAGTTACCCAGCATTTGCTCGTATTGGGTTGAGGGAAAACCCCGGAAAAAACCTCAACCAGGTAACTTGCCCCGACCGGGATTCGAACCCGGGCCACCTGGTTTCACGGCCAGACGCGCTGACCGTTACTCCACAGGTGTGGACTTCATGGTTGTGGTGCCATATCAAAGAAAAGGGGAGGGGAACATTTCTTCAGCCGTTCATCATTTTAACGACGCTGTATTAACTGCGACATTATTTAGTTTCGATGGAACTGGTCATAGCGAGATGGTATTTGACGAGATGAGGCCAAGAATTTTATTCAACATGGAACTGCTCAACATTCGCTTTAGGGTTGGGGAATGCCTCACAAAACACAACCAGTTAATCAGTCGAGCAGGAATCGAACCCATACCTGAGCGCAGCTCCAGGTCAGCAGGCAAACGTGCTACCATCTGAGCTACGTTGGTGGTTAATAGAAGAAGTTAAGGGCGTTTTTAACGGCACAGTCATCTGAAGTCGTAGAGATAACGGAAGGAGAAGAAGTAGAGAGGTAGAGACAAATAAAAGATAGACACAGAAGTAAAGAAAATGTAGAAAAAAATAAGCAGAAACAAGCGAAAGATAGGGGCAGAAACAAGCGAAAAAAAGAGCAGAAACAAGCGGAAAAAAGAGCAGAAACAAGCGAAAAAAAGAGCAGAAACAAGCTGAAAAAAGAGCAGAAACAAGCGGAAAAAAGAGCAGAAACAAGCAGGAAAAAGAGCAGAAACAGGCGAAAAAGAGCAGAAACAGGCGAAAAAAGAGCAGAAACAAGCGAAAAAAAGAGCAGAAACAAGCGAAAAAAGAGCAGAAACAAGCAAGATAGGAACAGAAACAGGCAAAAAACGAAAGCAGGAAGAGACAAAAGAGCAGAAACCGACAAAATTTAAGAGCAGAATGTGACGAAAGATAAAATCAGAAACAGAGAAAAGATGAAAGCAGAAATAGCCAAAAGTTAAGAATAGAAACAAACGTTAGATAAAAGCAGAAAGAAGAGAAAAGATAAGAGCAGAAACTAACACCAGATAGGAAGCAAACGAAAGGTAAAAGAAAAGCAAGCGAAAGTGAAAGAAATGCAACCGAAAGATGAGAGGAAAGAAAGCGAGAGATGAAGGAAAAGCAAGCGAGAGATGAAGGAAAAGCAAGCGAAAGATGAAGGAAAAGCAAGCGAAATATGAAGAAAAAGCAAGAAAAAGTTGAAGAAAGAGCAAGAGAAAGATGAAGAAAAAGCAAGCGAAAGATGAAGAAAAAGCAAGTGAAAGATGAAGGAAAAGAAAGCGAAAGATGAAAGAGAAGCAAGTGAAAGATGAAAGAGAATCAAGCGAAAGATAATAGAGAAGCAAACGAAAGATAATAGAAAAGCAAACGAAAGGTTGAAGAAAGGCAAACAAGAGATAAAAGAGAAGGAAACGAAAGATAGAAGAGAAGCAAACGAAAGATAGAAGAGAAGCAAACGAAAGATAGAAGAGAAGCAAACGAAAGATAGAAGAGAAGCAAACGAAAGATAGAAGAGAAGCAAACAAAAGATAGAAGAGAAGCAAACAAAAGATAGAAGAGACGCAAACAAAAGATAGAAGAGAAGCAAACAAAAGATAGAAGAGAAGCAAACGAAATATAGAAGAGAAGCATACAAAAGATAGAAGAGAAGCAAACGAAATATAGAAGAGAAGAAAACGAAAGATAGAAGAGAAGCAAACGAAAGATAGAAGAGAAGCAAACGAAAGGTAGAAGAGAAGCAAATAAAAGATAGAAAAGAAGCAAAATGTAGACAAATTAGAGCAAAAAATGGAGTGAAACAAAATATAGACAAGAAAAGACAAAGGAGAAAGGAAGAGAATAGGAGAAAGTGTAAGAATTTAGAGGAAAGAGGAAGAGGAAATAAAAACGAAACAAAGAAAAGGATAATGCTAAGGAGCAGAAGGAAAGGTAACAAACAGGAGAAGGCCAAGTGTGAAAGGAGAAAAGAGGGAAGAAAGAAGAGTGAAACGTAATATTTCCCTCCGTAGTGCAGATAACACTCGAAAGGAACTACATACATTCGTGTAATTTTTACAGTGCATGGAAATTAAAGACGGACATGACAGCATTAAGACAGACTGCGCACACCCCGTGTTCCACCGACCTTGCTGCAGACAACACAACCTGACCTTGCAGTACAGGCCAGCTCAAGAGTTAGCACAACTCGCTCATTTGCGAATTCCATCCTGCAGTTCAAATGTTTTTATAATCAATTACAGAATAATAAGCCTCCTACACAGCCGAATAATTATGTCTCAGAACTGGTTCTGCAGTGAAATATGACACCCGGCAGGTAATACATAGACCTTGCTTAGTGGACCGGACCGGTACATAAACCGCCGGCTTTACTGGATCTGCAAATAAAAAAGAATCTGCATTCCTGGCAAACGGTGCAGTAATTTCAATCTACAAGGTACAGGCAAGGGGCGACCAAGTCCTATGGAAGAACACTTTTCAGAATTTTGCTTATAAAATATCGGTCTATAACGATTTTGCAGCGGACCGTGCAGAAAACTTGATTCAATTACAATGCAATTGTACAAGACGCACAAGCGAGAGTAAAGGCTGGTTCACAATAAACCGGGAACGAAAACTACAACGGAAACGAGAACGGAAATATTGTTAAAATAAATGTATTCAAATGTGAGCATTCACAATTAACGAGAAGCTTACCGGAGCCCGGGAACGGGAACGTGAAATTTAATTGTGAATGCTCACATTTAAATACATTTATTTTAACAATATTTCCGTTCTCGTTCACGTTGTCGTTTCCGTTCCCTGTTTATTGTGAACCAGCCTTAATAGTAGGATCATCACAAGAACAAACAGTCTTGGCAGCTTACGGCTAACATAGGAAGCTCTCATGGAAGCGATTCCGTCCGTGTTCAACCCCCGGCTCCGGTGAATTTGATATCCGCGATGAGGGAAGTCAAGATTGCGAAGGTTTCTCTAGGAGTTCATCCTCCTCATTCCACCAACACACTCCACAATGGATAGCTGAACTTTCCACCAAAATCTATCTATATAATTTGAACTGGTAATGGAAATTACGGGGAAACGGCTGAACGGATTTTAATGAATGACCCGTCATTTTGAAGTTTGGCATCCAAAAATTTTCAGAAAAATAGTAACTTTCAGTGAAGCGTTAGTTTTCCTACATAATTTTCCTATTTTCCAAAATCCATCTTTCGTCAGTTTTGAGAACTAATTGCATTTCAGAATAAAACAAAACACACACTACAATAAACAATAGGCTATTACACGAAGGCCATGAACTGCAGGATTGCTGACATATTTAGAGTTCAAATTCAATTAGTTATTAAAAACTTCAAGACTTACTAAAAATAATTTATAGGTCTGATTCTATGATGTGTAATTTGAGTACAGCTGTGTATTGGATATTAAAATCTGCAAAACTTGAGGTGGTTTGATGACATTATTACCATTAGAAATAAAATATTATTATAGTTAATATCATGATGTGTGTGTATATATAACTACAAAACTTAAGGTAATAATATTAAAAATAAAATATTTTTATAGTTATTAAGCAAGTGGGATTGGGTCTTTTTATACTTAATGGCGGTGTGGTGTCATTCTCTTCAGTATTGGCTCGAGAGAGCGCAAAAATTACACTTCCTAAGGAAAGACCAAAAAGGTATTACTTACTGATAAAATAAGAGACCTATAAAATTTTGCAGTCTTCCGATCATTTCGGCAAGATCTCTTAGCAGGATAAAATGATTTTATCCTCTACATTTCAACTCTACATGCAGCAGCTATACCAAGATGCTATTATTCGAACGCATAGCAAACCTGCCTTTTTTTAAACCTACAATCTACAATGACCTGATTTGCTTTACTCCCACACGAAAAACCCACTGATCGTCCTGACGTTGTTACTTGTGTTTTCGCGTTGAAACTCGAAAACTGAAGGTGGATAGGTTCAATAAAAAGTATTTAGCGTAAAAAAAAACATTCACAGGGAGTATGTTTCATTATTATGGAAGCAAATAACTTTCAAAATGTCTAGTATTTTTCATTTAAAATAAATCTGAAAAATTTTTATTTGAACGTCTAATGAACTTTGCTGCACAAGCCACTAGTGATACTAGATTTTTGTTACATTCTACAACACGATCTATCCGCTCTGAAAATTTGCAGGGCTATTTCACTTCCACCCTGTATCCTCGTCACAAGCTTAACAAGCAATAGGCTACAATATTAATTACTATCAGCCAGACACACAACGGAATACAAAACATCTCGAAAAACAGCAAGTCACACGAAATAACAATAAAGACTGATTTTCGTTTGCGGAGCGATGTGCAACTAAAAGATCCTAACAAGCACTGTAGTAATTAATTACAAACCACCAGAGAAAAACGAGAGAAGATCAAACATTTCGATAACGTGCGACACGATCACACGGAAGAGCAGAATCTCAAGAGTTCGAAGACAGAGAAATTTTGTTGGTGAATCAACTGCAGGAACGACCGTGACTCGAACCCTGCAGGTGTCCTGGAATGCTGCTCTTCGCCGAGACCTTCCACTTAATGAGGAAAGAGGAGATCTTTTCCCACAGGTAGGGCAACCGTAGCTAGAAGTAGTGTCTGGCATCTGTCTTCACTCCTGGCGCACTTCACTCTGGAACCGCGGCAATAACTCTGCCGATACATCTATACAGAGAATCCGTACTCTACCGTTAGCAGAGAGACACATTCCGCGCAGGAGATCCGAGTTCAGATCCCTACGATTCTAAAAATGGAACGATCAACACTGGAAGGTTGCGTAGGACATTACATTTTTTTTTTTTTTTTTTTTTGCACACTGATAGGGGAGACTGTTGTACCTTTAGCATAGTGTACCTTTGAACATTTTTTGTTTTTTTTTTTTTAATTTTTTCGGCTACCTAGAGGACTCAAAATGAAGTAGATTGTAGAGAAAGCCGCTAAGTAGCTCTGGTCGTAGTTTCAGTTTGATTTATTGCAAAGTGTGAGTTCCGTAGACAAAAGAAGTTTTTTTAGTACCAAAAGTAAACATTTCGTTCATTGATGTATGTTTTCTAACACAAAACCAGATTGCATTTGTTAATATCTTTCAAGTACGGTGTGTTCTCTATCATCTGGTGAGTAATAACATATTTTAATTTCCATGATTTATTTGACTCTCTAGTTTTCGGAGCCATATTTGTTTAAACGTGCACCCTCTTGTACCTTTGAACACAAAACATCTTGTACCATGGAACATGTTTCAAATTACACGATACTGTCGGTTTTTGTTTTTCTTTTGTTTTAAGGTCATGTCACGAAGTAAGTCTGGAATTAAAGAGGTCCCCAATTGATTCGGATGCCTTGAGGAAAGCTGTTGAAACAGTTACTGCTTCTCCAGGAAATAAAATTTAATCAGAGAAGCCTGCTCTGGTTTATGATTGCATATACTTACTTACAAATGGCTTTTAAGGAACCCAAAGGTTCATTGCCGCCCTCACATAAGCCCGCCAGCGGTCCCTATCCTGTGCAAGATTAATCCAGTCTCTATCATCATACCCCACCTCCCTCAAATCCATTTTAATATTATCCTCCCATCTACGTCTCGGCCTCCCTAAAGGTCTTTTTCCCTCCGGTCTCCCAACTAACACTCTATATGCATTTTTGGATTCGCCCATATGTGCTACATGCCCTGCCCATCTCAAACGTCTGGATTTAATGTTCCTAATTATGTCAGGTGAAGAATACAATGCGTGCAGTTCTGTGTTGTGTAACTTTCTCCATTCTCCTGTAACTTCATCCCGCTTAGTCCCAAATATTTTCCTAAGCACCTTATTCTCAAACACCCTGAACCTATGTTCCTCTCTCAGAGTGAGAGTCCAAGTTTCACAACCATACAGAAGAACCGGTAATATAACTGTTTTATAAATTCTAACTTTATGATTGCATATACATTTTAAATATGATTGTCAGTTTTTACAGCTATATTCCCTCCTATATTCCATGTGTTCCAACTTACAAGAGTGTATGTTCCAAGGTACATGATCCTGTTGTATCTTTGAACACATTACATATCCCGTCATTTTATTTTTTCCATCCTTAATAGATCTGTAAAACAGGAAAATACATACAGGAAGTTGTAAAGGAATCTTCAATAGTTATTTCAAGCATTTTTTCATTTTAAAAATTTCATTTCTCAAAAAAAAAAATAAATAAATAAATAAATAAATAAATGAATAAATAAATAAAATAAAAAAAATAAATAAAAAAATAAAATAAAATATGAAAAGTGTTTAAAGGTACAACAGTCTCCCCTACGTCTTATTAGTACAATTTATGTCGAAAAAAGTTGCGAAAATAATATGCAAAGTATTAAAAAGATGTTCCGAATATCGCTGTGAATCTAGTAGTTGCGGACCCTATTGAGTGTCGCGTGTGGCAGAGATGAGGGAGAAACAAGGCTGCAACTGAACCTTAGTAAACAACAGAGTTACATAGGGTCCATCATTACGAACAAAATATGAAGTGATTTCATGGGGTCAAACTCATACTACATTAAACACAGAACGTGAATTTTCTATTCCATTGCTAACTAGGCAAATTGATAACACTGAACAACAACAATTTTGCTCTGACTTAAAATAATATGTTCCTTATGGTTTGGTGTGCGTTAAATTGTGACCTAGCCACTGTCTCCACTTGGGCGGCCAATTTCGGACTTGCACTTAATCCAAGTAAGACTCAAGCAATAATTATTGGACATAAGCGTTTAGTTAACTTCCTTAATAACAGTAATCTTTCAGTTGTTACCCTTAACAACACGCTAATCCCTTATTCATCAGTCGTAAAAAAATCTTGGCTTCTTTTTTGATAATAATCAAAGTTGGAATTTTCAAGTTAAAGAAAGATAAAAAAAATCTGTTCCTCCATTCACTGTTTGAGTCGCTTGAGAAACTTCTTGCCCCAGCAACTAAAACTTACCCTAGTATAAATCCTAGTAACGCCGCACTTCGATTATTGTGACGTTTTGTTAAGTGACCTAAGTTCTGAATTGTCAGTCAAGTTACAGCGAGCTCAGAATATGTGCGTCAGATACGTGTGCAACATCCGACGATATGATCACATATCACCGTCCTTCGCAAGTCTCTCGTGGCTCCGACTTAAAGAACGTAGAACTTTACACTCTTTGTCTTTACTCTTTCGAATTCTGCACACTTCAACACCAAATTACCTTTCGTCTCGTTTCTCTTATCTATACTCTAACCACGACGTAAATACCAGATCACTTATCTGTGGCACGCTAAGTATACCTCTTCATAGAACATCTTGTTATTCATCATCTTTTACAATATCCACCTCGCGTCAATGGAATTCCTTGTCACAAAGTATTAGGGGCTGCAAGACAATAAACACCTTTAAGAACAGCTTAAAAGATAACCTTATTAGCATTTCACTCCAAACATACTGATTTAAACTATCACTGACTACATTGTTACTTTTTTCTTTAGACATCATCCTGATTGTGCTGTATTTTAATTGTCTCATAATAATCTCTTTCTATTATCTAATATTATTTGAAATATATTAACATTCTATGTATTTTAGTTTAATTCTGCTACACAGTTTATTTCGGTGTTTAATTAATAGTTCCTAGTATTTTGTTGTTTAATTCGTAAATAACTCTTGTATGAATTTAACTCTCATCTAAATCAAATTGTTGAATTCTTTGTAAGTTCATGCATATGTATATACACTTTTTGCTGGTTGAGTGGAAGAGAAGGCCTTACGGCCTTAACTCTGCCAGCTAAAATAAATCATTATTATTATTATTATTATTATTATTATTATTATTATTATTATTATTATTATTAATTCCGAAAATGCATCTCTTCTCTTTGTATCACGTAAGATTTTTAAGAATACTATGATTTCACTTTTCGATAAGCGCTCCTCCATGAAACATCTGGCGCGGGTTGGGGGTTGTAAACCAAAACAAAAGCTAATGTATTTTATGAGTTTATGACTTATTTCGGGTTTCTTATGGTTGTTGGCATGTTCTTTTGTACTTATAATAAATAAACAAATATTCGACCTTTCTAATCAGTAAATTTCATAACAGTTCAAAGTGAGGTCTATCAATGAACAAACAAGGATGTGGTTTTCAGTATTTAAAAGAAAAATTTACCATTTTGAGTGAAGGCAAATTAAAAGAGGGCATTTTAATCGGTCCACAAATTCAAAAAGTAATGGCTGACTCTTTGTTTGAGGAAAAACTTCCCGTTACAGAAAAAATGTCTTGGCGCGCTTTCACAGATGTTTACTCAAATTTAATTGGAAATTCTAGGGCAGACAACTACATAGAACTTGTTGTGGAAACCATGTCAAGTGCATATGAGAAAATAGGGTATAATATGTCTCTCAAAATACACTTTTTACATTCTTATTTGTATTTATTTCCTCCTAACTTTGTAGCGATAAGCGACAAGCATGGGGAAAGATTTCATCAAGAAATATCTGAAATGGAAAGGTGATACAAAGGAAGATCATCATCCAGCATGCTCGCAGACTATTGTTGGTTCCTTGTAAAAGACAGTCCCGGGTCTAGTTAAAAACAGAAGTCATCCAGAAAATTTTTTTAAATGTAAATTCAAATTCCGAAATTTTTCTCATTATAAGCATGAAATATTTATATTGTTGTTGTGTGTTTAAACTAAGTAACATCATTTTTGTATACAGTACATATTTTTCAAGTATTGTGAGGCATTTTGAATCCCTAGTATATTGTAATTTTACCTGTAGCCTTTACTTGCCTTTATTTTAGGAATTATGAATCCATGTAACCCTCTCTCTTTGAAACAATAACTAATAAGTAAATAGTATTTCCAATAGTAACTTGAGATTTTCTATAGAAGGCTGCAATTCATGATTCTGAATTTCGCTTCTATTCAATTTCTATGACTGATAAATAGGTGGCGGATCTGGGTGAGTTTCGTTAAAAACTGTGCACACCTCTTGTGTCTTCTGTCACCAAATCCAATTATCACTGTGATCTCATTTCTCTCATTTTCTGTTAGGAACACCTTCTATTTTGATTTCATCAATAAAACTGCTTCCATGACACAGGGACTAACAAAATTGTTACCATAGTAACCACAGTTATAGTGCTACTGTATAAAACAAATATTAAGTAGCTTACTGCATTAAAAATATGCTTTTCGAAATGATATTTAAAAAGTTATATGATGTCATTTAAAAATATTCTCGATGACGTCATAATTCGCACAATATTCGCAAAAAAATATTTTGTTTGCATAAAAATATTCCTTTCTGAGTGTCTCTGACGTATCTGAGCTCTTTTAACAACTACAGTGAAACTTGTGTAATTCGAACGTTTTTAATTCGAATTATTCTTTATTTCGAAGTTTTCCTTTGTCCCCTTGAATTTCCTATGGAAACAGTGCATAAATATCGTCTTTTATTCGAACATAATTTTGTTTAATTCGAAGAAAAAAAATCCAGAATGGATGAGTTTTACAGTGAAATGTGGCAAAGGCGGAACGAGCCAGTACTGTAACAAATTGACCTGACCATAGGGGTTGGAGGCTGGAACCGGGAATGCATTGTATCTCCTTTTTTGAGAAAGTGGTCCCAGTGCGGGTTGACAACCCTTGGAGTGTCATTCACCTCGAAAGTACAGTTACCGTACTCAGTTAAAACGGTCACTGTGCATTGCTTTTCACAAATTCCGAAACCCCGATCTTTCACTTCCGAGAGCTAAGAAGATTCATTGAGGGACACCAAAATGTGCATGGTTCTCTGTTTGATGCATTAAATAAACTGGAGGACTTTACAGAAGCAGACTAAAATCACATCCTACTTAACAAAGGCCTAGTAAGGTATGTTTTTTTAACTACTGTATGTGTTGCGCATAAATGTTTACTAATTACTGTACCGTACTGTATTTATGTAATAGGCCTATCATTATACAGCACTATATTTTCTTGTATTATAATACCCTGTTGTCTTGAAATGTTATAGTAATACATAGTACATACAGTACACCTGTAGTTTGCCTTCTGCAGTACCATTTTTTTAATTCGAATTTTTCCATAATTCGAATTTTTTCTTATGCCCTTCAGATTCGAATTACACAAGTTTCACTGTACTTTAATTGCAATTTATTATGCTTTAGTTTGGAAAACTCTGTATAAAATAACTATAAGCAGAATAATTATGTAGGCTTCATTATGAGGTAATAATATAAGAAGAATAAAACGATAACATAAATATACGAAGTATTCGGTAGAGGGAAAGATTGTAAAGCATAAGGAAAAAACAAAAAGGTAGGGACAAGAAAGAAAGAGCAAAATAGAGAAGAGAAAAAAGCAAAAAGGCGGAGAGAAGAGAAACATGAGCAGAAAGGTGGAAAGAAGAGAAAGAGTAGGATGGCGGAGAGAAGAGAAAATGAGCAAAAAGGTGGAGAGAAGAGAAAAAATGAGCAGGATGGTGGAGAGAAGAGAAAAATGAAGAGAAAGGTGGAGAGAAGAGAAAATGAACAGAAAGGTGTAGAAAAGAGAAAAATGAACAGAAAGGTGGAGCGAAGAGAAAAATGAACAGAAAGGTGGAGAAAAGAGAAAATTGAACAGAAAGGTGGAGAGAAGAGAAAAATGAACAGAAAGGTGGAGAGAAGAGAAAATGAGCAGAAAGGTAGAGAGAAGATAAAAATGAGCAGGACAGCGGAGAGAAGAGAAACATGAGCAGAAAGTTGGAGAGAAGATAAAATGAACAGAAAGGTGGATAGAAGAGAAAAATGAGCAGAAAGGTGGAGAAAAGAGAAAAATGAGCAGGACAGGAGAGAACAGTAAAATGAGCAGAAAGGTGGAGAGAAGAGAAAAATGAGCAGAAAGGTAGAGAGAAGAGAAAAATGAGCAGAAAGTTGGAGAGAAGATAAAAATGAGCAGAAAAGTAGAAAGAAGAGAAAAATGAGCAGAAAGGTGGAGAGAAGAGAAAAATGAGGACAGGAGAGAACAGTAAAATGAGCAGAAAGGTGGAGAGAAGAGAAGAATGAGCAGAAAGGTAGAGAGAAGAGAAAAATGAGCAGAAAGTTGGAGAGAAGATAAAAATGAGCAGAAAGGTAGAGAGAAGAGAAAAATGAGCAGGACAGGAGAGAAGAGAAAATGAGCAGAATGTTGGAGAGAAGATAAAAATGAACAGAAAGGTGGAGAGAAGAGAAAAATGAGCAGAAAGGTGGAGAGAAGAGAAAAATGAGCAGAAAGGTGGAGAGAAGAGAAAAATGAGCAGAAAGGTAGAGAGAAGAGAAAAATGAGCAGAAAGTTGGAGAGAAGATAAAAATGAGCAGAAAGGTAGAGAGAAGAGAAAAATGAGCAGGACAGGAGAGAAGAGAAAAATGAGCAGAAAGTTGGAGAGAAGATAAAAATGAACAGAAAGGTGGAGAGAAGAGAAAAATGAGCAGAAATGTGGAGAGAAGAGAAAAATGAGCAGAAAGGTGGAGAGAAGAGAAAATGAGCAGAAGGTGGAGAGAAGAGAAAAATGAGCAGAAAGGTAGAGAGAAGAGAAAAATGAGCAGAAAGGTAGAGAGAAGAGAAAAATGAGCAGGACAGCGGAGATAAGAGAAAAATGAGCAGAAAGTTGGAGAGAAGATCAAAATGAACAGAAAGGTGGAGAGAAGAGAAAAATGAGCAGGACAGCGGAGAGAAGAGAAAAATGAGCAGAAAGTTGGAGAGAAGATAAAATGAACAGAAAGGTGGAGAGAAGAGAAAGTGAACAGAAAGGTGGAGAGAAGAGAAAAGGGACAAAAAGGTAGAGAGAAGAGAAAAATGAGCAGGATAGCGGAGAGAATAGAAAAATGAACAGAAAGGCAGAGAGAATAGTATTAAGAGCAGAAAGGCGGGGAAAAGAGAATAAAGAGCAGAAAAGCAGAGAGAAGAGAATAAAGAGCAGAAAGGACAAAAGAGGTAAAATAGAGCAGAAAGGCGAACTGAGAAGGAATTGGAGAACTGAAATGAAATATAATTATATAGAAAAAAAAAAAAAGAAAACAAGTAGAGAGCAAAGGAATTGTCGGAGCGTCCTATTTTCGCATTCCCGATTCCCTTAGAATTCCATAATTTCACAGTTATTATTCACAATCATCGCCTGTATCCTTCTCACAACTTCTGCCTCGTGCAATTCTTACTGATATAAACTCCGATTTCCTTCGTAAAACCCGTTCGCCGCTTTGTTGCACAAGCTCATTTCCATATTTCGGTATTCCAACCTCCAATTTCCTCCCAAGGCCACATTTCGCTATAATAAACGGAATCACGGATAAATGGATGCATATTCAAGGCAAAAGAGTTCTTCTCCAGACGTCAATAACATGCATATCGCCGTCTTTTGTTTAAAGTAGTGACAATCTTTGGCTCGTCATAACACACAGCGGATACACTGCGTTTACGTGGGTTAAGTTATTAAACATCAGAACTAAGTGGTCTCATAACAGAACTATTCGTACCTACATTTTTGATCTGCTATTTAATGACTCTGTATCAACTGATCAGTTATTTAGTATCGGTGAAACTTACGTTAGTAACATAGCCTATTTATTTATTTATTTATTTATTTATTTATTTATTTATTTATTTAACCTGCTAGAGATAAGGCCATGAGGCCTTCTCTTCCCCTCTAACAGGGGATACAACTACAATATTAAGAATACAATTACAATTAATTACAATTAATATTAATTTACAGATACAATAAAAATCAAAGTACTAAAAGATTAACTGATTAATAAAAGCTAGACAGTTTATTGTAAAAGTTAAGAAGAGAGAAGCATTT
Source organism: Periplaneta americana (assembly GCF_040183065.1). Lineage (NCBI taxonomy): Eukaryota > Metazoa > Arthropoda > Insecta > Blattodea > Blattidae > Periplaneta > Periplaneta americana. The sequence goes on from NC_091128.1 coordinate 169,626,147, forward strand.
CTTTCATTGATTAAGTAAAAATTAAACTCTACGCAGTAAGAAAATGCTTAAGGGGAATTGGACATTATCGCAAGAAAAGTAATGGTAAAAATAGCCTATCTTCAAGCAGTCATAAATGTAATAGTACTTATCACAGCTATTTCATTTTTTTAGTGATATATGCATATACATTAAGCTTTAAAATGAAAGAAGAATGGCTAATCTAGTGTAAATCTTATCCCTAAATTAATTTTTAAATTTCAACATATTTTTTATATAAATTCACTACATACCTGTGATTAGGTACACTCTATTCACTTCTCACAGCACACATTGAATTAAAATTTTGGCCACTTACTGCTAATAGATAATAAAACATACCCTACTAAAATTATTAAAATATCCGTAATATTATGGGCATATGGCTAATACTAATCTTCCTCAATTTTTTTTTTTTAATTTATTGACGGTGATGATTTCCATAGGCCCTATGCCCATGATATTACAGACACATGAATAATTTTAGTAGGGTATGTTTTAGTATCTATTAGCAGTAAGTGGTCAAATTTTCAATTCAATATGTGCTGTAATAAGTGAATAGAGTGTACCTAATCACATACATATAGTGAAGTTATAAAAAAAATTGTGCTTAATTAAAAAAATTAATTTAAGGGTAAAGATTTACTCTAGAGTCACCATTCTTTTTCATTTTAAAGCTTAATATGTATACACACATAGCTAACAAAAATGAAAGACCACTGATAAATAGTATTATATTTATGACTGCTTGAAGATAGGCTATTTTTACCATTATTTTGCATGCGATAATGACCAACTCCCCTTAATAAGCTTGCTTTTGAACGCTACTAAATTCCGACAGTCTCTGATGTCACTGGGTAGGGTATTCCACAGGCGCGAGAGCGACATTGTGCCTAGAACGAGGATGATTAATAAAAGTAAGGTAACAAGAGCTCTAACGGGTAACATATTCCTTTCTTGTTCCAATTTTCCACCAGCCGCAGCAGTAGTCCACAGTTTTATCACGCGGCCATTAGATGTATGTATGTATGTATGTATGTATTTATTCACACAGCAATGGGTATATACCCGGTGGCAGTGGTAACTAATTATACTCAATAATGACAATAATAAACTTATTAATTAAAAATACACTTAATAATAATACCAATAATTAATACAAATAATTAATACTAATAATTTACAATAACAATAATAGTAATAATAATAATAATAATAATAATAATAATAATAATAATAAAATATCTTAAATTAAATGAAGCACGATCACTTAAAATAACATTTAAAATAAATCTAATTTGTATCTTAAAACTAAGTTCGAACTAAAACCCACGAGTATGATATGTTCATATCTGTACAAGTACCTTTCCACATTACACTCATTTCGCTGTCAACTCACTCACTGCACTGGAACTACGACACATTTCACTGATTCTATCCTGATTTCACTAACACTTCAAAAACATTTCACTGTTCAAGTACTTTGCACTGCCACTATAAACTATAAAGCTTCCCTGACAGGAACACGTTTCACTTACACAGCACACTTCACTGACACAACATAATTCTTCACTGATACAACACTTCAATAACAAAATATAATTTCCATCGTTTACATACTGTGTATAATTATCGTCTAATTTTTAAATACGCATATGTTGCGCGAGACCCTCGCAATATCAGTTGTAAGATGGCTGCGCGCACGGAAACATGGCCAAACGTGAAAGTGCGTGGTGATATCCACTTTTACACCTCACCAGCAGAAATTCATCGTCAACTTGTTAAGGTGTACGGTGCGAAACGACGCTTCCGGTGGGTGGTATTGGACCATCCTCCCTACAGCCGCGACTTGGAACTCCGTGATTTCCATAGCTTCGGACCGTTGAAGAAGCACCTGAGTGGTAAGCGATTCAACACCGACACGGCCGTTCAGCAAGTCGTAATAACGTGGCTTCAGGTGCTTGACGCACATTTCTTCTATGCCGGCAACGATGCCTTGGTCCATCGTTGGAACAAGTGTTTGGACAAGTACACTTGGTCAAAATGAAAGTGGCCGGTATCTGAGAGACTAAGTTCGAATCGGGTATTTCCGTGAGCGCTCGGGACAGCCAGGCTTTGTTCAAAAGATTGCGTATATTCTTCTAGTAGTTATAATGGGAAACACAACTATTAATCACTAAAATCTTCCGAGAAAATAATTCATATACGAGATTTAAAACCGACAGATCGTTCAGAGTGTTTAAACAGTGACTATTGTAACACAAACACTATATACTGTATAACAGGTTCCCAAGTGGAGTATGACCATTGCACATTACAATGCCATTCTGACTGCAGTAAAACATTTAGCGTAGTTGGTAGAGCGTTAGCTAAGAATTCGTGAGATTGCAAGTTCAAATCTTCGTGGAATTACTAAAATTTTTTTGTTGCCCTTTAAATGCATCAGTGAAAATATAACAGGTTTTCATTTTTTATCCTTAGAATATTTTTCGCTTTATAATTTTTTTCGTGTTAATAGGAAGTTTTGACGCTAGATGGAAGCAACATTAAAAACTAAAATTAGGGGCTTTCATATTAAAATGCTGTATTAATCCCTGCTGCTTTGCACTCTATTGCCTAAGGAACATTCAATAAATATGTTGACGGTTAAATAATTGGCAATAATTAATTTGCAAGTTGTGCTATAGGGAATATAATTATTATACTAATTTAAATCCGTGATCATCAGGGCCTAAACGTAGTAATTGTAAACAAGAAGAAAAACCATAATTCTGATGACAAAATATATCCTGATTTCCTGGAATTATAACCACAAATTTTCATCAATTTTGTAAATTATCTGTAAGTAACATGAGTTAACATAAGCAAAATTATTTGATTATATCACACTAAAAGGAGTTGTAAAAAATAAAAGGACAAAACAAAACATCCACTACGGAGATTCGAAGCATGCTGTGGAGGTAGCCCAAATCAGCGCTTTGTATTATGCAGTTAACTAAAGCGGCGCACGGAGGTTTACGGTTGTGAACTGCGCGCTCACCCGAAGGGACTTAGAAAATTTTAACTGCTCAAGAGACCGACCACTTTCATTTTGACCAAGGGTACGGTGACTGTTGAAAAGTAATGCGTACCAATGCCCTACTATTGTGAATCTGTATATCTGCCTGTGAAATAAAGTTTGTCTATGAGAACTCTTGTTACCTCAGTTTTTTTAAGCACCTTCGCATTTGGAGAGATGAGTCCTGATGATTTAGCATGGGATTATGTGACAGCCGCCTTAAGGCACGGTCACACGTCGCTACTTTTGCAGCGCTGCAGTACAAAAAACTGCGCAACTCTCGTACTGCGACGTGTGAACAACGGTGCAACCCGAACAGTAGCGACTGCCGAACCTGCTGCCCGCTACTTTTCCATGCTGCGCGCAACTTAAAAGTAGCGACGTGTGAACAGGGTTCTCAGGGTTGCAGCCGCAGCATTTTTGATATCGGTTTTGTTGAAACTTTTGCTGCAGTTGCAACCAGTGTTACCACCCAAATGTGTCAATGATACTTTTATTGTTTGGATATATTTTAATGTTAAATGTGATGAAAATAAATTATTTGTAACAGTTATTAAATACACAACAGTCTGAGCATAAATGGTGACGATATAATTCATTTTTAAAATTTTCCGTAGCGTAGTTCCAAACAGGAGGGTTGCTAACATTGATTACGTGAATATACTGTTGGTTATCATTTAAGTATATAGGCGTTTTTAAAAGCTTTATAGTAAAAATAATGTCAATTTCTAAATACTAGATACGACAGAAAAGCAAATAATAGATAAGGAAGCTTTCGCATGAGTTTCTTAATAATGCGAACATAACCACAAAATGTATATTGAGAAGTCAACACGGAGATGGGAACCTGCAGCATGACTGCGGCTGCAAAAGTAGCGCCTTGGGTGTGAACAGACTCGCAACCTCCAGTTGCAACTTTTGCTGCACTCGGGTTGCGCAGCACGAAAAGTAGCGTGCAGCGCGCTACTTTTGGCTTACGTGTGAACACGACACGCAACTATTGCAGCTGCAGTATAAAATTTAGCGCTGCAAAAGTAGCGACGTGTGACCGTACCTTTACAGTTAGGGAAAATCTCAAAAAAGTACCTGGCCATACAATAGGCCCAATAGCGCATGCCAGAGCCTCTAATCCCTTCATATTTTATTGAATGCAAGTTATTCCAACTAGCAACTATAACAAATGTGAAACATGCATGAAAATATACACAAAAAGTCATCAATTATATAGTGTAAATATTTAATTACAATGTGGAACATGCATTATATATATATATATATATATATATATATATATATATATATATATATATATATATATATATTCATTTCAAAAAGATCCCATAACCTTTACTTATGAATGTAAACTGTACGTTATAGTCAAATATCTCTGTATTGCAAACTGTGAGTTTTTATTTATGAGAACGGTCTAACGTCACGGTATACACTTAGCTCTCTGCAGACATAGCCAATTCAAATCTTCATTCCATGTAAGAGGGCTCCGCATTTCGTAACACTGTAACGCCACGCCCCAACCGCTGATTGGTCCAATGTTCGCGTCGAAAAATGAGGCATATATCAACATGTGTGATGCAATGACAGATGACGTGACAGTCACATATTTATTTTAAACTAACAACAAGACATACAGTATCGAAGTTAAAAGTTCGGATCAAATTTCTACATATTTGAAGGACAAAACTAAAATTCTTTCAATAATTTATCATCATAGTACACTGCCCTCTTAAAATGACTGATCAGACTGGGAATTAAATCAATGGCTTTCTCAAAACACGCAATGAAATGTTTCATATACAACCATTTTTATCTCGGAAAGGAAGCAAAAATGATAAAAAATTGTATTAAATCTTTTCGTTTGAAATATCTCAAAGAATAATCCCCTGAAATTAGTGACATTACTTATGGAACATTCTGTATGCATTATGAGAAGGCCTGATGGCCTTAACTACACAATAATAATACATACTCATGGCTTTTAAGAAACCCGGAGGTTCATTGTCGCCCTCACATAAGCCCGCCATCGGTCTCTATCCTGAGCAAAATACATCTAGTCCCTACCATCATATCCCGCCTCTCTCAAATCCATTTTAATATTATCCTCCCATCTACGTCTCGGCCTCCCCAAAGGTCTTATTCCCTCCGGCCTCCCAATTAATATTCTATATGCATTTCTGGATTTGCCCATGCGTGCTACATGCCCTGCCCATCTGAAACGTCTGGACTTTATGTTCCTAATTATGTCAGGTGAAGAATACAATGCGTGCAGTTCTGCGTTGTGTAATTTTCTCCATTCTCCTGTAACTTCATCCCTCTTAGCCCCAGATATTTTCCTAGGAACCTTATTCTCAAACACTCCTAATCTCTGTTCCTCTCTCAAAGTGAGAGTCCAAGTTTCACAACCATAAAGAGCAACCAGTAATATAACTGTTTTATAAATTCTAACTTTCAGATTTTTTGACGGCAGACTATATGACAAATGCTTCTCAACCGAATAATAACAGGCATTTCCCATATTTATTCTGCGTTTAATTTCCTCCCGAGTGCCATTTATATTTGTTACTGTTGCTCCAAGATATTTGAATTTTTCCATCTCTTCGAAGGATAAATCTCCAATTTTTATGTTTCTATTTCGTACAATATTCTGGTCATGAGACATAATCGTATACTTTATCTTTTCGGCATTTATTTCCAAACCTATCGCTTTACTTGCTTCAACTAGAATTTCCGTGTTTTCCCTAATCGTTTGTGGATTCTCTCCTAACATATTCAAGTCATCCGCATAGACAAGAAGCTGATGTAACCCGTTCAATTCCAAACCCTCTGTGTTATCCTGAACTTTCCTAATGGCATATTCTAGAGCGAAGTTAAAAAGTAAAGGTGATAGTGCATCTCTTTGCTTTAGCCCGCAGTGAATTGGAAAAGCATCCGATAGAAACTGACCTATACGGACTCTGCTGTAAGTTTCACTAAGACACATTTTAATTAATCGAACTAGTTTCTTGGGAATACCAAATTCAATAAGAATACTATATAAAACTTCTCTCTTAACCGAGTCGTATGCCTTTTTGAAATCTATGAATAACTGATGTACTGTACCTTTATACTCCTACTTTTTCTCCAAAATCTGATCAATAGTCGATCTATTACGCCTAAAACCACACTGATGATCCCCAATAATTTCATTTACATAAGAGTTAACAATAATAATACATAAATTAATTAATCAAGTAAATAAATAAGTAAGTAAATAAGTCAGTAAGTAAATAAATAAATAATTATAATCCATTCACCGATGCATTCGTCTGGTTGAGTATTAGAGAAGGCCCTTTGGTTTTAACTCTACCAGAGTTAAATAAAAATTATTATTATTATTATTATTATTATTATTATTATTATTATTATTATTATTATTATTATTATCCATCCATCCTACGTCATCCTTCTCGCTTCATTCTCAATGTAACTATTTGATAGAGTATTTGCACTGATGTGGTTCCAAATTTAGTAATTAAACATCAGAAACAAGTCCTGGAATTCTTTTGACATAAATACGCCTATATCGGAGTTCACTTGCCTAATATGTAACACGTGTTTACGCCAAATCTTTTGGAGCCAAAGTTCTATTGTCAACTTTTCGTTTAAATGTTAGGATTGCAGTGTTCAGATGTATTTCCACAAGACTGCAGAGAAAGGAGAGAGGATTTAGTCATTACAAACAAATACAGACAGATGCTGGACACACCCTGATTTCTATTGCAATGCCAAGAGTAAGAGAGAGGCAGAAAGGTCAGACAGGTAACAGTTGTCGACTGAGTTGGTTCTGGTGCAAACAAGCGTTCCTATTGCTTTTCCATTCTCCTTCTCAACGCAACACGGTCGTCCTCGGTGGTCTAGTGGTTACCTAACCTCCCACTGCAACCCAAGTTCCCGGGTTTAAATCCTGCTGATAAGTTTCCTTCAGCAGCAATAAAAATTCAAAACATTACCTCCTTCCAATGGTGAGTGAAGCTAAGAAGTCAGTGTCTTAACCCTTAAATTGACAATGTATCCTATAGGATACATAGGTTCATAGGCTATATGCTATAATTTTAATAGAATGGAAAAAAAAAATTGGTAGGAAAATTAAAATTTCACAACACTATAATATTGTACAACACATAAAAATATGGACATTGCGATAGTTGTTTTCTTTACGGTCCGACAAGTTTTAATAAACTAGTGTAAGAAATGAAGAAATGAATAGATACCGTACTAGGAAATTTTATGTTTTTTCTGGAATTAATGATCTTTTGTTTAGTCGTCTTCAATTATTTATAATTGTGTTATTTCTTTTTCTTTTCCTTCTCCATTGTTTTTTTTTTCCATTATAATTGTGTACCTACCATTTACTCAAAAAAAAAACAAAACAAAAACAAAAAAATTGGCAAGCTTCGTTTCTAGGCAGCCTTCACTTGGAGGAAGCTGAATAAAATTCAAAATAAGATTTAAGCCTATGGCAGTCAGTCAGAACGCTTGGATGAGTGACGTAGATTTAGCTGTTTTTAACGATTTACTATACAATTCTCATCCCCCCTTTTTTCACCTGAAGACGAAGACAGCAAATCTTCAAAACGTTGTAAACTAATTCATTCACGGCAAAGGAAAATGACTACACTAATCTATCTCTCTTCATAACGATGCATCGTTCTCCCACTTTTAGAGAAATATAATATACTCGTATATTAGTATTATTTTACAATTTACAGGTATCAAATTATACACTTGCCATAATCTTGCAACTTCTTTCCTTGTTTTATGAGCATCAAAGTAAACACTTTCAGTAATCATGGGGCATCACATTCTCCGTCACGACAAATTAAATATTCGCAGCAATCTTTCCGTATTTTCTTCCGTTAACCGCCAAACAAGTTTCGCTGTAACATCTCACCATTATCTTTGCGTTGTAAATTTCAAATTGAACGTTTGTCGTACTTCTGGACGTTTTCCGTTCTATTAAAAGTGGAACTACAAGTTTACCTTAACTTTGCATCATTTTCCTTGTGATATGAGCATCAAATTTAACATTTGCAATAATATTGAATCATTTTCCTTGTGTTTTCCTTATGTTAAAATATTGGAAGTAAGCATTTGCCTTAATGTTGCACTATTTTCCTTGTGTTATGAGCCTCATAGAAAACTTTCATTAATCTTGCATTTTCCTTGTATTGTGAACTTTAATGTAAACGCTTGCCATTGTCTCATTATTTTCCACGTGTTATGAACTTCAAATTAAATGTCTTCCTTATCTTGAATCATTTTATTATGAGCCTCAAACTCAATGTTCGCCGTAACCTTTCATAAATTTCCTTGCGTTACTAAAAACCGTTTGCCTAAACCTTGCATAACTTCATTTGTGGGATAACTGATAGTGATGAGCGTCAAACTAATTGTTTACCTTGCCTTATTTCAGTCTATAACCCAAAATGGAATATTAGGATGCGGTAGTAGGCCTACTTACAAAACTAACCTTAATCCACTTGATTTATACATAATAATAATAATAATTAAAATATGTGTAAAAAAAAACTATCGATTATCCTACCGAAAAACTGTTTTTAGAATTTAAAGTACTGAAAATATATAAAATTTATATCAATAGTACATTATTAAATTTTAGACATAAAAATAACACATATTTCGGATAATATACTCACAAACGCAAAATCAAAGGCAGGATACAATACCTTTGTTTGAATCGAAATATTTAACGAGCACTGTTTTCAACCATAGTACACTGTACTAATATCGACCCTAGAATCCATAACAAATTATAAAGAAATACCCACATCTATTTACCTTCAACAGTTTGAAATTTTAAATTTGAAAGTGAGCAATTTGTTATGAGCAATTATTAATTTTTACATGTTATTTTAATGTAATTTATTCACGTAAATTTATTATGCATCGAATCCTCCCTTGAGCAACGAGAACACACTATTTCAGGGGTAGAGCTAGAATTTTGTGAATTTAAAATTTCTTTGCATTCTATTCTTCTGGCAAAAACAATATTGTTATATTATCATTATATTAACATTGCATCAATTTCTTTTTAACAAGATCCCCAAAGTAAACGTTTGCCTCAACATTGCATCAACTTCTTATTGTCAAGAACCTCAAAGTAGAAGTTTTCCTTAACAATGCATCAACTTCTTTGTCAAGAGCCTCAAAGTAAACGTTTGCCTTAACATTACATCTACTTCTTATTGTTAAGAATCCTCAAAGTAAAAGTTTTCCTTAACATTGCATCAACTTCTTTTTGTCAAAGCCTCAAAGTAAACGTTTGCCTTAACATTGCATCAACTTCTGTTTGTCAAAGCCTTAAAGTAAACGTTTGCCTTAACATTACATCTACTTCTTATTGTTAAGAGCCTCAAAGTAAAAGTTTTCCTTAACATTGCATCAACTTCTTTTTGTCAAAGCCTCAAAGTAAACGTTTGCCTTAACATTGCATCAACTTCTTTTTGTCAAAGCCTCAAAGTAAACGTTTGCCTTAACATTACATCTACTTCTTATTGTTAAGAGCCTCAAAGTAAAAGTTTTCCTTAACATTGCATCAACTTCTTATTGTTAAGAGCCTCAAAGTAAACGTTTGCCTTAACATTGCATCATTTTCCTTGCATGATTAATCTCAAACTAAACGTTTATCTTAACCTTACATCAATTCATTTGTGTCATGACTGTCAAATTAAACGTTTACCGTAACCTTGCATCATTATACTTGTGTTATGAGCATCGTACAGACTAAATGCAACAAATATTTGCCTTTCTGGCATTTTAACTCATTACCGACTGAATACACCCCAAACGCCTCTGAGCGCAAATAACACTGACCGCTCTAAATCTCGCCAATATTCCATTATTGGCTCCCCCACTCCAACTCCATAATTTTTTAAGCAAACCCCGTTAAAAATGCAACATCAACAATGCACAAACGCAATAATCCCCTTTCAGTTTAAAACTGCAGCAACTGTCAAATCCATTGTCTCTTTTTTATAATTAGTACACCGGGAATGGTCCGGTCCATTGCTGAAAACCTTTTATTTGCATTTGAAAGCAAAAACCTGCATCATGATGTAATGGGTGGGACTTCAATTAGTATAGGAAGAGGTATTCCCAAAGCTATGGTAATCCTACAATTGCTACGTCCTACATTTCTTTGAGAGATTAACAGAATTCCATTAAAACTGTATTTTTATAATGAAATTCAAAAGACGTGAACCCAAGCCCTTTTTGCGGACAACCGAAAATTAGTACGGATTGTATAACAGGAGGGGGAAAGTATTAGACAAAAGTTTGTTTTCCGTCAGTTGTCAAATAGATCACTGAAGTCATCGTAACTTCTTTCGAGTAATCAGCCGACGGCTTGTGTGTGCATTGCCCTGCCTTCTCCTGGCTCGCTATACCGTCAGTGCCAGAGCAGTGTGACGGTCGATTGCAGACTGGATCATTCACTATAAAACTCAAACAACCGTTATCAGTTAGGAATGGTGCATATTATTTACTGTGTAATCGAACATGCAACACAAAATCGTTTTTTAAAACAAGTCATATTTAAAAAGTAGACAAATTTCCACAAAAATTACAGCAACCAAGTTACAGCTACATAGCGAGTCAATTATTTACAGCAAATGCTATGGCCTTTATTGAGATTTTAAACAGTACGTAACAACACGTAATTTCAACACAGCACCGCACCGACCAGTATTTTACACAGTACAAGAAGCAAACAGAAACTGACTAGCCGACCACCGTTCCGATCTCTGTGTTTGAATTAATAATGATGATAATAATAATAATAATAATAATAATAATAATAATAATAATAATAATAATGATTTATTCAACCTGGCAGAGTTAAGGCCATACGGCCTTCTCTAACACTCAACCAATAGTAAAACTGCGTTACAAAAAACACTACAAATTTACAAAGTACACTACAGTTTTACACGCGAAACTGAATAAGATAATAATAATAAAATGTAAACAACAAGTAAGTAGAAATCAGACATAATACAGTATATAACATACAGAAAGAAAGAAAAAAGCATAATAAAATGTGAACAGCAGGTCAAAATAAATGAGACATACAAAGTATAAAAAAATAAGACAATTAATAATAATAATAATAAAATAATAATAATAATAATAATAATAATAATAATTTATTTAACCTGGTAGAGTTAAGGTCATGCGGCCTTCTCTAACACTCAACCAGGAGTAAAACTGCGTTACAAAAAAAAAACACTACAAATTTACAAAGTACACTACAATTTTACACACGAAACTGAATAAGATAATAATAATAATAATAATAATAATAATAATAATAAAATGTAAACAACAAGTAAGAAGAAATCAGACATTAATATATAACATACAGAAAGAAAGAAAAAAGCATAATAAAATGTGAACAGCAGGTCAAAATAAATGAGACATACAAAGTATAAAAAATAAGACAATTATTGATAATAATAATAATAATAATAATAATAATAATAATAATAATAATAATAATAATTTATTTAACCTGGCAGAGTTAAGGCCATACGGCCTTCTCTGACACTCAACCAGGAGTAAAACTGCGTTACAAAAAAAAAAAAAAAACACTACAAATTTACAAAGTACACTACAATTTTACACACGAAACTGAATAATATAATAATAATAAAATGTAAACAACAAGTAAGTAGAAATCAGACATAATATATAACATATAGAAAGAAAGGAAAAAGTATAATAAAATGTGAACAGCAGGTCAAAATAAATGAGGCATACAAAGTATAAAAAATATGACAATTATTGATAATAATAATAATAATAATAATAATAATAATAATAAATAATAATAATATTAATAGTAGTAATAAAATAGTACAGTACAAAGCATACAATGAATACAATATTTTTAAGTACACACAGTAAGGAAAATTATGATTATATATAGCTCAACTTATCACATTATAGATATACCATTATCGGAAAATATGAAAACAAAAATATAAAATAAGTTAAATATCACTAGAACATTAAAAAAATGTGAATACGTGGAAACATGCAATACAACACTTGTCATAATAGTAAGTTAGTTTGGCAACTCGTCATAAGATAATTTTCTAACTTGGATTTGAAAGATTTCATTGTATAGCAGCCCTTGACTTCAGGCGGCAGAGAGTTCCAGTGACGAGAGGTAGTGTTTTGAGGAATGACGTAGCTGTAGATAACCTACACAACCTGCTTGTTATGTAACCATGCCTCATTGCCAACGGTCCACGCTCATTTCCGCCTACGAATCACTTTCATTCCTGACAGCTTTAATTAGTTCTACAATTGTTTCATGTATCATATTCCTTCCTCGTTTTTAGGAGAACAGTAAATTTTTCATTAAGACTGCGAAAATATGTAACAGGTTGTGCATTCTAGGTGCCATAACGAGGTTCTTTGTCCAATAGGAAGAGCTTCGTACATGCAAATTTGTTGACATGCGGAGTCTTCTTGTATGTAATGAAGATTAGAAGCGGATTCTTCGTTGAATTAAAAAAAAAACTTACCCGGCGTTCAAATTCTTTCCTTGAGCCGTGTACGCCGGCTTATTCAGCGAGGTCCGTCCACGTCCATCAACGCCATCTTTTCCAACCAGCATTCCTCCCATATTCTTACGTCATAGCAGCGTAGATGTATGGGTAAACGAGACGAAGGGGAAACAGTCTTCATTGATAGCCAAACTGTCAGTCACACTCACTCGGAAGTTCGCTAGCATGAGAGACAGATACTCGTAGGTTCGATACCAAGGGAGATAGATATTCAGAAGCGAGTAATGAGTTGGTCATTTGGAATGTTTCAGCTTGGGAAAATAAATACGGGATACCGTAACTTGCGATTCGTCTAGTGGTAAAGTATAGACATTTTGTATCAGAAATTGACAAGAATACTCCTCTCCTTTACAGCTCGATTCAACTTTATTTGCCTCTGTTGTTTGGCTAGTGAACGAGTTGTGTGTTGCGTCATAAGAAATGTGCATAGGAGGGAAAGAGGGATGACGAAGAATGAAAATAATAAATATGCACGAAGCTGAGGAACACTCATGTCAAGAAAATGTATGTCATCATGACATTGTTTAGTCAACAGACGTAGTGGTTAGTAAGTATATAACTGGACGTGTGGAAGAATATTGTGTTTTAAGACGGAGTGTACCGCGACATGATAAGAAGGAAGTGTTAGGTGTTATGACTGCGCGGCCTGACCTGTGTGACCCAGCCCGCCAGTAGTGATGAGTACCTCGCTTTATCTACTTACTTTCTGCAGGGGCCAAAATCCCTGAATTAAGCTGTACCTACCCATTTGATAGTTTACACATATAACTTATACATTTTCTCTTTATTAAGAGCCGGCAGTTGATACTGAATTTGTATGTGGCATAGTTGAATACAATTTTAGGAAAGTTATGTGCGTATCGGCGGTTACACTTTTATTGTCATTCATATTTATTTTCTTAATATTGTCTAATTAATTATTACTGTTACCTTACTGCATATGTTATATTTGTACATATTTGTATTTTTCATTTAATCATGTTTTATTACATATTAATTAATATTCATCGTTGTTTTATTTCTGCTCGTTTCCACTGCGCCATGTTGGTCAAATCCATAATCACCCTTTACATGACTCAGTAGATTAGATTAGATTAGATTAGATTTATTTATTTAACCTGGTAGAGATAAGGCCGTCAGGCCTTCTCTGCCCCTCTACCAGGGGATTACAACTATAACATGAACAATAAGATTACAATTAATATTAAATTTACAATTACAATTACAATAAAAATTAAAGTACGACAAGAATACCTGATTAATGAAAGCTAGACATTTTATCATATAAGTTAAGAACAAAGAATATTTTTGTATTTACTAAATTACAAATTAAACCTACAATAACAAAATTCTATAGTGATGAAATTACCGGATATTGAGATATTTTGTGGTAGATTAAAAGAAGTAGATGTACCCAATATGCTGTGTAAGGCGTTCCACATACTGTTTTTAGAGAGTGGTTTTATAGATGTACAGTATGCTGTAAACGTCTCATCCTTAAGGATTCGTTTCCGTTTTTTTCTGTCATATTCATTTTTGCAGTTTGAATGCCTTCCAAAAACCAAACACTTGTATCTATCAAACGTGTTTCATATGAAAACTATCGTTACTATAATTGAACTTTCAATACTTCCACATCGTAACTAATTTTGGTTCGAAGAGTATAAAAGAAAACGGCAATGCTAACCACATGCCTCTAATGTACAATTACTTTTTGTCTGATGTTGGCTAAGTATTTGAGTACGTAAAAAGTATAAATAACTTACACTAGAAGCTAAATGATAATAATAATAATAATAATAATAATAATAATAATAATAGGCTACACAACAAGGAAATCCGTGGCGCGATAGTGAGACACGACTTACCAATCGGCAGAGATAAGCTCAAACAGTGCGGTGGTAATGTATGGTTAATAAAATGATTTCCTCCCCAAGTCGTTATAGTTTATTTCCGAAACCAAATTTCGCTACTTACTGTAAGTATCCGAATTCGTCACCATGTTTGGTGTCCACCGGTCTACTAATCATTGGCCGAAATTTCATGAGAATATTAAATAGAAATAGTAAATAATATTAAAATAACAACAATAACAATAATAATAATCATAATAATAATAATAATAATAATAATAATAATAATAATAATAATAATAATAATAATAATAAAACGATAGCCTAATAATAATAATAATAATAATAATAATAACAATAAAACAATAATACTTACAAATGCTTTTAAAGAACCCGCAGGTTCATTGCCGCCCTCACATAAGCCCGCCTGAGCAAGATTAATCCAGTCTCTACAATTATATCCCACTTCCCTCATATCCATTTTAATATTATCTTCCCATCTACGTCTGGGCCTCCCCAAATCTCATTTTCCCTCCGGCCTCCCAACTAACACTCTATATGCATTTCTGGATTCACCCAAACGTGCTACATCCTGTCCCCAACTGAAACTTGTGGATTTAATGTTCCTAATTATGTCAGGTGAAGAATACACCGGTCTACTGATCATTGGCCGAAATTTCATGAGAATATTAAATAGAAATAGTAAATAATATTAAAATAACAACAATAACAATAAATAATAATAATAATAATAATAATAATAATAATAATAATAATAATAAAACGATAGCCTATTAATAATAATAACAATAAAACAATAATACTTACAAATGCTTTTAAAGAACCCGCAGGTTCATTGCCACCCTCACATAAGCCCGCCTGAGCAAGATTAATCCAGTCTCTACAATTATATCCCACTTCCCTCAAATCAATTTTAATATTATCTTCCCATCTACGTCTGGGCCTCCCCAAATCTCATTTTCCCTCCGGCCTCCCAACTAACACTCTATATGCATTTCTGGATTCACCCAAACGTGCTACATCTTGTCCTCAACTGAAACATGTGGATTTAATGTTCCTAATTATGTCAGGTGAAGAATACAATGCGTGCAGCTCTGTGTTGTGTAACTTTCTCCATTCTCCTGTAACTTCATCCCTCTTAGCCCCAAATATTTCTCTAAGCACCTTATTCTCAAACACCTTTAATCTCTTCTACTCTTTCAAAGTGAGAATCCAAGTTTCACAACCATACAGAATAACCGGTAATGTAACTGTTTTATAAATTATAACTTTCAGATTTTTCGACAGCAGACTGGATGACAAAAGCTTCTCAACCGAATAATAACAGGGATTTCCCATATTTATTTTGCGTTTAATTTCCTCCCGAGTGTCGTTTATATTTGTTACTGTCGCTCCAAGATATTTGAATTTTTCCACCTCTTTAAAGGATAAATTTCCAATTTTTATACTTCCATTTCGTACTATGTTCTGGTCACGAAACATAATCATATAAGTTAGTTTGTCTTTCGGGGATTTACTTTCAAAAATAATAAATAATAATAATAAAATATAATAAATATTGCTTAAATGAATGTTTTATAAACATAATATTAAGGCCATCGGTTAGCGTAACTGATCAATTATCTGCTATCCTATCAGGTTTAATACACCATCATATTAAATTTATAGTTAATCGTTGTAATGCTGTATCAGGCATCTAACATACTTTGTATACCCCTCCTGCTACAAACCAGGTTCAGCAGGGACAGGGTCTGGTAGCTAACGGCACCGGAGTTAAAATACTCGACTCTGCTTCCGTTTTCAAAAAGAATGCCAGGTGAACTACCAGCTAGAGGCAAGACGACTCCAGTCCGTCAAACGTTCCTACTGCTGTTCCTCTTTCTACTTTTTTTCCTTTGCCGTCATATCTTACACCAATCGCAGTTGTCTTTCACATCCTTTGTCAAATTTGTTTTCTTATAGGCCTAATTTTAATTATTCAGCGAAAGCGATCTGTGAAGCGGAAAGCATCTAGTGCCTGATCGAGGCTTAGGATAAGTTCCATTCCCAGCTCATCGTATGTCAGAAATACCCTAACATTGTCTCATCCTGAAATTATTCATCTCGGGATATTGCAACAATATTCATCATTCCAAATATCATGCATGAGGCTCGATTGGCCTATACTTTAATAATAACGAAATAGCGCACAAATGTGCATGTATAGTTCTAAGGATCACAGATTCTGCACTCTTTGTTGATTGGGCTATATTTTGTTTGATCCCCATGTTAGTTTTCACACTATGAATATCAGAGGAATGTAAACTACATGATACCCTCTTTGTTGTTATCAGTACCGTTATCTCTATTATCTGTATATTTCGAACTGGCGTATCAGGTCACCATATACCTAACGGTACGGTCACACGTCGCTATTTTTGCAGCGCAACTTTTGTACTGCAGCTGCAAAAGTTGCGTGTCGTGTTCACACGTAAGCCAAAAGTAGCGCCCTGCACGCTACTTTTCGTGCTGCGCAACCCGAGTGCAGCAAAAGCAGTGTTACCAACTGGACGGAAATTCCGTCAAAAGTGACAGAATTTCAATGCAGCAGACGGGAAAAGAATGGCTTTGACGGGTGACGGATTTTCTGGCGGAAATTATGATTTACATTGTCTTTGACTTTTTTAACTGCTGTCATTTGTAATTGTTTAATTTTTGGGGGAGCGTACACCAACAAAGGACATCAACTGCAGAACTAGAAGCAAATGATGTGGATGAATTATTATTATTATTATTATTATTATTATTATTATTATTATTATTATTATTATTATTATTTTAATAAAGATTGTTAAGAAAGTTGCGTTAATATTTCCTTTTATTTGTATGTAGATATATTGAGTGGGTCTTACTTTTTTTTAATTTTGACGGATTCTGACGGATTTCCAGGTGATAGACTGACGGGGATACAATTTATGTGTTGGCAACACTGAGAAAAAGTTGCAGCTGGAGGTTGCGAGTCTGTTCACACACAAGGCGCTACTTTTGCAGCCGCAGTCATGCTGCAGGTTTCCATCTCCGTGTTGACTTCTCAATATACATTTTGTGGTTATGTTCGCATTATTAAGAAACTCATGCGAAAGCTTACTTATCTATTATTTGCTTTTCTGTCCTAACTACTGTCATTGCACGTTATCTTGAACCTTACATCCCCTAAGTCTGTCTTTGGAACTGCTCGGTACGGCGTGTACTCATCAACGTAACGGCACGGCAAGGATGCCCCTCCCTCGGATAACGTGACTCTTTTCAAAAAACGTTGGTTCTCTTACCTTACGGCTCTCTACTGTAAAAGAACTTGGTTCAATACAGACATCATCTTCTCTCGATACTCCGGGTTTGAGAGGAGAACATAGTTTCGTAGCAAGCTTTAATTAACCTGTAATGAGTAAGTATTTAAATATAATCGTGTGTACACTCCTCTCTCATCCGGGCTGGGGACCGGAAATGGAGGAGTTACTACAGCTACTTCTAGCTATACATTATATAGGCCTGCATGACTTACACCTTCAACTAATATGTAAATATTCTTATAACAATATTTTACAGGCCTATTATTTGAATTTACATTAATTTACAAATATACACAATCCATATCCCTAACATTGCTGCCATCATCGCTTGTTTCAAAATTAATTATTTTGCCAATGGCATCATCCATTCGGAATTATCTTCTTAATCGTAGGTACTACTTTCTGAACACGATAGAATTCTTCGATTGTATCCCGAATAACATGTTGATAGAAGTCGTCCACTTCAACTTTACACAAGTCTAATTCTGGAATGAAATAATATGTTTAGTAGAACTATAAGAAAATAATAACTTGCAACAGTAATTCATTATGTCGCTCTCAATACACACACTATTGTACATAACTATTATAGCAATAATTTCTAAACATTACATACTTATTCTTTCCCGGAGTAGTGTGAGGTTCATTCGGTTGTAATTCAATATTATTTTTAATTCTCTTCACGGAACTAATACTTTTGCCAGAGTATTTAGCCGCTCTCTCATATTCCTTAGCAAGAGGTTCCAGCAAATATACGTTTAATTTTTCCTCCTCGCAACGCTTAATTTTATTATATTTGCGATAATTTCTATTTCTCCGCTGTGGATAACAGCGTTACTTTTTCTCCGCGGTGGTGTGATTTCACCATAATTACTATCCTGTGGTTGCTGCTCCATGTTAACACTACTGGTACGCAGTGAAGGAAATAGTATAATGTTTTTGACAAGAGATTATGATGCGGAGCATGCGCAAACAACTCAGTTGGCTCCACCCGCGTTAAGCGCTTCCTTCCCTCTGCCCCTCTGTCGCCGCTCAGAAGGTTCAAGATAACTTGCAATAACAATAGTATTCAGAAATTGGCATTATTTTTACTATAAAGCTTTTAAAAACGCCTATATACTTAAATGATAACCAACAGCATATTCACGTAATCAATGTTGGCAACCCTCCTGTTTGAAACTACGCTACAGAAAATTAAAAAAGTGAATTATATCGTCAGCAAATATGCTCAGACTGTGTTGTGTATTTAATAATTGTTACAAGTAATTTATTTTCACCACATCTAACATTAAAATACATCGAAACAATAAAAGTATCATTGGCACATTTGGGTGGTAACACTGGTCGCAACCGCAGCAAAAGTTTCAACAAAACCGATATCAAAATGCTGCGGCTGCAACCCTGAGAACCCTGTTCACACGTCGCTACTTTTAAGCTGCGCGCAGCATGGAAAAGTAGCGGGCAGCAGGTTCGGCAGCCGCTACTTTTTGGGTTGCACCGTTATTCACACGTCGCAGTACGAGAGTTGCGCAGTTTTCTTGTACTGCATCGCTGCAAAAGTAGCGACGTGTGACCGTACCTTTACTATAATAATACCTGACAGCTAGCAGTTTTGCGCGCGAACGACGCTGGTGCTGCTACCTAGGCGGCCGGTGTGGTGATACTCGTGAAATAATCTGTAATCAACTGCAATGTATATTGTTGCTGGGCTAGTTAATAGTCTTATTAATTAGTGCTGTGTTAAAATGTCAGGGTGTACAGTATGTGTGCTGTTTATAATTGCTACAAAATTGCAGCATTACAAATTGCTCCAAATCGTACTTTAGATTTCCGAGGGATCATAAAACGTGAGTCAACAACATTCTTTAGTAAGCCTAATTCCTTCGTCTTTGTGTTGATAGAAAAATACAAATTAGCTTTTTTATTTAGCCCTAATAAATGAATAGAAGTTAAAATGTATTGGAAATTTTAAGGTTTTTATCAAATTAAGTTTTTTTTGTTGTCCACATGCCTTTACTAATTATTACAAGCATCAGATTACTATCAATTTTATCTTTGCAGTTGTCAGCAATGCGTATATAAAGCATTATTGTAAATTCATTCCTAATATCAGAATTGATTTTGTCTCACTAAACCAAAGAAAAAATATGTAACAATTAATTACGGAAAGTAATATGAAGCATGCAATATTTCTCATAATATGCAGCTTTGATATAAGATAATAATTTTACATTAAATATTATTCAACATTTCTTAAGTGTTTCATATATTATTCCACATTAGTAACTCACGTTTTAAACAATAGTCCGAATACCGCTATGTTAATATTTGTATTTGTGGACGTACAAACGTACAAACCACGCACGAGTCACTGAACCGAAAACTGTTAACTGAAAAACTGGTAATCGCGGCTGTCCCAGCTGAATTTAGTTGAGGAGAATGGTCCGGGAATGGGGTAAGCAAGCGTGGCAAATGCAGTCCATTGCTTCACCTTAATCCGCCAGTTCGAAATGCGATGACAATTTTCCACTAGTGCTGGTGGTAGAATGTTGGTTGCCTATACGATCTCTTCAGGTCCAATATTCACTCACAAACAAGTTGTAGTCTATGTAGTAGGGGGTGATTGTGATTATTGTGATTGAGTAATAAGATAGTTCGGCATAAAATCACATCATAGGCTACCTATTTCTTAATGTTCACAATTTCACAGTACTTTTGTACCGTATGTTCCTTCACTTAGTATTTTCAGTTGACTAGAAAATGCGTCCATTAATATACTGATGACATTGAATTTCTACCGAACTCCTGCGGGACAAAATTCCGGCACACCGGCGACGCTGATATAACCTCGGCAGTTGCGAGCGTCGTTAAATAAACCATAATTTAATTTTTTTTTTAATTTCTACCACCAAACCTAGTCACCGACGTAGTTCAGAAAGTAGAGCGTTTGCTGCTGATCCGGGACTGCGCTCGGACATGGGTTCGATTCCCGCTTGGACTGATTACCTGGTCGAGTTTTTTCAGAGGTTTTCTCCAACTGTAAGACGAATGTGACGTAATGTATGGTGAATGTTGGGCCTCATCTCGCCAAATACCATCTCGCTATCATAAATTCCATCGACGCTAAATTAATTAATTATTTATTTATTTATTTATTTATTTATTTATTTATTTGCTAATAATTATAATATAAAATATAATATAAACAGATAAAACTTTAGCTCATCCCTGAAAGAGTAGAACTCGTGCTCAGGGACGGATTCCTGAATTGAAATTAAGAAGCATATAATACACTGCTCAAAATAATAATTAGAGGAACACTTGTACAGGGTGCGTCAGAAAGAACGGATGGATTTCACATGGCAAGAAAATTGTAAAGATTCATCAAATCAAAAATGTATTGTTATCAACATATTCACCAATACATGCAGTTTATTTATGTAAAACAACATTATCCATATGATGTCCTTGGCTTTCAATACAGGCATCGAGGCGTTTTCTGATGATCGCCATTACTTTCACAGTCATAGCTGGTGCAATTGCCACGATTTCTTCACGAATCGCTGTCTTCAGTTCGTCCAGTGTATGTGATCGATGTTTACAAACTTACGCCTTCAAATGGTCCTAAAGAAAGAAGTCGCAGGGCGCGAGATCTTACCGTAGCCTCGGACAATCTCAGTGCAATAGAATTTCGTCCAGGTGATTTCTTCTTTAATGTTGAACCTGTGATACGAAATCAAGCCACCCACCGCAAAATTATATTCCGAGTTGGAATCCTAGCGTGACATCCGATGTCGAAATGAGTCCTGAGTGGCGATCACAGACTCTTCATTTTTCAAAAATGTCTCTACGATGAAAGCACGTTGTACACCAGACCAACACCATGTTCTCAACTGAAACTGCATTCTATGGCTGACCCAACAGTCGTGGTCCCCCTCACTATATCTCTCCCCTCGTTGCGTATCGATAGTTTGAAATCCATCCGTTCTTTCTGACGCACCCTTTACTAAATTGAATAAATTAGTGTTTTTTGAAGCTGTGATGCTGAAAATTGGACAATATGGAAATTGGAACATTAATTTAATCTATAGATATAAATTTTAAAAATCTATGGCCTAAATACAGAGTAATTACTTGAAATAACAAATTTGGATGTTCTGGATAGGAAAGTAGGAACCGACATCAAGCTCCACAAAGCCTGCAGGAACTTGGAGATGCTCTAAAGGAGGAATGGGAGAATATCCCCCAAAAGGAGACACAGAAACTCATAGGGAGCATGCCACGAAGGTGCCAAGGTGTCATCGAATGTCGTGGAGGCCATACACGATAATAGACCTTTATAACGGGTGTTTACGTTTGATAAGTAAGGATAAGATTCAATTTCTTATATAGGGCAATGTTTTAAAAAGTTGTTTGTTGACATTATTCATTTGTTTTTATTGACGTGGAGGTAAATGTGGCCATAAATAATTATAAATAATATACTTTATTAATTTCATGTCTGTATCTTTATCCAATAAAAAAATATTTAGATAAATCATTGTGTTCCTCTAATTGTTTTGAGCAGTGTACAATTTGTCTTATGTCTACTACGCAATAAGAATACATACATTTAAATTTACCATTTTTAATTATTTATAAAATCCATACATAACTTTTTAAATTTAATACTAGAACTATTAGGAATGACAAGATTAGGATATTTAAATATAAATTTGTTATACATTCTTGGGCCTAAATTACTACTATGAATAAATACTGTAGCAGTGTTGCATTTTGGTTCAAACAACCTTAAAGAATTCATACCTTCTGTTTCATAACTATGAGAATACAATTAAAATTATTTCGACTTTTATGTATGAATTTTATTAATACAATATAATAAATTTGTCTTATTTTAAGAAAGCCAGTAGTCGATAGTGTCGTTAAATAAACTAAAAAAACAGTAATAATCCGTGGCGCTACAGCCCATGAAGGACCTAGACCGACCAGCCGGCTGCTGGCCTCACGCCCACATGCCGAAGCAGAGGTGGACGATCATCCAACCATAATGGAGGTATCGTGTGGTTTGCACGATGATCCCCCCCAGCCGTTATAGCTGGCATTCGCAACCGGATTTCATTACCTATCGCAGCTCCCCAAGTGCATCACGATGCTGGGTGGGCGCCGGTCCCATACACTGGCCGAAATTTCATGAGAAAATTTCTTCCCCCATGGGGACTCGAACCAGCGCGCATTCCGTAGCGCGAGCCCTAGACAGGATGCCTTAGACCGTGACGTAAAACACAGTAGTTTCCATAAAAAATGTTCCATCCAAAAACGCTATAAAATGATAAATTGTACCATTAAAAGTGCTATAAAATGCTAAATCTGATTTCCAGAGTGCTAAATTTTTTTATTTGAAGTTGCTAAATGTTAGCCTGCCATCTCTACATATCACGCAAGCCAGAGTATTGCATCGGATAATAACCTTAATAATGTAATGAAAAAGGGGAGGAATATTAGGATAATCACGGAAGAGAAGGACTCAATGTCTTCAAGAACTCAAACAGGACAGACACAATGGCTGCAACCATGACAACGACGTAAATATCGGTGAAGACGAAACTACGAATGTACCAACAATCACAACAGCAAAACCTACCACACAACGTCAATGATTCCATCTTAAACATCAGTGGAACTGCACAAATCTAGCCGACTACAACGGTTACCAAGAAAGAACTTGACGCACGTTGTTGTACCGTTGCGAGATACATCGATATTAATCGCAGGTCGAGTGTGACGTAACACTGCGAGCCAACTGAAAGAAAGAACTACTCGCCTCCTTTTATGGGCCGCACGTAATTTACCACGCCGTAAGGGTCTAACAACTTTTACGGCATAAGAATCCCGGTTTTATTCGTCGTAAGTTTTGGATTTTATACATCCATGTGACAGAACAATTTCACCTTCCACCTCAAGACTGGGATGCATTGCTTGAATTTGTCCTGCATGACACATGCTCCCTTATATCACACATTTGAACACAATTTCCAAATTACTTTGTTGAATTGGGGAGGGTGTCATATCTAGTAGCAGAAACACGTGATTTCTAATTATCCAATACGTGTACGGTCTTATCGGTATTTGCGTCAATGGGGACAGTAATAGCACTGCTATCATCAGCAGATGTAACAGGTACGGTATCAGCAGCAGATGCAAGTTGCGGTATCATCAGTCAGAAATGAGGTATCAGCAGTAGAAGCGACAGTTGCGAATCTGTAGTCAGAAGTGCGGTATCAGCAGCAGATGTGACAGTTGAGGTACCGGCAAAGAGATGTGGTATCAGCAGAAGATATTCACAGTAGCGAAATCAGCAGTGAACCTTCTACAAACATTATTAATAGATCATTATACTCAGTGTTCAATTTTGGTTGTGAGCTTCCGGCACTTGTTTCTATAATTGAGGGGGGCTCTGCAATAACAAGGCAAGTCAAGAAAATACGTTTCGAGTAAAATCCATTTGAAAATTCCTTCACTCTTTATACTTATGTATTTCTAGGTACAGTTTCAATACGCTACAGTGTTTTTAAAACATATCTTCTGAACATTAAATGTGATTCAAATGTAGGCCTATGATACATAGCCTACAGGGCTTTCATTTCAAAACTTCCCAGTCTAAATAACTAGTTATTTAAATTTAATTCAATTTAAACAAAAAAACACGTCAATTTATATACTGAAGAAGAAGTCCGAAACCAGGCTTAATTGCATTTTAGATTTCATCCCCACTCCCAACCTCCCCCACTTTGAAATTTCAAATGGCACCCCTATATTTTTATATTTGAATATGAAAAAGCATTCAATTGTTTATACACCTCATTCGTTTTCGCATCTTTTGTTTTCTATCGTCACCTGGCAACCTGGATTGTTGTTATTGTTGATTAGAGCTGAAGAGAATATAGCTACAAAAACTTATTGAGCATTTCATGTAATAGTTGAAGGGTACACGGGAAAAACGATCAAGGTCCACCAAAAATCGAAATTGAGTTAATAATGCTATCTTATAGTGGAAAGGAAGTACTATCATGTGGTCTATCTAGTAATAAGAAATAATCGTTCTTGAGATTCCACTACGTCAATTTCTATTAAATACACACATATCAAAGTATTATGTGCTTAAACTTTAAAATTCGTTTTTCTCGAAACTTTCTAAAATGGACCTTGATCGTTATTCCCGTGTACCCTTCAGTTGTGTTTGTGTATTAAATTATTTTAAAACGGTGTAAATCCTTCAAGAGAAAATATAAATCATCCTTATTGATTAAATTTTGAAAATTACACAAAATAAGCTTTTCAGCCTACAATCATCTTATAATAACAAAAATACAGGAATAAATCTAAAAAAAAAATGTATGTATAAAAACTTTTCTATCATTATTTTGACTCCTAATACATAACATAGCGTTATTTTTTTACGTAAAAACTCCTTTCCAATTTATACGAAATTATTGCGATAATCTTACAACTAATTGCCTATAAAACGCGAAACATAATATTTTTATCACGATTTCTTTTGGAAATTAATGCCAAACTCTGTGGTCTCTAACGATCATTGTCAAACTGAAATCGTCAATTGTTTATTGAGCGCTGCTGACGAAATGGTTCTTATTTTAACGAGACGTTACGAAACTGGAGCTTGTTAATCTGACGTTCTTTAAGCAATACCTGATGCAAGTTGGTAAAACTGGCCAAGTTTTGGAGAATGGATGTCGGAAGACGTCATAAATGAATAAGACGACTAAATTACACTTGTATTTCGTCGAAGACGAATGATTTCCTCCTCGCCAGAAGTTCAGAATAGCAGAGCGACCACCCACATCGAGGCGAAGTTGTCATGTAAAAGTAAGAATGTATGGAAGTCGGCAGGATCCTGTTCCCTCCCCACGCCCGGTGGCAGAGCGAGGAAGAACTCATGTTTCAATGAAATTTAATGTACTTTAAACTCCACTGATTCCTATCTGCATTAAGATACAATGAACAATAACAATTAGCATTCTTATGTTCTCATTATAGAGGAAGCGTTGTGGTGATGTAAAAATTATTTACAGAAATTTACGGAAATGTTCACTTATAAAATTGCTGTTTAAGTAGATATAATATGTAGCCTAATAATTTTTTTTACAAACGTAGCCTACATAAAATAGCTATTCGTATATTGTAATCATCTCTAATATTTATATATTTACAAAAAAAAGCGCCGAACCATATGTGGGGGACCGATTACCATCGCATAAATGTCACAAAAAAATAGGAAAGTGCAGAAAAAAGGTCTCAAAGTTTCATATCTTACAATGTTAAATTCCTCAATTTTGGGTGCACTTTTCTCGGAAGTTATAAAAGATACAAATGTAGAAAAAATAGGGCATACGTAACATACCTTTATATAGGCCTATATAAATTTAAAATTTCACTGACAACAAAAAAAACATAGATAATATTTTTTGCATTAAGAATTACTACAAATTACATTTTTATTTTTCCTGAAGATGGGACTAAAAGAACAAATAAAATCATATTATCACACATATTAAATCAAAATTCGGTGTACAGACTCCCCTAAAGCACGTTGTTTTATTTAAGAATCTATTATTTTTATTTTTTTATTTTATTAGGTTATTTTACGACGCTGTATCAACATCTAAGGTTATTTAGCGTCTGAATGAAATGAAGGTGATAATGCCGATGAAATGAGTCCGGGGTCCACCACCGAAAGTTACCCAGCATTTGCTCCTAGTGGGTTGAGGAAAAACCCCGGAAAAAACCTCAACCAGGTAACTTGCTCCGACCGGGATTCGAACCCGGGCCACCTGGCTTCGCGGCCAGACGTGCTGACCGTTACTCCACAGGTGTGGACAGAATCTATTATGTTCGTCTTATGACAACATTAAGAATTTTCGCGTTTTAGGATAGAATTAGACTTCACGCGGAGTGGAAGCAATAGATGCGTACTATTGTAATCTCACTCAGGGCATTACATGTTCTCTAATGTCTTAAGGGACTGGCAATCACAGGGATTCCCTACAATGAGAACAATGGCGTGAGTCATCACTGCGGTACCATGCAGTCCGTCCTATAATAACACACGAGGCTGTTACTACAAATGTTAAGTACAGCTTTGAACAAATGCACGCTTTACGGAGTAAAGATTGATTTGCTTGGGCCTTTAATAATATTGCAACGCGTGGAATTGCTAACGTTTTCATATAAATATGAGAACAGTGGCTGGCTTTCCGAGAGCTGGACAAGGGATGGGTCCCTACACTTGGGCACGGTTTGGCCCTGACTCAGTTACATATTTCTCCATGAAAACAACGATTAACATAACTGAAATAAGGCTGCTATTTCATTTTCCAATCATTAATACAAGATATCGGAGTGAAGACATGTTCTGCAAATGCAAGCCGTTTGGAGTTACTGATATAGTCTACGAGCGTTGACAGATTTTTCCATTGCATTCATAACATTAAGGGCCGATTGTATAAACCATTTAATCTTAGATCAGAGGTTAAACTGATCCTCGTTCCAGCTGAACTTGGAATTTTGTGTTGTATAAAGTCTAATCTGAGATTAATTTGTCTTAAACTAAAGTCAACTTTGACTGAAGAAATTTCTCCGATTAAGTTAGTATTAGTATTAGTATTTATTTATTTAACCTGGTACAGATAAGGCCGTCAGGCCTTCTCTGCCCCTCTACCAGGGAATTACAACTATAACATGAACAATAAGATTACAATTAATATTAAATTTACAATTACAATAAAAATTAAAGTACGACAAGAATACCTGATTAATGAAAGCTAGACATTTTATCATAGAAGTTAAGAACAAAGAATATTTTTGTATTTACTAAATTACAAATTAAACAAACAATAACAAAATTCTATAGTGATGAAATTACCGGATATTGAAATATTTTGTGATAGATTAAGAGAACTATTTACAAGAAACCATGTCTGAACGAGTCTCAATTACTGACCAAGTGCCTAGTAAGTTTGCATTTGAATTGAATTTTATTTCGACAATCCCTGAAGCTAGCAGGTAACGAATTCCAGAGTCTTGGCAGGGCTATTGTGAAAGAGGATGAGTATGAGGAGGTGCGATGGGATGTATTGTTTCATAGCGAGAGCGTGTGTTCAGATTATGGTGGGAAGAAAGGTAAGTGAAGCGAGACGACAGGTACGAAGGAATAGAAGAGTTCAAGATTTCGAAGAGAAGGAGAAGTGAATGTAAATTTCTTTTCTTATCTAGTTTAAGCCAACCTATTGCTTCCAGGGATGGGGTAATGTGATCATATTTACGAACATTGCTTACAAAACGTACACACAAATTATGAGCACGTTGAAGATTCGTTTTGTTGTCGCTGGAGAGGTCAGTCAGTAAAATGTCCGCATAGTCAAAATAGGGAAATACAAGCGTCTGCACAAGGGACTTTTTTAAGCAAGAGGGGAGATGAACATTTATCCTTTTTAGCACATTGATAATAGAATATACTTTTCTGCAGGTTTCTGTGATTTGCATGTCCCAGTTGAGATTATTATCCATGTGAATGCCAAGATTTTTTTACCGAAGAACTGAAAGGGATATGCACTGTACTTACTTTAACGGGGGAAATGTCGAGGTGTTTTACAGCGTCGGTTTGCCGTTTGTGTCCTAATATGATTGCTTGTGTCTTTCCAGGATTGATATTAAGATGGAATTTCTTTGTCCATGTCACAATCGAGTCAATGTCTTCGTTCAATTTATCTATAGCGTCATTTATTCGATCTAAGCGGGAAGAGATGTAGCATTGAAGGTCGTCAGCATACAAGTGATAGTTACAATGCCTTACATGAGATGTAATATCATTGACATATATTGTGAACAACAATGGTCCGAGTACCGAACCCTGTGGTATACTGATGTTATGTTAAGCCAGGAAGAGCTTCGATTCCCGGATACAACACATTGTTGTCTTTCCCGTAAGTAGGATTCGAACCAACTCACAGCAGTCTCTGACAAATACAGATTTCTCAATTTATGGGCGAACAAGTTAGATGATCCAAGTTCAGTTATTTCTTTTCTGTTTGAAATATACGAGTGACAGATTGTGCAAATAAAATATCCATTATTATTATTATTATTATTATTATTATTATTATTATTAATAATAGATATAGTAGACACATTTATAGCCTATATATTATTTTTTCAATTTCTTGCCTTAATACACAAACAATCTCATATTTTATAAGGCTCTATCGTGTTCAGCAGTATCAAATAACATAACCTATAATTATATTATGTTTATATCATTCATTAATTATTCATGGATATGATAGGTACATTCATAAATTTTCAATTAACTGTATTACTAAACGAAAATTGTCGTTTTATAAAGCTTTATTATGTTTAGCAGTATCAAACACCATAACATGATAATTTGGAGAACAGTCACCCTTCTTCTTATTGTCCGCCATTATTTACATTGCCCAAAACAAACCAATGTCTCCAACAGAGTGTATGGAAAGTCGCCAAAAAGTAGTTGTAAAGTCGCTAGATTTCTTATTATCAACAAAGAAAGATTAAATTTTGTCACTATGGGATGCTAAAAAGGTCGCTAAATCCCTATTTAAGCAATATAAAAGTTAAAAGAAATTGTTGTTGAAAAAGAGTTAAAGTCGCTAGATTGGCAACACTGAACAAACCTGTACAACATGGCCCGCTCATCACATACTTCACCTGTGTATGCGATGTTGCCAAATCCTTTTCACGTGAACTTAGATTGCATTTGAACCAAGGTAATTTGATCGCAGAAAAGTTTTATACAATAGAAGAAGTGTCTGAACTCGGTTCACTTTCCGATCTTCGATCAAAGTTGATCTTTAGTCAGGGAGTTTTATACAATTGGGCCTAAGTAGATTGCACAGACAATAATCATTATTTCTACGAAGAAATTTATAAAAAAAAAACATTAAATAAATAAAATATAAATTGTAACTCAGTAACGCAAACAAGAAAAAAATTGAATTTCAAAATAAGCCTCAACGTTGCCATAGCAACCGAACTGAAACAGTTGAAAACAAAGCAATGAAATCAGTTTTCATATTGATCTAAGCCTTACTTTCAATAAAGCTACAAAATTTCAGATTTGTTCTGAATAACCCCTACATATCACCGTCCTTCACAAATCTCTCGTGGCTCCGACTTAAAGAACGTAGAACTTTACACTCTTTGTCTTTACTCTTTCGAATTCTGCACACTTCAACACCAAATTACCTTTCGTCTCGTTTCTCTTATCTATACTCTAACCACGACGTAAATACCAGATCACTTATCTGTGGCACGCTAAGTATACCTCTTCATAGAATATCTTGTTATTCATCATCTTTTACAATATCCACCTCGCGTCAATGGAATTCCTTGTCACAAAGTATTAGGGGCTGCAAGACAACAAACACCTTTAAGAACAGCTTAAAAGATAACCTTATTAGCATTTCACTCCAAACATACTGATTTAAACTATCACTGACTACATTGTTACTTTTTTCTTTAGACATCATCCTGATTGTGCTGTATTTTAATTGTCTCGTAATAATCTCTTTCTATTATCTAATATTATTTGAAATATATTAACATTCTATGTATTTTAGTTTAATTCTGCTACACAGTTTATTTCAGTGTTTAATTAATAGTTCATAGTATTTTGTTGTTTAAATTGTAAATTACTTTTGTATACATGTAACTCTGATCTAAATCAAATTGTTGGCTTCTTTGTAAGTTCATGCATATGTATATACACTTTTTGCTGGTTGAGTGGAAGAGAAGGCCTTACGGCCTTAACTCTGCCAGCTAAAATAAATCATTATTATTATTATTATTATTATTATTATTATTATTATTATTATTATTACATACTAAGATTGTACAACAAAGTTAAAAAATTTCAGAAGTGTTTTGAATAACCCGTACATAGTGAAATTGTACAAGTCATTAAGCTCCTCTGGTGTTGAACCACGACTCACGATCAGAACTTCGTGAGAATTACCAGCGACATTCACAACAAAAGGCAGCTGTTCTACTTCAAATCTTAAGGGTTAAATTAGGCCTATTTCGATCATTTCGCTCATCAACCATTCCGGGCAAACTGGGAATTCCAATGAAAAACTCTTTTTCAGAAATATTTGTTTATTATTAGTGTGAGACATTGATACGCCTCTAAATTTAAATATGCTAATGTTTTATTTTCGAAAAGAAAATATTTTACAAGCTTTATGGGCATTGTATCCAAGTGGTCTTGGCTGGGTAATAGGTAGTTTTGTTTCCCTAAAGTTTGCAGCACTTACTGATAGAGAGATCAGCTGTTAATGCATGTCTTTCAAGGAGCTATTGTTGGAGAAGTATTTTGAGAGTCTGCACTGTTCATTCCAGAGTTCCAGGGGCAAGGAACTTTTTACTCTGTACTATATTCTTTCTGCCATTTATTTTAAGTAGTTTGGTTAATAACAATTAATCTTACAGTTCAAGTGAATGTTTTGACTTAGGAATGTCACAGCTGTTTTGAAAATGGAGAAATGAAGGACATAACTTTCACATGGACACTGTGAGAATTAATCTCTTTTTTCTTGAGCCAGAAACCTGTGTTTTACACTTTTTGTTAATAAGGTGTGCAGTGAGTTCACAAATCTTGTAACATCCGTGACGGAATATTTTCTTTATTTTCTGCAATAATAATAAATTTTATTCAAACAACTTCTTTTCTGTAAAATGATACTGATTTTTTTTAAATTGAGGGGCGTTTTCACAAAACTCGTTATCTACATTTTTTTCGATTTTGAGGTTATAGCGTATCCTTATGTTTTTGGGTCAGGAGAATCCAATGGCGCTATCAGAATTAAGCTAAAGTTGGTAAGTATATCAGTAAATTGATCTTGAAATAAAAGAGTCGTGTATTTCAGAAAAGAGTTGTCTTGAAAAAAAAAAAGAAGATTTTGTAGATAACGAGTTTTGTGAAAACGCCACTCAATTTATTTTTTTAATAAATGTTAACAAAAGTCGTTTCATTTTCAATATATAGAGTTTGAAAATAGTAAAAATGTGACATCTGCGACAACTGGAATGGTTGTCATATACAATTTATTTACCAATGGAGTGTAAAAATTCGTTGAATTCCAGCCAATCAGAGCCATCTATCACTACAATATTGTCGATTGCGTATTTCACTTTTGTATTGTTGCTGATGATTTCCAATTGTTACCACAAATCAATTATGAACACCATAACCTAATATTATCAATAAACTCAGAAATAATCAGTCACTTGAGGTTCAGACCTGTTGACTAAACAACAACGACATCAATTTCCTCAGCATCAAGTACACCCAATAAATTTACTTTCATGGAATGTTACTTATATAATTTTACATTTAATTAAATTTACATCTCTTTAAATTTAATTGTGTTCATAATAAAAATTAATATTTCCATTATTCAGTTCTTGCCATTCGTGTATAGTTAAGAATAACTAATACAATAGTATAATGCAATAAAAGGGTGGGAAGTGCTTTTTATAAAACAATAAAATTAGCATTGTTGTGTTGTATCACGTGTTGATTTCAGTTCACAAAAGGTGCTCAAAATGGCCTCCATTTACTGCCAAAATGCATAAATCTGTCTTTGAAATTGTTTAATTTGTTACTATTGTTATTCATGTGTTTTTATTACCTTTATTCACTTGTTTCTATTAGCTTTTGTCTGCAATTGTTTAATCCAAAGCCTCTTCAAATTGATCTACTGAAACATAAAAATTTCCCTATATTTATACACATACATTGCCATCATAAGAGGTAACTTTACAAAAGAATAGTTTATAAATGGCAAAAATAAAATGATTAGTACATGGTGCCATTAAAAAAAAACAGACTCATTGGCACACCTTTCAAAAATGAAAAACATAGTACTTGAAAACATGTTCAAAATATTCCTTCTTGGATACCCTGCAACTTTTGTATAAATACAGGGTTGTTTCCGATCTCTGATAACGAATTTGAATGACGTCATGTGCGTCAGGAGTCACACGACAGCTGAACTGTGGCGCGAGGTGACAGACCAGTAGTGAGTGATCTCATAGTCAGAGTGCACGGCGACTCACAGCAGAAATTCCCAAGAAAATCGAGTCTTTTTGGGAGGGGTGAATTACGACCCTTTCCAATGCCAAGTACAGTTAAGTGAAAATAAAATAAGCCTGCAATAAACAAGGTTTCGTTATTTCCAAGAAAGGCATATTCTGTTTACTTAATAAGATTGGTAAAGCTCGAATGGAATTAAGTTGTATCATCTCGTGGGGTGCGGCGACTTGTGACGGTGAGTGGATTTGCTTGCTTTTTCCACTCTGGAATTAATCCCATCCGAGCTTTGCCAGTCTTATTAGGTACACACAAGATGCCTTTCTTGGAAATAACGAAACCACGTTTCTTGCAGGCTCCTCTGATTTTCACGTAACTGTACTTGGCATCGGAAAGAGTTATGTACCCGTCCCAAAAAGGCTCGATTTTCTTGGGCATTGCTACCAGAGGTCTGCATCGGACGTTTTCACTCGAGCGCCAAGTATTTCATAGCATAATCCGATAGGTAGCGCACATGCATGATGGGTAAAATTGTCACGAGCGATAAATTCTCGAACGGTATAAGACGAGCGTTAGACATTCGTTCTTGTTACAGTGATGAACTGTGTAGTAACATCATAGATGTTTATCATTTCAAAACTTTGGAGTGTTTAACTAACCTCTCCATAGTACAACTACAAAATTTGCTTTAAAATGTAATATATGTTCCCCCCACACACACACACAGGAGTGATTTTGTTTTTGCCACATCTGATAGATGTTATTGGATGTAAATGTAATTATTATAAACGGAGAACACAATCACGATAATGCAAGAACTGTATCAAGTTTTCTACCACCACCACCAATAGGCCTAATAATAATAATAATAATAATAATAATTAGTGTATCAATCTTTGCGTCTGTAACAGTTGTGCAGCATGATTATTCGTTTTATTATATTTTCTGTGACGTTATCTCTGTACTAATATTGTTATTAATCTACTGCTATATTAATAATATTTTGTAAAACGTTTCTACATTGTCGCAGTATATAGGCGGAACACTATGTATGGACCTATCATATTATATAAAATCAAATATTGAATAATTATTAATTAGCAATAATAACTGTATATCGAAGTTTTTCATACTATTTTATTTATAACTTCATGTTCCTGCTTTGGTACGTTCCAGTGACTGTTCCATTAAACGTTTGTCATAAACGCAGAAAATAAAGCCCTATTTTTACCGTGTGAGCAAAACATATGTGTATCTTATACGTCGCCTTCCATACAAGATAAGACATGTCGGTGAGATGACCTTGTACGTACTGTGCTTCTATTTATTACGAGCGTATCACGACCGATCGTATGTCAGTCGAGGGTGCGACACTCGACCGAGTTCAAGCGAGCGATTTAACTCCAATGCAGCACTCTGATTGCTGCTGTGAAACACCGTGCACTCTGATTATGAAATCACTCACTACTGGTCTGTCACCTCTCGACGCAATTCAGCTGTGGTGTGATTCCTGACGCACATGACGTCATTCAAATTCGTTATCAGAGATCGGAAACAACCCTGTAGTTTCTTCATAAAATTAGAAATAAGTTACAAGCATTGTTTGATACTTTTTATTCACCCCGCATGGCGTGAGTCATCTATTGACAATAGTGACCCATCCAAATCTCATTTAAAATATATGACTGTAAACGTAAAGCAAAATCGAATGTTCATAGACAAAAGAAAGACTGAGGGCGCAAGTTTTAAATTAATCTGAACAGATCATAAGGCCAGGACGACGACTTTTAGGAGACCTATTATGATAAATTAATTATACAACATTCTTATCTAATTATGACAACGCCCATACTGTCCTCTAAAGACAAGGACTTGAAAAGACAGTGCAACTAATGAAACTTTCAGCAGAAAGACAAAAAAAAGTTCGAGAGGATGTTTTGGAATGTTAAATGTTCTGTCTGTGGCATTAATATTTTATTTAAACTCAGACTGTATGAAGATTTTAAAATCTTAATTCTTCACTATCGTGTGGAATGACATCTGTTACATAAATTAGAGAGACAATTTTCATCATTAAACTACTTACAACCGACTGCACGCAAACCTATTCAATTCCGTTGACAGAGTAACTGCAGACCAGACGACTCAGTTACAAGGGTCCCGCTTTCGTGTTACGTCTAGGACTCCAGGAGCCCACTCTCTGGTATTATCGAGCTATGCTCCATCCAGTCATCAGAGATAAGCAGTTTTTGACGATTTTATATCAAACTAGTGGCTTGTGCAGCAAATGCTGCAAACTAAGTTCATTAGACGTTCAAATAAACATTTTTCAGATGTAGCCTATTTTCAATGAAGAATACCAATCATTCTGAAAGTGATTTGCTTCCGTAATAATGAAAGATACTCTCTCTCGAGCCAATACTGAAGAGAACCACGCATATAAATATCTACACCACACCGCCATTAAATATAAGAAAAAGACCCAACCCCACTTGATTAATAACTATAAAAATATTTCGTTTTTAATAATATTATCTTACGTAAGTTTTATAGCTTTCAGTAACATATACTATATAGCCGCCACTCAGTAAAATATAGAAATCAAAATCTAATTTAAATTATTCTCTACATCTACTTATATAACCCAAAAACGTTTCACTTTCATATCATCAATATAGCATTAATATGTATAATTAATGAAAAATAGTCACATCATGGCATTAACTATAATAATATTTCATTTCTAATGGTAATAATGTCATCAAACCACCTCAAGTTATGTAGTTTTTAATATCCAATACACAGCTGTACCCAGAAAATTACACACCACAGAATCGAACCTGTAAATTATTTTTAGTAAGTTAAGTTTTTAATAACCAATGTAATTTGAGCTCTAAATATGTCAGGATTCTTTGCAGATCATGGCCTTCGTGTAATATTGTTTACTGTAGTGTGTGTTTTATTTTATTCTGAAATGCAACACGGCCGACTTGATGCTCGAGAAGGTAACATCAAGTCGGCCGTGAATGCAATTAGCTAGTTCTCAAAACTGACGACAGATGGATTTTGGAAAATAGGAAAATTATGTTGAAAAATTGACATTTCACTGAAAACGACTATTTTTCCGAAAAACTTATAGTCCCAAGCTTCAAAATGAGGCGTCATTTATTAAAATCCGTTCAGCCGTTTTGTCGTAATTTCCATTACCAGTTCAAATTATATATATATATATATATATATATATATATATATATAGATTAGATTCAGAAATAATTAAAACAATTGAAGAGCTTTTTTTCAAAACTGAACATGTCCAAAAATTACGAAATTCTGTTATGAATCGATTATGGTTGGTCTTTCTGATATTTAACTAGCTGTAAATTTATTTTTCGAAGAAAGTGAATATATCTCATTGAAACAGCATTGTGAATATTGATTTTTGCATCAAAACTGAACATGTCCATCCAGTTCATTTCTTCCACACATTTTTTCTCAAAACTGAACATCTCCAGTAATTACTATATTGTTTAATAGACTTTTGAAAGCAAAATTGCACATGTCCAACTTAGTTCTAACAATTGTCTAAATTTCCTGCTATTTTCAACTGTTGCCAATGAGTGTTTAAGGTCATTTTAGAGCATTTCAACCTTCCCACAATGGGCTACAAAAATATAATTATTTCAGAAGTCTGCAGCATCGCGTTTATGCGAATTCCAGTCAACTTGCACTGCATTGTAAAGTGTTGCTCTTATCGATACTATTATAATGGATGTTTCTGCAGTGGATCAAGAAAGAAGGGGAGATCAAAATATTTGGCAGCACAGAAGAGAAAAAATGAGAAGTAAGGCAATCCTGACCCTCAACTAGTTCAGTTAAAACAAAAAAGCAAGAGCATTCTTGCACAACAGTAAGTATTTCAGATTCAACGTAGTAACACTAAGTGATCTGATGAAAGGAATAAATAACACTCAAAAGATAGTTGTGAAGAATGGACATAAAAAGGTTGTAAGTGCCAAAGAGTCCGTAGAAAACAGAGCTTTCTAGTGCGACTACTAATATAATATCCTACGTTTTGCACATGTGTGGGAGAAGCTGAAGCCCAAATAAAATTACAATGAGCCTTATAATTTTCCTAAGTGGATTGAGCCAGGGACACAGTCTTTTTTAACCAACTTTCAAAGATATTGGCATTTAGAGACTTTTTATGTCCAATCTTCAGCTTATATTCTGTTTCAGAACTCCGGAAAAAAAAAAAAGGAAAATTTTATAGTACTGTATGCTCCCGTAACTGTAGTGTGATGGGGAACTGCACGCTGGTAAATCATTCCCTTACAATCAAAAAACCTGATCATCTTCCCTGCAGATGGGAAAAACTTTCGCCTTTTTAGTGTTACATAAATATGTTGCCAAAAATGGCAAAAACACGTAGAAAAAAAAAATTAAATTATGGTTTATTTAACGACGCTCGCAACTGTCCAGGTTATATCAGCGTCGCCGGCGTGCCGAAATTTTGTCCCGCAGGAGTTCTTTTACATGCCAGTAAATCTACTGACATGAACCTGTCGCATTTAAACACACTTAAATGCCATCGACCTCGGCCAGGATCGAACCCGCAACCTCGAGCATAGAAGGCCAGCGCTATACCAACTACGCTACCGAGGGAGACATAATACGTATATAAATATGTAATAAATAAAATATATGTAACTTAAAACCCAAGCTTTATTAAATGTATTTTTGCAGACTGATAAGAAAACAGAACTGAAAAAATTACAGGTGCACATGTGATTCAACCTCATTAAATTGTTTCGAGGCGCAATCAATAATTAAGTATTTTTCCATATTTTCTGCGGTCATCGATTGCCTTCTGCCTGTTAGAATGTTCTTATAAATAAAAAAACGACCTCTCAACTTCACACGAAGTAAACTGGAGCGTATGTCAGATGAGGAATGATACTCGGAACAGTGTTCTCAGGGAGCTGCACACACTTACCTTCAAGTATTTTGCATACAGTGGAAAAAGTTGTGTGTCCTGGGTTCTTTTCCAATACATCGTTAAATCTAACTGAAACACACTCAGCGATTACTCCCTCGCTGGTTAACAACACTGCCACAAATTCTGATGCGTTTTGAGAACAAGAAATGAAAACGTTTGAAACGAGTCATTCATTGTTGGGGCATCGAACTCTTACTATTTAGCTCAACAGCGTTCAAATTATTTTTCGTTTCTTGCTACGGTATTGGATAATTCAAAACAAACGCAAAATAAACCGAGAAATTTTTATTTATTATTATAAATTATTATTATTATTATATATTCTTCAATAATGTTAAAATATGTAAAATTATGTAGTATGGCAGTGGTTGCAGCCGCCAAATTACTCTTCAAGTAACGACCACTCATATAAATTGAGGGAAAGAAGGCAGAGGACGGACACTGGAAAGTTTTCTTTTCTCAAATCGTACTATCAGGGACTGGAATGCTTTACCTGCAGACTTACTAAAGGCTTTACCAACAACCAAAAATGCATTTAAAAATAGTCTTAAGGACCTTACTAATAGACGGTAATTATACACAGTATTTAAAGGGTGTAAATGATATGTTGTTATTGAAGTGTTGTATCAGTGAAGAATTATGTTGTGTCAGTGAAGTGTGTTGTATCAGTGAAGAAGTATGTCGTGTCAGTGAAGTGTGTTGTGTAAGTGAAACGTGTTCCTGTCAGTGAAGCTTTATAGTTTATAGTGGCAGTGCAAAGAATTTGAACAGTGAAATGTTTTTGAAGTGTTGGTGAAATCAGGATAGAATCAGTGAAATGTGTCGTAGTTCCAGTGCAATGAGTGAGTTGAGAGCGAAATGAGTGTAATGTTGAAAGGTACTTGTGCAGGTATGAACATATACTCGTGGGTTTTAGTTCGATCTTAGTTTTAAGATACTAATTAGAATATTTCAAATGTTATTTTAATTGATCGTTTCATTTAATTTAGTATATTCCCTGTTGTTGTTATTATTATTATTAGTATTAATTATTAGTATTATTATTATTAATTGTATTTTTAATTAATAAGTTTATTATTGTCATTATTGAGTGTAATTAGTTACCACTGCCACCGGGTATATACCCATTGCAGTGTGAATAAATACATACAATATTCTTCCCAACCTTTTTGACTGACGACACACTTTACTAAACGCTCACGATATCACGACATACTTATTTGATTTTAATAATAATAATAATAATAATAATAATAATAATAATAATAATAATCAGTACTTTTCTTCTGGAGAAAGAGGCGGTAGAACTGTGTAGAATATTTTATAGCGGATGGGGAGATGATTACTGTTCACTGTACGGGAATTTTGTCGTTTTTAACCTCCTTTTTGTCCAACTAAGACTTTCAAGGTCTAAGCGGAATTCAAAGAAAAATTATATTAAAAACATAGTTCTTCACACATATTTCGGTTCCATGATGAAAAATCCAACAAAAAGGTGCCGAATGCTGTTTGAGCGCGTTCCGTCAGAAAAACAGCACTGATAACAACTTCAATGTAGTGTCGGACATCCAGTGTTGTAGATAAGTTGATGTTAACATGCAGTCGAAAATTCTAAAAGAACAAGCCTGAGTGGCATTAGAAAAAGAAACAAAGGTATGTGTCAAAAATCTCAACCTATCTATGATGGATGTCTCGTAAAATATTTTTATTATCGTTTTTTTTTTAAACTCGCCTATTTAAATTAATGTGAAGCCTGCGCTTGGTGGGTTTCACAGAGTTTCTCTATACGTTGCCTTACGGTTGAAAGAATGAAAAACTGAACTCAGCATTGTTGCAGGTGTTCACGTTTCATTGGTAAAGTCTATCTCAAAATAAAATGTACCATATCAAAAACTTCGTTGCAAATAAAAATGCGTTGTAATGAGACTTTCTAGATGACTAAAAAATGTATTTTTTCAATTCCAAAATTTCGCGACACACTCCATGGACACACCGGTTGGGAATTCCTGTAGTATGGTGTAAAATACGTAATATTGTACCAAATATGTAAAAAAAAAAAATGTAAAATAAAACTTATGAACAAAATTCCACATGTGTATCTCATCAACATTTGTCTTTTATTCGTGTATAAATATGTAGCATTAAAATCTGTAATTACATAAAATCCGGGCTCTAGTCATAACTGATTCCAGAAAGGCGAGGAGATTCTCAAGGGCCTGGCAAAGAATGGCCTGCATAATGTGTTCGAGGACTGGAAGAAACGCTATAACAAGTGCATTCAAGTAGAAAGGAGAGAAGATCATGTAAACATTGAATTAGAATAATAAACATCTGATGAAAAAAAAAATCAGTTTCAGTCTTTCTTGATCAGCACTCGTAGGCCTACTGATCCCAAATTATTCCTATATGCAGGGTGTTTCCGAGGTGGTGTTACAAACTTTCAGGGATGATGTCGAAGGGCACATGTATAATTTGAGATAAGGAATCCTGGTCCGGAAATGACCGAGTCTAAAGTTGCAAGCAAAAATAGTTCTGTTGAAATGAAATAATTTTATTCCTCTGTACACCTTATTTATGTGTATTTATCTGTACATCCTACACATACTGTATTCATCTGACGTTGTTTACGTTGTCTACTTACAGTATTCCATTCAGAGCGCTGTCTGAGGGATGGGGACAGGAAACTACACTAAAGCAATGCAGATAGCGTAATGTGTAACGGACATGGTCGGTCCTGATATGCACGTCTGTAGACAGCAGTGTATGTGTACAAGTTGCAGTGTCCAGTCGATCAGTCCTAGTGAAATGGAGGAGTACACGAAAGCGGAATAAGCAGACCAGATTTTCGAATACGGATGAGCCAATGGGAACAGTAGATAAGTTCACAGATTATATCGGACAAGTACCCACGTAGGAGACATCCGGCCCTTACCATTTTTCCACGACTGTTCCAAAAGTTAAGGGAAGGAGGGCACGTGGTGCCAAATTAAAATTCCATTTCCACACAACTATTTTTGCTTATAACTTTCGACTCAGTCATTTCCGGACCATGGTTCCTTATCTCAAATTGATACATGTGCCCTTCGCCATCATCTCTGAAAGTTTGTAACACCATCTCGAAAACACTCTGTATACATACATACATACATACATACATACATACATACATACATACATACATACATACATAGACGTTACAGGCAATTATACAGATTTTCTCATATCCCCCGACACTTTTCTCTCTCTTAGGCTACTCGATAGAAATGTATTTTAACAAAAAATAGTCTGTCCCTGTACTGGAGTTTCTTTAGTACATTTTAATTATCTCCGATATCGATTTCTCTCTCTCTTGGCACGTTCTTTTATCCATGTATACCTTGTCTCCTAAGCTATTACATGAAGTTTTAAAATAAACCGATAAGATTAGGACAGTGTAGAGAAGAATTCCTGCCCCCAACCTAAAGAATGTGACAGCTACACTGGTGTAAAGATAAAGTACGCATCCTTCATCCAAACAGTACGAATTCTTCCAGCTTGCTTCTTACTCGTTACGTTGAACTCTCTGTGGCGACCGCGGCATTGTCCCGGCTACAAACGACAGACTACGTGCACATAAATTGTCAGACATTCGTGGTATCACGAGTTAACGCTGTAGCACTGTCCGATCAAAGTTGGTATGAAGGAAACTGCCAGAGTCGTGACTTCGACGCCCTGCACGAGTCATATGAATTATAGTGTTTTCCTGTACAAGACAAAGGGTACATAGTGTCACCTATTCAGCTCACATTCTCTAAACCAGTGGTTTTTATCCTGGGATGCACGCGTTTCCGAGAGCAAAACAGGAGTTTATAAGCAAAACTTTTCAGAAAAAAAATGCCATTTACTGTAACTTATTAAACATTCTCCTACTTCATTAATTATATAGCCCTGCCTGCGTTTCATGTTGGAGTGTTTATTACTTTTTTATCACAATGAAATTAGTGGAAGAGGCTGCCTCTTAAAAAATAAAGAGCCAGGAATAATTACAACAATTTAAATTAAACAAGAGCAATGAGCCGTCATGAGATTTTTTTTTTATTCAGAAGGCTGAGTTGACATTGTCAAAGAAGTATTTCATAAAGGGCATCATTCATTCTTTATTTATTTGTTTATTTATTTCTTTCTTTATTTATTAACTCATTTACTTTTCTTTATTGCTTTCGTTCTGCCTTTATTTCTTTCTTCCTATATTTATTTGTTTATTTATTTATTTATTTATTTATTTATTTATTTATTTATTTATTTATTTTCCTTTGTTTATTTGTCTATTTATTTATTCCTTTATTTGTTTCTTTATTTATTTCTTCACTCATTTCATTCTTTATTTATTTATTTATTTATTTATTTATGTCGTTATTTTTTCTTTATTTATTTGTTTCTTTGTTTATTTATTTGTTTTTCTTTGTTTATTTATTTATTCCTTTATTTCTTTATTTAATTCTTTATTTCTTTCTTTATTTATTTGCTTGTTTCTTTATTTATTTCTTTACTCATTTCTTTCTTTCTTTCTTTATTTGTTTCTTTCATTTTGTTTGTTTGTTTGTTTCTTTCTTTCTTTATTTGTTTGTTACTTTCTTTATTTGTTTGTTTCTTTCTTTATTTGTTTGTTTGTTTCTTTCTTTATTTGTTTCTTTCTTTTTTATTCGCATATTTCTTTCTTTCTTTATTTGTTTGTTTCTTTATTTATTTGTTTTTCTTTATTTATTTCTTTACTCATTTCTTTCTTTCTTTCTTTCTTTATTTGTTTCTTTCTTTTTGTTTGTTGGTTTGTTTCTTTCTTTATTTGTTTGTTTGTTTCTTTATTTGTTTCTTTATTTATTCGCATATTTCTTTCTTTCTTTATTTGTTTGTTTCTTTCTTTGTTTCTTTCTTTCTTTATTCGTATGTTTCTTTCTTTATTTGCTTGTTTGTTTATTTATTTGTTTATTTATTTATTTGTTTCTTTCTTTATTTATTTGTTTGTTTATTTATTTGTTTGTTTGTTTGTTTATTTGTTTGTTTGTTTCTTTCTTTCTTTGTTTCTTTCTCTGTTTGTTTCTTTCTTTATTTGCTTGTTTGTTTATTTATTTGTTTCTTGGTTTATTTGTTTGTTTATTTATTTGTTTGTTTATTTGTTTGTTTGTTTATTTATTTGTTTGTTT
Source organism: Periplaneta americana (assembly GCF_040183065.1). NCBI lineage: Eukaryota > Metazoa > Arthropoda > Insecta > Blattodea > Blattidae > Periplaneta > Periplaneta americana. The sequence continues at coordinate 169,669,394 of NC_091128.1, forward strand.
ATTTATTTGTTTGTTTGTTTGTTTCTTTCTTTATTTGTTTGTTTGTTTCTTTCTTTGTTTCTTTCTCTGTTTGTTTCTTTCTTTATTTGCTTGTTTGTTTATTTATTTGTTTCTTTGTTTATGTGTTTGTTTGTTTATTTATTTGTTTCTTTCTTTCTTTATTTGTTTGTTTATTTATTCGTTTGTTTGTTTATTTATTCGTTTGTTTGTTTATTTATTTGTTTGTTCGTTTATTTATTTGTTTGTTTGTTTATTTGTTTGTTTGTTTATTTATTTGTTTGTTTATTTATTTGTTTGCTTGTTTATTTATTTGTTTGTTTCTTTGTTTCTTTCTCTGTTTGTTTCTTTCTTTGTTTCTTTCTTTATTTGTTTGTTTCTTTGTTTCTTTCTCTGTTTGTTTCTTTCTTTATTTGTTTGTTTCTTTGTTTCTTTCTCTGTTTGTTTCTTTCTTTATTTGTTTGTTTCTTTGTTTCTTTCTCTGTTTGTTTCTTTCTTTATTTCTTTCTTTATTGGTTTGTTTCTTTCTTTATTTATTTATTTGTCTCTTTCTTTCTTTATTTTTTATTTATTTTTCTGTTATTTTTGTTTATTTATTTACTTATTTATTTCTTTATTATCTCTTTATTTATTTATTTACTTATTTATTTATGTAAATATTTATTTATTTACTTACTTCTTTATTTATTTAAATCTATTTCTGTATTCAATTTTTAATTTATTTATTTAAATCTATTTCTATATTCATGTTTAATTTATTTACCTACTTAATCATTCATTTATTTACCTACTCATTTAGTCAAGTATTAATTTATTTGCCTACTCATTTATGCACCTATTTATCCATTTATTCACCCATTCATTTATATTAAGCATTTATTTGTTGAAAATTACTGAATGTCATGTATTGAACATCCATTTATACAGTATGAACTGAAGACCAAAATACAGTACATTTATTCCTTCATTCGTAGTTTTCTGTCTAAAAGCAGGTCTTTCACTGCAAACCCGGCATTCTCCAATCTCTCGTATTTTCTGCCTTCAATAGAAGAAATAAACTTGAAATTTGTGTCTTCCCGTAAATCGTTCATACTTGATATTATCCAATACGCAACTTCTCACATTTCAATCTTGCAATTATTCTCAGACTAACAGTTTTATATCAAAGGCAATGGCGTTCGATTCTACAATATTTGCGAGAGAAAAAATTATCTGTCGAGCATATTTAGATGGACGTGAAATAATCAATTACAACTACGATCCTTTTAAAATGTACATCAAATAATTATAATTGACAATATTTCACCGACTCCGAATGCCCTCTGTAACTTAAAATGTACTCTTACGTCACATAAATAATTGCAATTAAAAGTGTTAGCTTATCGTTTCGAGTAAAGTCGGCTAGCAAGAACTAAAATTAAACATTTTCAAAGTCTTACTACGGAAACAAATAATTCGTGGTGTCTAACAAACGACAAGTTTTACAATAAATTATTATAACGAATGTCTTGTCTTAGCTCAATAATAATACAATAAATAAATAATTACATCCATAATAACCAGGGTATCGCAACTGAGTAGCATCTTTAGTTCCAAGAAGTGCATATCGTCGTTGTTCTTGCAATAACTCCTATGTGACATTTATCGATTTTCAGATTTTTGCTCTATTAAATAACTTAAATAGTGATACGGCAAATAATAAAATCTCCTATATGTAATTATATTTCTTCGTTTCGAAAATGTAAGAATTCACAGTCTCCTATGTACGGCTGCCATAGGATGAATAAATGTATTTTTCCTTCCTCCTGAAATATTTTATATTTTGCACATAGGAGTTATTGCAAGGAACAAAGACTATAAGTATGTAGGCTTATGTAACTGGAATGACAATCATCATACTTTAACAATGAGCGTCACGAATGACACATACTTTCTAATTATAAGTTTTACTCGTTTGACAACAAATTTATTTTCTCTCTATGTTAAGAATACAAATGACATTAGTTATTGTTAGAAGTAGACCTATTGTTTTCTTATGCATTATTATTATTATTATTATTATTATTATTATTATTAACAAAAATAATCAATTAGGAACAAAGGAGAAAGTTACACAATGCAGAACTACACGCATTGTATTCTTCACCTGACACAAATATTAAATCCAGACGTTTGACATGGACAGGGCATGTAGCACGTATGGGAGAATCTAGAAATGCATAGAGAGTGTTAGTTGGAAGATCTGAGGGGAAAATACCTTTTGGGAGGACAATATCTAAATGGGAGGATAATATTAAAATGGATTTGAAGTAGTTGGGATATGATGGTAGGGACTGGATTAATCTTGCTCAGGATCGGGATTGATGGCGGGCTTATGTGAGGGCGGCAATGAACCTCCGGGTTCCTTAAAAGCCTGAAGTATGTAAGTAAGTACTATTATTATTAGTAGTAGTTGTAGTAGTAATAGTAGTAAAAAGCTACCCCAAGAAAACCATTTTATATGCACCTAAATAAGCGTATAAACTCAAGTTTTCTGGATTATACACGGAAAAAAATGCATTATAACTCCAGGAAAAACATATTTAACTTCATTTATACATAAATTATAGCCTATGATTTAAGTAGACATATAGAGTCTACAATTAATAAGCCTATTGCATAAATTTATACGAAATAGCTTAACACTAGCTGTAAAGATTTCTAATAGACTATATTTATCTATTTCAGAAAATTGATGTATTTCAATAGTGGAAATGTTAAATAGTATTATGTTTTATTTCAGTGGGTCGTTTGTGCTTATGAATTAATTTGACTATTACACTTTTACTACGTCAAACTACTTTTGACCAATAAAACGGTACGAAAGGACGTATTTAAACCAATCATGACTGCTTATTGCACAATTTCATCGCTTCTCTAGCATTTGTTTAATTTTATCGCTTCTCTAGCATTTGTTTTTATCATTACCCTAGCATTTGTTTCTTTGTTTGCCAACATTTCAAACTGCAATTCATGCTTTGCGATCGTCATATTTTGTTTACAGCATAGACAGTCAACTGAAGATGGCGGCTCGGTTCAAACGTTTTGGTGAAGCCAACATTAGTGAAATAGAATTTCAGTAAGTCAATTAATATTTTATTGTATTAGAGTACTTTATTTCTTCTAATCTTTATATACTCGTACTTTCTTCTAATCGTGTAATAGTCAATTAAATCCCATTCGAGTTTTGATTTTCTCTACATAAATCACAACCTCTAGTGAGATTACTTTTGATAAACAGAAATTGGTCGAACAGTGGGGGTGCTGAGACTACCTGGATTGGTAGGTTTTGAAAATTTTGTAACGAAAGATAAGAAAAAAAAAAAGACAGGAGATTTAAGGAAACCCTAATGATTGCGTGAAATCTCTATACGCGTAGAACTCCAATTTCAGCAATAAAATAATTTACAATAATATGTATTAGGTTGATGCATAAATTAAGTTCGTAATTACAACACAGCGTTGCTAGGAGATTGTTTATCATTCGTCATTTGTTATTTGGAATCTCATGCTTGTAAATACGCCTTGAATTTTGCGTATTTGATGGAAGTTTGTGTTGTTTATGGGATAAAGAAGATGAGTGTCAAGTGGGGTAAAAAAAAGAACACTTCCGACATATTCTTTTGTTTATGTTTAACAGAGAAGCAAAAGATGCGGAGGCGGCGTGTATGGGGAGAATGCCATCGGAGAAAGCACTGCAAGAACTAATTCTGTCGTTTCAACACACAACACCCCTTACAAAAGTTAGTGTCCATCCACAGATGATGGTGTTATGCGTAAAGAAGGCGTCGTGTATTAAAAATTGCTTCCCAGGAGCGTAATCATAATTGCCGTCATTTATTGCCAACAACTCAGACATCTGACGGCCGCAAGTGAAGAAAAACGACTCGTAAGACTGCATCAAGTGCTGAAACACGATAATGCACACCCGCACTCCGCTAACATGACGAAAGCAGCTATACAGGAGCTTGGTTGGGAGGCGATTCCAAATCCCCCATATTCTCCCGATCTTGCGCCCTCAGATTTTCACCTTTTCCGTTCTCTATCCAACAATCTTCAATGGAACTCCTTTGATAACGAAGATGCTTATACAATCTTGGCTTGAGGACTTATTTAACTCCAAACCAGCAGATTTCTTCAGACACGGAATCGGAAAACTATCCCAGCGTTCGCAGAGAGTCATAGATAATGTAAGAGAATATATTACTGATTAGTCCCTGTCTTGTATTCGTCTCAAAAACTTTTGTCACAGCGAAAAAACGCTAGGAACTTTTGCATTAACCAATATTTTCTTCAAGACTGTAGTTTAGTGTATCTTATTTGATATTCATGTAGGCCTACAGCCAATCCATATAGGCCTACTCAATCTTTCCATGGCTTTTGTGTGGAAAACGTTAAATCGCATTATTTTAGAGAACGGAGCGGGACTGGCCGCGTGGAAAACCAGAAAGCAAGAAGTTTATTTTGCATTTCTGTCTCCATGGTACCACGAGTGACATCAGAGTAAACCTTTCACGTCAAAACGGTTATAATTTTTCTCTCTTGCAGCTCGAACATATACATTTTACGTCAAAATTCTACACACAACCTAAATAATTTTATTAATCTATCTTACAAGAAAAACATAATGTTATCGATAGGCCTACTAAATGAGATTACTTTATATAGGCCTAATACAAGAAATCAAGAAGAAATAACCTCAATACCAAAATGTAAAACCAATGCAGCTTTTTACCATAGCATGAGTCAAGGTCCCAGATTATTAAACAAATTTTATTCCAATATTATTTTAACGACGAATCCTCTCCAAATTAATAAAAATTAAAAAAAAATTGTATTGGATTTATAGTTTGAGTTTAAACATATTAAACACTTTTTAATCTGTATTCACTCTCAATTTTAATTTTATTTTTGTCTGTATTGGAATCCCCTCCTGAGCACGAGTCTTACTCATTCAGGAGTGGGCTAGTTTATCTCTCATTGTATTTATTAACTTGTATTCATTTCAAACTTATTAGCAATAAAATAAATAAATAAATAAATAAAAATTAGACAATTTTAAAATTTCGTCTGATTTGAAATAAAGACTAATTAAATAAGGTCTTCTAAAAATCATTTTTATGTAATTACATTATTTCGAATCAAAATAGTTTCTCGTATACTTCGTAGCTATATTAAAAAGTAAAAAAGAAACTTTAAATAAAAAATGACAACTTAAATTGTTGTCTCATCGTCTGTGAATAGTCTTTATGGCTTAAAAGTAACATTAAATAAATAATTACTTAGCCTACTTCGTCTCTGAATGGATAAATAAAGTTATAACAAAAATCAACGCTTCATCGTTTCTCAATAGTCTCTGCAGTTGAAAATGAACGTTAAATAAGAGTTTCGTACATGAAAAATAATTCGCAGACTTCAACAGAAGAGAAGTTCTGTAATTGTTACGTCGAATGTCGTGACTAGTCACAATAATCAAGCAATAATTAATTGTAATTAAAACCACCATTTTATCGTATCGTAACCTGCACGGTTTAAAATGGTGGATAAATAATTACAACAATTACCATCCAGACTCTGAGCAGACTTCGTAGATTAAAATAAACGTTAAATAACTGCAATAATTACAATAATCTCTTCTATCATTTCCGTAGAAGGCTTTAGTTTCTGTAACAACAATAATTACAATTTTGAAACTTCGATCTCGCTATGCACCACCACACACGGCACTGACGTTCCATTTGTGTTGAGTTTATTTCATGGTGAACTGAAACAGTGATTGTATAACTTTACGAATCTACAACAGGCCCTATTTGGAGAAATAAGAGGGTTTTATTTAGGGTTCCCAGACATATTGGAAAAAAAATACGGGACATCCATCAATTTTCACTGAATAAGTTTAATGAATATTTAAATACTTATATAGTCACAATCATGCCATGGTATGAAAGAAAAACTTCACAACCTCGAGAGGGATTCGAACCTGCGACTTCCTGTACTCCGGTCAGGCGCTCTACTAACTGAGCTATCGAGTTCGTTTCACGCCAAAGGCTCGAAATTCTCCTCTCATAACGGCGACTCTGTTATAGAGTACTGTCCATAGGTCTGATCTAATCAGCAATGCTTATGGGTGGGAAGAAACATTGTAAATGTAAACTTCATCTTACGATCTTGGTTGACGTATATATGTCCGTATATGTCACATCAACGGACGTATATACGTCATCCAACATCATAAGATGAAGTTTACATGAATAAGTTTAGTATGCGCACCCATCAAATATGCCAATCTTTCAAAGTGTATGTGTGGTAAAGTTTACTACATAGCCTAAATACTTTACTTACTAAGTGTAAGTAAACAAATAGTAAACAAATTTTTTACTAAGTTATTACAGAAGTAGCTACAAAATAAGCAAAATCTTTACTAAGTTATTACAGAAGTAGCTACAAAATAAGCAAAATCTTTACTAAGTTATTACAGAAGTAGCTACAAAATAAGCAAAATATTTACTAAGTTATTACAGAAGTAGCTACAAAATAAGCAAAATATTTACTAAGTTATTACAGAAGTAGCTACAAAATAAGCAAAATCTTTACTAAGTTATTACAGAAGTAGCTACAAAATAAGCAAAATCTTTACTAAGTTATTACAGAAGTAGCTACAAAATACACTACTCATGCGACATTATTCTTATAAATCAATCCGCCTTGGCCTTGCAATATTTCTCTGAAGAATAAATTTCACTTAACAATTGTTTATTTTGAAGAATCGTGTATGAAAAGCAACACAGTTCTCACTGAAGAATGACTTTACAACAAGCATTGATTTTACTGTTTTTACAGACAATTTATTTTTCTCATCAGTCCATAGAGCGTTCATGCGAGAACCTTCGACACACGCATTTGTTCCAGGGATACACATAATGAACTCCACTACCCTCTTCAAATTTGAGAGTTCTCCTTCAATACTTTTAAAAAGTTCCACCCAGACTTCAACTAAACGTTTGCTGTTGCCATTAATAACTCACAATCATCATCATCATCATCATCATCATCATCATCATCCTTCACGAATTAGGCCTCTGTAGACCTGTTTCGGCCCCATCTAGCAGTCTTCTTAACGGTCTTCCTGGTCGACGATGTCCTCTAGGTTTATATTGCATCATAATTTTTGGGATTCTTGAATTTTCCATTCTTCTTACATGATCTAGCCAATTGAATTTGTATCTGGTGATTTTTTCTTCTACTGACTCTACTTCTAATTGTTCTAAAATTTCTTCATTCCTTTTTCGGTCTAAAAGAGTATATCCTGCTGTTCTCCTGAAAAATTTCATTTCCGTTGCTTTGATTCTGTTCATGTCTTTTTTCTTTAATGTCCAAATCTCGCTTCCGTATAGAAGCGTGGGTAATGCTAGTGTATTATAGAAGTACAACTCCAGATAGGAAGAGGCAAACTAACTTTATTTAGTCTAATAACTCACAATAATTGTTTCATAATAGCACATCTACAACACAATGATGAAGTGCGATGTTTGTAATTTGTAATGTAGAATAGACATTGTAACTTTTCCATTTTTTCGCAGTTTAGAACTCTAAAATATGGGACGGAAAGCTGTTCCGAAAACATTTCTCGGGACAACGGGACGCATTAGCGAAAAACGGGACGATCCCGTATTTTACGGGACGTCTGGGAACCCTAGTTTTATTAAGGACAAGGATCAGTGACTGGCTACGTTTGGTTCGTCCAGGCTTTGCGTATGTCTTGCAAATACGTTTTTTGGTAAAGTCTTCGTAAGGTTGAGGGTTAGTGACAGGTTAGACTTGTTTTTTTTAGGATTTTTTTTATGCTTTACATACACACTTTTTGATAGGTAGAAAGAATGTGAGTTTTCATAAGATCTAGAAGCTGTGGCACAGATTAAGTTCGATTTGTCCAGGCTTTTGGTATGCTTTGCATAGGCCTATACGTTTTTGGTAGATAGGTACACAGATAGATTTACTCTGGACCAAAAAAAAAAGGAGTGTTTTCCTACGTAGTGCGGTATGGTGATACCACTAAGTTACGTGATCAATGCATGTGAAAATATCCAAGAAAATCATCGGTGGCGTATAAGTTACTAAAAACGAAGCGGATTGGGTGAGTTTTTTTTGTAGGTTATTTTACGATGCTTTATCAACATCTTAGGTTATTTAGCGTCTGAATGAGATGAAGTTGATAATGCCGGTGAAATGAGTCCGGGGTCCAGCACCGAAAGTTACGGAGCATTTGCTCATATTGGGTTAAGGGAAAACTTCAATCACGTAACTTGCCCGGACCGGGAATCGAACCCGGGCCACCTGGTTTCGCGGCTAGACGCGCTAACCGTTACTCCACAGGTGTCGTCGACTTTGGGTGGGCTTATAGCTTTCGCAGTGATCACTATAGCTTGGATGCTTAGGTAAATCAATATTTTACCTGAATTGTAATAGAAACTCGTAATTGTGTTTTAAGTTTTGGACAAGGTCACCTGAGCATATATTTTAAATTTTATTTCATATAAAAACACATTTTTTCGGTTTTTTTATGTAAATACATATTTTTTAATGTTCACATAAAAATTAGGTTTTCATGAAATAATTTTCGACAAAAGCCCCATTTCAGAATAATCGTCACCCGAATATTCAGTGCACTTGCTTAGACGTGACAGATGACAACTGTTTCTCGGAATTGCCTATCCGTGGACCTATGGAACTGTAGTCTGGTCTCTCACCACAAGCGATAAGAGCTGTCACCATTAAAAAACTGTACCGTAACTAACACACATGAACATTGATGTGTCATTTAGGAGTGCCTTGTAAGTTATCATTACGCTGATTCAGGAAGCAATTGAGGCAGTCAGAAGCAAAGGGGTGAAAGTGCATTTAAGTTATTTGTGAGAAAATGTGGTTGAAAGATATATCCCTTTGCCACTAAAATTTTAGATGACTTTGTTATCATGACGTGACGCTGGAAAATAGTTTAAGTAAATACAGTCAGATATATTTTGATGTACCGAAGTACGTATGATATTTCCATGCAGATATTCTGCGTCATCATATGATGAAAGAGTGATGGAACGGAGAAAAATTCTCTCCGGCGCCGGGATTTGAACCCGGGTTTTCAGCTCTACGTGCTGATGCTTTATCCACTAAGCCACGCCGGGTTCAAATCCCGGCGCCGGAGAGAATTTTTCTCCGTTCCATCACTCTTTCATCATATGATGACGTAGAATATCTGCATGAAATATCATATGTACTTCGGTACATCAAAATATATATGATATGCGTAATAAATCACTTTGTGATTTAAGACGGCGCCCATACCGTCGGATCCCGGCCAACCAGTCACTCATTCGAGTGCACCTCAACACATGTATGGACTTCGGTCCTGCGTTCATAGACATCTATGACGTAGTGGAGAGGGCGGCCACCAGAGGGAACCCAAGAGATGGTGCTTAATCTGAGACGATTGTAACCGGCGTCGGGGTTGTATCCGGCGAGGCTTAGTGGATAAAGCATCAGCACGTAGAGCTGAAAACCCGGGTTCAAATCCCGGCGCCGGAGAGAATTTTTCTCCGTTCCATCACTCTTTCATCATATGATGACGCAGAATATCTGCATGAAATATCATATGTACTTCGGTACATCAAAATATATATGATATGCGTAATAAATCACTTTGTGATTTAAGACGGCGCCCATACCGTCGGATCCCGGCCAACCAGTCACTCATTCGAGTGCACCTCAACACATGTATGGACTTCGGTCCTGCGTTCATAGACATCTATGACGTAGTGGAGAGGGCGGCCACCAGAGGGAACCCAAGAGATGGTGCTTAATCTGAGACGATTGTAACCGGCGTCGGGGTTGTATCCGGCGAGGCTTAGTGGATAAAGCATCAGCACGTAGAGCTGAAAACCCGGGTTCAAATCCCGGCGCCGGAGAGAATTTTTCTCCGTTCCATCACTCTTTCATCATATGATGACGCAGAATATCTGCATGGAAATATCATATGTACTTCGGTACATCAAAATATATATGATATGCGTAATAAATCACTTTGTGATTTAAGACGGCGCCCATACCGTCGGATCCCGGCCAACCAGTCACTCATTCGAGTGCACCTCAACACATGTATGGACTTCGGTCCTGCGTTCATAGACATCTATGACGTAGTGGAGAGGGCGGCCACCAGAGGGAACCCAAGAGATGGTGCTTAATCTGAGACGATTGTAACCGGCGTCGGGGTTGTATCCGGCGTGGCTTAGTGGATAAAGCATCAGCACGTAGAGCTGAAAACCCGGGTTCAAATCCCGGCGCCGGAGAGAATTTTTCTCCGTTCCATCACTCTTTCATCAAATACAGTCAGCTTTTGACGTTTGGCTGAAAGTTCACGCGGAACAAAAAGAAATTTCAAAATGATTCTTGAAACATTTCATGCCGTTTTCGACAACTTACTTGTTTGAGCAGGCATTTTTCGCTCTTTCCTATATCAAAACTGTTCAGAAAAAAAAAAGTCGCGTAAGTGCGGATGCAGACTTCAGAATAAAGGTAAAATTGATCCTATTAATATAATGACACTTTGAGCACAAAACAATATAATCATTCTCAAAGAAGTAGGAAATCTTGATTTCTTCTTCAGTACAAGAATATTAAGTATTCAAATCAGAGCAACTACTATTTTTAATATAAAGTCTGCTACAATCAGGAGAGTTACCAGCTTTGAACCCCTCCCTCGGACGTTTTTAAAACATGATATTTAGATATGAGTATTTTTTTCCCTTCTCTACTTTTTCACTGTCAGAGTAACAAAATCTACATCGACATAAGGCATAGAGTCCTCCTACCCCTCCTTCAATATAATCCCTGTGCTTGGTGCTGCAGCAAGTTCCAATTATAACAATTTATACATTATCTTTATTATATAAAGACCTACCGCTTAGTACCGACCTTGAAATAAAATGAAGTCGACAGGCACAATGTGAAATTGAACTAGCTTACTTGTGAAAAAACATTGAAAATGTTGTTTTGACAGTTCTGCAGTGCAGATGTTGTTAAATATTGTGCATTGTCGATTTTAAATTCATTTTAAGAGCGGTATTCACCCGTTCTTTAGTTTGAGTTCTTTCTTGTGAAACTTTCGTTCAACGTTTAGTGCATTTGACAGTTCATATTTTTAATAAAAACTCCACATTATCGTTCCGGGTTCTTTGATATGTCTAAGCGACCGCAAAACTCAATTTTACAATTTTTTTAGCAAAAAGCCGTGTAGTGATTCTCGAGGGCGTTAGTGAAAATTTTATATTGGCAAATGTTTCTTCGCTGATGCAACGTTCTTCTTGGAACTAGTTTCACACCTCCTGTAAAAACTCAGCTGATGATGATGATAATAACATGAATAATAATACACAAAATTTTAAATACCGATAAGTTAATATAAATTGTAAACAATTTTAAAAATGCCCCCTCCTTGACAAAATTTTGCGTACGTCACTGACTATAACATATTAATGAAGACCATCTATTTTTTTTTAGAACTACAGTAGAACCTCTATTATCCGTGGTAATGAGGGGGGGTGGCTGAACGATTAATCGAAAAAATCGGGTAATCCGTACCTTGAACAAATTTCGTAAATGTAGTGAACAATACACTTTGGTAATTTCCCCTATGGCCTTTGTATTTAACACGCTAGGCAATGGGCCACAAGTGTTCACTAATTCAAGTCTCATTGTCAACGACAGGTTTTTTAAGGGGCAAGGAAACTCCTTGTAATGGCTGCCTGGGGAAAGATATGAATAGTGAAGATCTGCATACATTCCAATCTCATATCTGAGGTAACTGATATAAATTATCTTATGACGAGTTGCCAAACTAACTTACTATTATGACAAGTGTTGTATTGCATGTTTCCACGTATTCACATTTTTTTACGTTCCAGTGATATTTAACTTATTTTATATTTTTGTTTTCATATTTTCCGATAATGGTATTTCTATAATGTGATAAGTTGAGCTATATATAATCATAATTTTCCTTACTGTGTGTACTTAAAAATATTGTATTCATTATATGCTTTGTACTGCACTATTTTATTACTAATACTATTATTATTATTATTATTATTATTATTATTATTATTATTATTATTATTATTATTATCAATAATTGTCTCATTTTTTTATACTTTGTCTCATTTATTTTGACCTGCTATTAACATTTTATTATGCTTCTTCCTTTCTTTCTGCATGTTATATATTACGTCTGATTTCTACTTACTTGTTGTTTACATTTTATTATTATTATCTTATTCAGTTTCGTGTGTAAAATTGTAGTGTACTTTGTAAATTTGTAGTGTTTTTTGTAACGCAGTTTTAGTCCTGGTTGAGTGTTAGAGAATGCCGTATGGCCTTAACTCTGCCAGGTTAAATAAATAAATTATTATTATTATTATTATTATTATTATTATTATTATTATCAATAATTGTCTCATTTTTTTATACTTTGTCTCATTTATTTTGACCTGCTATTAACATTTTATTATGCTTTTTCCTTTCTTTCTGCATGTTATATATTATGTCTGATTTCTACTTACTCGTTTACATTTTATTATTATTATCTTATTCAGTTCTGTGTGTAAAATTGTAGTGTACTTTGTAAATTTGTAGTGTTTTTTGTAACGCAGTTTTAGTCCTGGTTGAGTGTTAGAGAATGCCGTATGGCCTTAACTCTGCCAGGTTAAATAAATAAATTATTATTATTATTATTATTATTATTATTATTATTATCAATAATTGTCTCATTTTTTTATACTTTGTCTCATTTATTTTGACCTGCTATTAACATTTTATTATGCTTCTTCCTTTCTTTCTGCATGTTATATATTATGTCTGATTTCTACTTACTTGTTGTTTACATTTTATTATTATTATCTTATTCAGTTTCGTGTGTAAAATTGTAGTGTACTTTGTAAATTTGTAGTGTTTTTTGTAACGCAGTTTTAGTCCTGGTTGAGTGTTAGAGAATGCCGTATGGCCTTAACTCTGCCAGGTTAAATAAATTATTATTATTATTATTATTATTATTATTATTATTATTATTATTATTATTATTATTATTATTATATCCTGTTGCGAGATGAGCCACAGTTTCTCTTTCCTCAAATCATTCAATTATTTACACTTTTTTCCGATACTTAGCACAAGATTTATTTTGACACAAGTAGAAAACATTTATAAAGGGTACGTCAGAAAGAACGGATGGATTTCAAACTATCGATATGCAACGAGGAGAGAGATATAGTGAGGGGGACCACGACTGTTGGTTCAGCCATAGAATGCAGTTTCAGTTGAGAACATGGTGTTGGTCTGGTGTACAACGTGCTTTCATCGTAGAGACATTTTTGAAAAATGAAGAGTCTGTGATCGCCACTCAGGACTCATTTCGACATCGGATGTCACGCTAGGATTCCAACTCGGAATACAATTTTGCGGTGGGTGGCTTCATTTCGTATCACAGGTTCAACATTAAAGAAGAAATCAAATGGACGAAATTCTATTGCACTGAGATTGTCCGAGGCTACGGTAAGATCTCGCGCCCTGCGACTTCTTTCTTTGGGACCATTTGAAGGCGTAAGTTTGTAAACATCGACCACATACACTGGACGAACTGAAGACAGCGATTCGTGAAGAAATCGTGGCAATTGCACCAGCTATGACTGTGAAAGTGATGGCGAACATCAGAAAACTCCTCGATGCCTGTATTGAAAGCCAAGGACATCATATGGATAATGTTGTTTTCCATAAATAAACTACATGTATTGGTGAATATGTCGATAACAATACATTTTTGATTTGATGAATCTTTACAATTTTCTTGCCATGTGAAATCCATCCGTTCTTTCTGACGCACCCTGTACAGAAGTTATAAAGTACGACAATTCGAACAGTGGACCATACTGTGTAAGGGCAACGGCCTGTAATAACACTCTTTGGAAAAAATAACGTGCTAATGCAATGTACAGTACTTTATATATTTCTGCAGAAAAAAAACGAGAGAAATACAGGCGAATAATCCACCAATCGGTTAATAGGGTGACTGATAATCGGGGTTCTACTTCTTATTATTTATTTACTTACTGGCTTTTAAGGAACTCGCAGGTTCATTGCCGCCCTCACATAAGCCCGCCATTGGTCCCTATCCTGAGCAAGATTAATCCAGTCTCTACCATCATATTCCACCTCCCTCAAATCCATTTTAATATTATCCTCCCATCTACGTCTCGGCCTCCCCAAAGGTCTTATTCCCTCCGGCCTCCCAACTAACACTCTATATGCATTTCTGGATTCGCCCATACGTGCTACATGCCCTGCCCATCGCAAACGTCTGGATTTAATGTTCCTAATTATGTCAGGTGAAGAATACAATGCGTGTAGTTCTGTGTTGTGTAACTTTCTCCATTCTTCTGTAACTTCATCCCTCTTAGCCCCAATATTTTCCTAAGAACCTTATTTTCAAACATCCTTAACCTATGTTCCTCTCTCAAAGTGAGAGTCCAAGTTTCACGACCATACAGAACAACCGTTAATATAACTGTTTTATAAATTCTAACTTTCAGATTTTTCGACAACAGACTGGATAATAAAAGCTTCTCAACCGAATAATAACAGGCATTTCCCATATTTATTCTGTGTTTAACTTCCTCCCGAGTATCATTTATATTTGTTACTGTTGCTCCAAGGTATTTGAATTTTTCCACCTCTTCAAAGGATAAATTTCCAATTTTTATATTTCCATTTCGTACAATATTCTCGTCACGAGATATAATCATATACTTTGTCTTTTCGGGATTTACTTCCAAACCTATCTCTTTACTTGCTTCCAGTAAAATTCTCATGTTTTCCCTAATCGATAATAATAATAATAATAATAATAATAATAATAATAATACACAAAATTTTAAATACCGATAATGTAAATTTAAAAAATGAGCCCTCCCTCCTTGACAAAATTTTGCGTACGTCACTGATTATAACGTAAGTTATTAATGAAGACCATCTACTTTTTTTTAGAACTAATATTATTTACGGTTTGTTTAATTAAAATATACAGTTAATAGTGTTTCATTTGGAAAAATAATAGACGTGATTAGCTTTATTTACTTAAAATTAACCCCAAAATCTAACATACACAATATAATTCCATTGATGATTTTGAAAGGGGGCCGCGGTCTATGGAAAGGGGGTCCGCAGTGCTAATAAATTTGAGAACCATTGCCCTAAGGGCTTCCCTAAAAAAAATCTTGCCCCCAAGCAAAAAATTAAATGATGCCTCTGCCTGTAACATATTTTTGTGAGCGCTACATTTTAAAACTTGTGAGCTTTAATATATAGGCCTAACAAGAGTTTGCTGTGTACAAAATATTTTGTGCGAGATCGTGCGTATTTGCTTGGTTTCCGCACAAAACCAATCCGCGGAAAGTCTAAAATTCTACATTCAGTATTCCCAACATAACACACATAACAATTTCCCTCTTCTTACCGCTTAAGTGACATATTGATTTTACTGCTTTAGGCTTTTAACATATTATTTTTAGAGACGTTCAATATAGTAATAATTATAAATTGGAAACTTACCACTGCAATTTCACCTAAATTGCACTGTTAATTATTGTTTTTAAATATTTGCAAAAATTAAGTAAACTCTACAACTCCACTAAAGTTACTGCATTCGTGATGCAAGTAACATTAAGGAAGTCGTAAAAAAATCAACAAGATTCCAGATTCATCATAGACTGGGGGGGAAAAAAAAAGACAGACGTATATCACGGCCTGCTGGAGTATAGTAAACACAGAAAACATTTTATAGCAACAATGTTGAAGAAAGATATTTTTGTTTTCCGAAGTTGCCGTCATTAAACAGAAACCAACATGGAGATTTCATTGCAACTAATTAGAAATTCGTGTTTCAGGTATGTAATAAACGATCTTCACACAAAATAATGTACGATACACGAGCGGTATGTTTGTTTTCATGTTCTCGGAAATTAAAAAAGCTCAACTACGTTTCGCTTTTTCAATCTTTTCCTCGAACATGAAAACGTCAACATACCGCTCTTGTAACGTATATTATTATTGTGACAGCTACATTTTAAAACTTGTGAGTATTAATATATAACAAGAGGTTGCTGTGTACAAAATATTGGACCTCTAGCTTTAAAAATGTAGGAAATAGACATTTCATCCATTTCATCCCCTTAAACACCACCTCGTGGCTTCTGACAAGCGGAATCTCGAATCTGAACGCACTGTGAGCACGATATCCAAGCGGCGAGCGGCTCCGCTGTAATTTATCTTTTGTTTACAATCCGAACAGCGGCAACGCAAGCTCAACGCGTGCAATCGCGATCGGTTGAAAGATGACAAATACCAACAAGACGAGAACAGCAACTTGCCGCGTTGAATGGGGTGGCTGCCGCATCTGAACACAACGACACTCAAACACAGCAGGAAAGGGTTACCGACAGTCGATGTTCGAATCCCTGCACAATCTGTTTCTCGCTTGTCAAGTGTTAAAACCTGGTTCTAAAGCCCCATATCAAATAAATGTACACCCCTGCGTCGTGTGACCTCAAAATAACGAAAAAACGACCCTGTCAACTTGCCAGAGATAGGCATTGTAACCCCAGAACGTGTCATCACAGCCACGGCGGACGTTAGAATGATAATAAAACATCACATTTCTGTTCTTCGCATGTAACACGCAATTTATTCAGTGACATCGCATTTTAAGCACATTTAATGTATCAAACACCCCAATTATATGTTACATACTATGTAATAACAGTCTGCACCCCTCAGTGAGGAATTATATTTCAAATTCTGGCTGCGTACTTAGAAATCTCAGTCCTGTTCTTTGTACAAATTCGCTGCGAATACACAAACATAATTACCTCTGCATACAGATTGCAATTGGACCACTCTTAATTTATTTTCATAATATAAAGAAACGAATGCCTCAATTCGGCAAATAAGGAACATTAGAACATTACAGACAGATGGGATATTCAAGTTAACAGTAAAACACTGAACAATTGTCACTTCTACAAACGTACACAGAATACAAAACCAAAACGGTCGCTATTTAGTCGATACGACAATTCAAATCGATTTAATGTACCACTTCTACGTTATATCGTATTCAATAATGATCTAAATTCATAGTAATAAAATTATTAGAGCTATTAAATTCTGAACCCCCTGTTAAAATTGCAGTGTTGTTCTTTCTTTCACATTTCCTAATAATATGAATACAATTAACTCTTCATGAAGACTGTAGTATTTTTTTTTTTTCGAAATACGACGAAAAGATTTTGTCAACTTGCCAAAATGGCATTAAAAATGTCTCATCGCGGTCTGAACTGGTTGACCTTACGTTCGAATGACAACAGAATCTCATAACAAATTTTTAAAACAGTAATTCTAACAGTCAAAACAGCATATTAAATATTTTCAATATCACAAACATTTTACTACCACATAACCTAGCTAACAATAATCTATCTAGTCTCAGTACGTAATGATTATATCCAGATTCTCGTTCCCTGGCTACGAATCGTTGCTCTTTTTTTTTTTTTCAGACTTATCTGTACTGATATAAAAATAACAATACAATAATCTTTGTGGAAAGACTCGACCTTTTTTAAAAGTCTAGATTCGTAACTACACAGCAATCAACACACAGCTAGAGAAGTTGATATGGTGTTGGTAAACAAACAGTTGTGGTCGAGGTGTACTTACTCTTGTGTGGAGCTGTCCTCGGAACCCTCCCCAGCACAAAAAGCCGAAGGGACGGCGTTGTTGACCTTCGAGGGAATTTGAAAAGCAGTGGTCCAAGTGTTTTCTTGCTGGCGACGTCTTTTTTTTTTCTTCTCTCTTCCACAACTCTTCCTCCAGTACTATATTCTGCTAGTTACAGCCAATAAAGCCAACTTTTCCCGTAGTCCGAGCTAAAAAAAATCGTACAAGAACTGGAGAGGGGACAATAAGATCCTCTTTTTGGAAAAAATACCCCCTGCTGAAGAAAAAGTCCCAAGTTCGTTGTTTGGGGGAGTACTGAAAAGAGAGGAGGGGGCACTTTTTTCTTGTTTGAAAAGAAGAAAAGGCGAGAGAGAGAGAGCGCCAGCTAGCAGAGAAAGAAGTTTGTTGTTCGCCTTGGAGACTGCTGCTGCTGGCCGCTGGCTGACCACTGCGATGGATCCTCTTCACTGACGACTCGGAACTGGTTTTATTTTGTACGTCAGTGATAGGCGAACCTTCATAACCACAATCGTCTCACAAGTGCGAGGTGCTCTTCCATTGTTAGTCACGATTCCCTCACTGTCCCCACATCACTGTGTATACACTCACACGCAACAACACGCGGTATTTTCGCTGTCAGACGACGACGAAGCGCAGAGATCTTGCTGCAGGCGGGATGGCACCGGGGCTACTCCTTCCCAGACGCGTCCACCCTCCACTGAGGTGTCACTCGAGACGCCTGCACGCTGGAAACGTGATGATTTTCAAGACGTGCGCTACAACGGCAGTTACCAGCGCTGAAAACCTCCTTCCTGGCTCTGAGTCTGCATTCAACTGTCTGCTCGGCCTGACGCTAGCCTCAGCCTCGTCGATCGAGGGGGTGAGAGCGCTGGGAGAGGGGGGTGCGGAGCGAGAGAGCACAGCAGCAGAACACTAGCGCCGGGAAAATGACGTAGGGTGGCTGAAACGCGCACTAGATGCCCGGAGCGGGGGGCTCAAATCGACGATGGCGGGAAAAGCGTGTTAGTGTGGCAACGCCGCGCGGCTCCTGGGCGGACCCCTACAAAACGCGGTTGCGCGAGGCTAGATTTCCAATTCGAAGAGACGAACTCTGGGAGGCTGGGCTTATCTCCACACGAAGAGGACAGGTGACAAATCACTGCGATTTGATTGGTTCGGTCGGACTGTGACGTCTCCCCCCCACCTCGTGTCGGAATCCTCCTCCTCTTACACCCACGGGCTCATCTACTTCCGGTGTTGCGTCACAACATGTACTCTTGAGTGACACTTCGGGGGGCTCACCTGCCGCCATTTCTTGTCCGTGTGAGTCCTGCCACTTTGGAACCAAATCGATTTCAATGACGATCGGCCTTCATTTGTCTCGTCTGCTCGCCATCAAATTATCCGCAACTAACGGTACCTAGTGATTTTTTTCACAGAAATGACAAACGCGAAATGGCTCCAAATTACGTGAACTCATTCATTTTCATTTTTCGTAATCTAGTTTTATGAGTTTTCAGTCTCGTATAAATTGCGAAGTACAAAAGAATAGAAAATGTTAATATTTCTATGGTGTACATGCGAAAAAACACGTTCTATTTCTAGAATACGAAATTACATTTCTCCCAGTTTGCGTTTCATTGTTGATTTTATGAAACCTCCTATGTGACGGTATAGACGAAGAAAAATGTAATTAAATATCAATAAGCCTATAGAAAAATGTGAAATAATTCGGTAGAAAACGTTGAAGAATATGATGACATCATTGAGGATCAGATCTATTGATATTTAAGGCAGTTATCTTTTTCTTCCTCCTGAAAAATTATGCTCTGTGTTGTCACATAGGAAGTTTCATAAAATCAACGACGATTTTCTCTTCACAGACCTAATGGCAGACCAGACAGCTGAATATCTAGATTAAAAGAACGAAAAAAAAGCAATCAGTTTCGTTGTGTGTGAAATGACTGCACAGTAGCCTACTAAACTCTCTTCCTTTAATGATGAGAATTTTGATTTTCAAATAAAAAAAAATTATTCTGTCTGCATAATTTGATGAAGAATGTAAAAAAGACGTGAAGTATTCATAAACCTTGCTAACAATAAATTATAACTTAAATTTCCAAAAATTTGCGTCAGCCAACAGAATGGATACTGAACGATCGTTCCGTAAAATATCGTTTCATTTTATCAGGCAGAAGAACAAGAATATTGTGTAAAAGTATGGCCTACAGTATATAGATTCGTCACAGACAACCATCTAAAGCTGTCCCAATTGTAGACAGACTAACCTACTTTATAGGCCTATTCGTTCAATATTATCTTCGTAATGTGGGCCTAATGTATTTTTCGTATTTCAGCTGTCTTTTACAAAAACAATTGCACTCCAGATCTGCATTTTTACTGACCGCCATTTGAACGCTCCATTTAATATCAATCTCTTGAATATTTAACTTTTATTGCCAAGAGAATTAATCCTTCAACTTTAATTTAAAATAAGTTCAATTAGAGAATATTAAAAGTCAACCTTGGACATTGTTTTCTTCCCTTACTGAAAGAAAAACTGGACTGTGATGTTTTTATGAAAGACGTTTCAGTTTATGACACCAGATATAGACTAGGCTACTACTAATTACATCCGTTTCTATCTGAAAAATAAAAATTCACTCATTGTTCTCTTTTATTTATGATGTTTGGACTATACACGTTATTTCACATTAGGCCTACATCATTTGTTTAAATGTAATTAGGCCTACATTTTATAAACTTTTGTAATAGGATCAATTTCTTAATGGAATTCCAACTTAAGGCCAACGAGACAGTTGAAGATCTAGAAGGAGACGCAAGAATCGGAATAATTTTCGTTTTGTGGGAAGAGACTACAAAGTTCTAAATCCTCAGCCATTAATAACAAGAATTTTAATTTAAGCTTAAGTTAAATAAAACATATGCTGCCTGAGTAATTTGTTAAAAGATGTCGAGACTTCGTATGGCCACATTGTTCATAACATTCAGGAGAACAAAGACACGGCAATTTCTTTAGGTCAATTGAACGAAATATCGTTCCATTTTATCAGGCAGAAGAACAAGAATATTGTATAAAAACATAAATGAATCATTTAAAGCTGTCTTAATAATAAATTTTAGATTAAGTAGACCTACTTTATATTTGTTTAATTAACTTATATTTTCTTAATGTAATATTCATATCTTTCGTATTTCAGTCGTCTTTTAGCCTACACAAAAAGTCTTATGGCCGGTTTTTCCAAGTATTGTTAGAAAATTTAACGACTGTTAAACTCTAAACAGTTTGTTAATTAATAAAATTGTATGTTTTCAACACAAGTTTGATTTAAGCCTAACACAGTGTTAATTTTAAATGTAGGATTTCGGGCAGTTAACTAGCTCGATGTCTCCACAGCTGTTCGAACAGAAGTTGCGAAATTAATATTTTGTGTCTCTCTGTAGGGAATGTTTAGCATATGACTGGTAATATAACATTTAAACAATACTTTGGACTGTTTAAATACATCAGTGTTATTTTATTTCTTTCGTATTTCGTATCCATAATAGCAATGAGGAAATATAACCTTACTTTGTAATTATTATTCAGCACGTCACCTACAACTTTCATTTGTCAACTGTTTGTTTATGGAGCGTGGCCTACTATAACAGGTTGTCATTTTATGCACGTTTCATGACTCACTCTATAATATAGAATTTAAAGATTAATTTTAGCCAATCAAAAATTGTCTTACATGTGTAGAATCATTACCAACTGCTGTTGATTAGTTAAAATAGTGCTAACAGACGTTATAGTTAAGTGTTGGTTATCTTAAACAAAATTATGTTGACCAAATGGAAAATACATTAACAAAGCGTTAAAAATAAACAGACTGTTAATTTAACATTCGTTAAGCAAAAGTAAACATTACTTGGACAAACTGGCCATTAGACTAGTCCATGACTGCAGTTTTAAATACCTAGTTACCGCTGTTTCAACGCTCCACTTAAGGCCGGTTGTATATAGCGTTTAAACCGAGATTAAAGGTTAAAAATGGCCGCCAGTCAAGTTGAACCCAGATTTTCTGTTGTATAAACGCTAATCTAAGTTTGTGTTATTTCAATCTAAGTTCATTTTTAACTCTCGAATTTTCTCCGATTAATCTTCTTGAACTTGGATCAGAAGCATTCATATTTAATACTTCACCGCTTCTGAAGCATAAAGCAAGAATTTTCGTGTACCCTGACTGTCTACAACTTCATTGAGGTGAATTATGTCTATTTTGAATGATAGTTATGTAAATAACATTGTTTAAATATTGTGAAGTTTATTTTTAGCAGAAGTGAGGTTATGGATATCAGTAGTGAGGAATGTGCCTTTAGCTTACATCCGAAATACAAACGTCTATTATTGTTTATCATTAAAAAATAAACACGCAAGAAATTTTTGATAGCAATGAATTTCGATGTTGCGAAAAACAATGTGTAAGTAAAAAATGACGTGTGACCTTACGGAATAAATTAATACGTGCGCTAATCTAAGTTCATGTTATCTCAATATAAGTTCATATTTAACTCTCGAATTTTCTCCGATTAATCTCCTTGAACCTGGACCAGAAGCATTCATATTTAATAGACCTATTTAACCGCTTCTGAAGCATAAAGCAAGAATTTTCGTGTACCCTAACTGTGTATAACTTTATTGAGGTGAATTAGCCTATGTCTATTTTGAATTATAGTAATGTAAATACCATTGTTTAAAGATTGTGAAGTTTATTATTTAGCAGAAGTGAGGTTATGGATATCAGTACTGAGGAATGTGGCTTTATCCTACATCCGAAATACAAACGTCTATTATTGTTTATCTATGGCAATCTCAGACCTCGAGTGACACTTATTAGGACTATTTCGTGAATAAAATAAAAATGTAAATAATAATATATCTCTAAAATTCCCTCACAAAATTTTAATAATTGATATTTATGAATACTTAACCTAATCAGACATTGTGAAGTCAAAATAGATTAATATCGATTACTGCAATAAAGAAATTGGATGTTATTCAGTAATGCCAATAGAGAAAAGCGAAATACAGGTTTAAAAATGTTAATTACATGTACTGCGCTTTTCTCTTGTTATTATAATAGAAATACGTTTTCATTATCTGCTGAAATCATAATTTAATTTAAACATTTTATAGTTTAATTACAAATAACCTGATTAATACATAATTAAATGAACAATTGTTATGAAGGAGTGTCATCTTCTTTAGATACAATGGACATGGAATTAGAAGATGAAGATGTAGATGTGGAAGTAGGATTTCGCACTTTATATGTAGTACAATGGATTCATGCTCATCGATTTACGTGGAAACAGTCGGCGACACTGACTAAACAAAAGAACGACCATGCGATAAATTGTAGCGATAAATCGAGCTGCAGAAATTATCCCGATGTGCGCCTGTGATTGGTTGGAATTCAAAATTTCATTCCACTTCATTAGCCGAAAATGGAATGACGTCATATAAACGAAATAGTCATTAAAAAATAAACACGCATGAAATTTTTTATAATAATGAATTTCGATGTTACGAAAAAAAAAATGTGTAAGTAAAAAATGGCGTGTGCACCTTACGGAATAAATAATTAATAGCCTACGTAAAATGTGAAGAGTTTATGTTTGTAAAGTTATTCCATCTCTCACTTTTATTTGGTCATGTAGTAACGCAAAGAAAATCAGACATCAGTCCCGTGTGTGGTGTTAGAGGATATTATGAAAATTTCAGTTAGCCTATATTCCTAGCACTGAATTCAGTTAGGCCTACAATTAATTCTTTGCATGTCTTTTCTTTATATATTCGGAACTAACTGAATCTGTCTTTTTTACTTTCTATAATGTCTAACTTACATATTTTAACAGTTCGCCCTCTTCTTTTTTCGAGAAATTTGCAGATCGTTGTTTCTTAGTTATATTTCCATTCATAATTTACTCGTCCCGTGCAGTCACTACACTGTCCCGGACTGTTAGAAACTGGATCGCTTTGTTGCATATTATCTAACGGGCAAAATAATTTCGTTAAGGCTGGTTCACAATAAACCGGAAACGAGAATCGGAACGAAAACGAAAACGGTAAAATTGTTAAAATGTGTACAATTAAATGTGAGCATTTACAATTAACGAAAAGCTTGCCGGATCCCGGAATCGGGAACGGAGAGTTGGTCAAGTTTCAACTTTGGCGTTCACGTTTCCGATCACAGCCCACTAGATTCATTCTATTGCCTCTAAAAGCTATTTTGTCGTCGTACATTTTGTAGTAAGAAGACCGTGACATAACCTATGCATTATTTTGTTCTCTGCTGTGCATCATGGAGCGAGTTTTATTTGATTAGATTCTAATATTGCGTGTTGAGGAAAATCCTCACGTTTACGATAAGCGGCGCGCCTCGTATAAAGATGAGAAAATGAAGGAGAATACGTGGTTTTCAACAGCTGCATCTTTGAACATAAGTGAATCATATTTTATTACTATATTGGTTGTATTACACACTACATATTCATGCTTCAATTCAATAACTACTGTTGTGTTCATTTTTGTTCCTTTACAAATGTTCCTTCTGTAATTATTTTACGTTATGGTAGACTTAAAATAGGTTGTGATAATAAAGATGCATGGGCATATTTATAGTACCGTACCACAGTCTACTATATACAGTCACGAAGCTTGAGTTTTGAGGGTGCTAGAAACACTAGACTGTGACGGTTCTATTTTGCATTGCCTGTAATGAGGCGATATTAGCGATCCTAGTGGTGAGCAACTATATAATGTTAGCATATTTACTACGTATTGAGCTTCGCGACTGTATATACTAGACTGTGACCGTACCTAATGAACTGTTTCAGTTGAAATTTCGGAGTTGGTTAACCTGTGATTATGTTCGCTGTCTTGTACTCATGGGAGAACGCCATTGGTCAATTATACACAAATGATATCAGAATGTGTAATATCGACTTTACGTATCGTTATTGACATGCATATCGATATGCATAGTCGTCTACGTTCTCGGTTTATTGTGAATCAAAAATGTTCATATTCACGCCCTCTGCTTCTCGTTTTCATTCTGGTTCTCGTTCCCGGTTTGTTGTGAACCAGCCTTTATTCATTTTTTTGCTTTGCTGTGTTGCAACGTCCAGTTTTCAGAACTCAGATTAGATTTGAACTAGATTAATGTAGGCTAAACCGTGTTCAGTATTATACAATGCGATCAAGCCATAATCTCGGTTCATTTTCTAAACTTCGTTTTAAATTAATTTCCACTCATCTGTCTTTATTTAACTGGCCCTTAGTGTCCATTTCTTGAACTCAGATTAATTTTTATTGCCAAGAGAATTAAAATGAACATTAACTTGATATCTTAATCTGAGGTTAATTGCTTGTACAATTGACCCTTAGGCCCAGTTGTGTAAAACTCCCTGACTAAAGATCAATTTTGATCGAAGATCGGAAAGTGAACCGAGTTCAGACACTTCTTCTATTGTATAAAACTTTTCTGCGATCAAATTACCTTGGTTCAAATGCAATCCAAGTTTACGTGAAAAGGATTTGGCAACATCGCATAAACAGGTGAAGTATGTAATGCGCGGGCCATGTTGTACAGGTTTGTTCAGTGTTGCCAATTTAGCGACTTTAACTCTTTTTCAACGACAATTTCTTTTAATTTTTATATGGCTTAAATAGGGATTTAGCGACCTTTTTAGCACCCCAGAGTGACAAAATTTAATCTTTCTTTGTTGATAATGAGAACTCTAGCGACTTTCCAATTACTTTTTGGCGACTTTCCGTACACTCTGTTGGAGATACTGTTTGTTTTGTGCATTGTAAATAATGGCGGACAATAAGAAGAAGATTGACCGTTCTCCAAATTGATGTTATGGTGTTTGATACTGCTAAACATAATAAATCTTTATAAAACGAAAATTTTCGTTTAGTAATACAGTTAATTGAAAATTTATGAATGTACCTATCATATCCATGAATAATTAATGATTGTTATAAACATAATATTAGGCCTACTATAGGTTATGTTATTTAATACTGCTGAACACGATAAAGCCTTATAAAATATAAGAATGTTTGTATATTAAGGCAAGAAATTGAAAAATATATCTATAAATGTATCTACCATATATATTAATAACAATGGTTATTCTTTTTGCACAATTTTCCACTCATATACTTCAAACAGAAAAGAAATAACTGAACTTTGATCATCTAACTTAATTGGGGAAATTTCTTCAGTCAAAGTTGGCTTTAGTTTAAGACAAATTAATCTCAGATTAGACTTTATACAACACAAAATTCCAAGTTCAGCTAGAACGAGGATCAATTTAACCTCTGATCTAAGATTAAATGGTTTATACAATCGGCCCTTAATAGTCTAATAAATTTTAGACTAAGTAGACCTAGTGCCGATGACAAGCGAATGGGAGGAGTCTATTAGTGCGGGAGTATGTTGCGGGCTGCATCGGTTCACGGCCGCTAAGAGGTAAGATACACGTGGCAGGAGGTAGGGTTGCATTTTAGACGCTCGTCTTCAATCAATGCTTTCCCTCAGAGCGAACATTGGACTCGCCCTAGCCACTCACTATTTGCGCAAAACACTTCTTTCGTATTTTATACTCTTCAGATTTCAGAAACGGAGTATTGTATTTATTTTGAGGGATGAAGTTACAGGATAATGGAGAAAGTTACACAATGCAGAACTGCACGCATTGTATTCTTCACCTGACATAATTAGGAACATTAAATCCGAACGTTTGAGATGGGCAGGGCATGTTACACGTATGGGTGAATTCAGAAATGTGTAGGCTATAGAGTGTTAGTTTGGGTGACCTTTGGGGAGGCTGAGACGTAGATGGGAAGATAATATTAAAATGGATTTGAAGGAGGTGGGATACGATGGTAGGGACTGGATTAATCTTGCACAGGATTGGGATCGATGGCAGGCTTATGTGAAGGTGGCAATGAACCTCCGGGTTCTCTGAAAGCCATTGTAAGTAGGCCTAAGTATTTATTGCAGCTGTGTCTTTTAGCATTTCTTTCACTTCTGGTAAGTAGATGAAGATTTGATGTCCGTGAACAGGTTAAATTTTAGGTTCTGTTCTATGTATTACTTCTGCTGTATCATTTCAGCTGTGCAATTTCACACAGGTTTTGTGGAATAGGCTATTCTTTGTAATCCCCTCCATTGGTTTTTGTTGACAACTCAGTCTCGCCGAATTAAATTCATCTCTTCAATTGGATTATCACAAAAAAGCTTATGTATGTCGTTCTTTGAAAAATTGCACAAATTCTTTCCGCACAGTAGCCCGGCTTTTGTTTTATTTGGTCTCGTACTTTTATTTTCTTTTTCTGAAATTTCACAGAATGATTTCGATCCTTCTGCCATTGCATTGTGAGAATATTAATTTTATTTACAACCAAGGCCTCCTAAACTGTGTACTTCGGAAGAAACAAATGCTAGCAATAGTGATAAAATAATATGGACAATAATATTAAACAACAGTATTTTAGTAACTATTCCTCTTAGGCTATAGGCCCTATGATAGTCACTCATATAGACCAATCATATGCAACTAAATGTTAGATGCAAACCAATCATGACCCGCTACAACAGTAATTAGGCCTATACTATATTATCGCTCGGCAATCATTTCATGTTCGTTATCGATCAGGTATAACAAACATGTGTGCAGTGAAAACAAGCACTAGATCCAAACAACAATATGTCGTCTGAAAGATTTGGTGAAGCAACGAACGAGGAAATAAATTAATTCGAAGCCTCAGAACAGCGAAATGTAGCCTATGGAAAGTATAATTATAGTTCTATTATTATATGGTATAATGGATTATTTATTAAGCTTATATTTTTCAGTGCCACTTTAAATCTATAACTTCGGCCTACTTTGTAAGTAGACTATGTTGACAACCATAAGTTCATAGTTGCAGTGTCCAATGTTGTGAGGTTAAGATGTCATTTATTTTATTTGAAATATTATTTTATTTTATGGGTGTCATTTGTTCTATTAGTCTACTTCATTCTATTCGTGATATTGTCATAACAAATTAAGTTCGTAAATTTAACTTATATCGACTATTTCCTTTATATGACGTCATTTCATTTTCGGCCAATGAAGTGTAATGAAATTTTGAATTCCAATCAATCACAGTCATACATCGCGATAATTTCTGCAGCTCGATTTATCACTATCAATTTATCGCATGGTCGTTCTTTTGTTTAGTCAGTGTCGCCAATGTTTCCACGTAAATCGATGAGCATGAATTCATTGTTCTAAAAAAAAGTGCGAAATCCTACTTCCACATCTACTTCATCTTCTAATTTCATGTCCATTTTATCTAAAGAAAATGACACTCCTTCATAACAATTGTTCATTTAATTAATGTATTAATCAGTTATTTGTGATTAAACTATAAAATGCTTAAATTAAATTATGATTTCAGCAGATAATGAAAACGTACTTGTGTTATAATAACAAGAGAAAAGCGCAGTACATGTAATTAACATTGTTAAACCTGTATTTTGCTTTTCTCAATTGGCATTACTGAATAACATTCAATTTCTTTATTGCAAAAATCGTTATTCATCTATTTCGACTTCACAATGTCTGAATAGGTTAAGTATTCATAAATATACAATTATTAACATTTTGTGAGCGAATTTTACGGATATATTATTTATTTTATTCGCGAAATAACCCTAATAAATGTCACTCGAGCTCTGAGATTTCCTAAATAAATCTCAGACCTCTTGTGACATTACTATAGATAAATCCGCTCCACACTAAAGTGACTCGCAGATTTATCTATCGATACTTTCAAAATCACAAGTGGCATTATATAATATTATGTTTATTTCACTTTTGTTATGTCATTCTAGTAACCTATTTTAACCAATAATGGTAAAGAATGCCTCAGATATGGACCAATCACAGCCGTGATTTTTTCATAAAATTATCGCAAACACAGTTCGAATTTTTTCTATTCATTGAACAGGCGTAAGTAAGATTCAACATGCATTGTAGCAAGGCGACAATGGTAGGCATTAGAAATCGTTTTGGTCAAGCGTCAAATGATAGAAAAAAATAGTTTACGCCCTAAAAAAATAGGTTATTAACATGAGAAAATTAAATGGTGATGAACATATAGAGTATAGGTCTACTCTGAAAACCAGGTGAAATATGACGGCAAAAGCGATACAAGAAGTATTTAGGGTATATCAACGAAATTTCAATCAGTTTTTACGCAGTTTTTAGATCAAGAATTTAAATGTGCTAGTGACTTAAAAGCAAGAGGCACCTAAAGGGAACACAGAACATGTCATAGGCATAGAATAGGAAAGTCAGTGCTGTAGAAATAAAATCAAATCAATATCAACTGATGATTCATGTGTATTCTGAAATCACTTTTGCGGGTTGTATTGTATTTTATTTATTAACATTCCAGTATTCATAGATGCTTACAGCTAGAATACGGAACAAGCAAAAAAACTTAATACTATTATAAAATCTTAATTTATAGTCACAGTCTAGATGAAATATATACAGACGAGATTTACAATATAGTCTACTAGTACAACACAAAGTTTTAGTATCAATTTCATGAAGTGTTATTGAATGTCATGAATTCACCTACAGAATAGAAGGCGTGAGAAATTAGGTACTTCTTTAATTTGGCCCTAAATAATTTTATGTTTTGAGTTCCATTTTTTATATCGATAGGGAGGCTATTAAAAATTTGTACTGCCATATAACGCACTCCTTTTTGATAGCACGATAGACTTTCCGATGGAGTATGAAAGTCATTTTTTTGACGTGTGTTTATGCTATGAACTGTTGAATTAGTTACAAAGTTTTCACGATTACATACGAGGAAGATTATTAATGAAAAGATATACTGACAAGCCATGGGCATTATTTGTAGTTTTTGTAAAATAGCCCTACACGATTCCCTAGATTTGGCACCTACTATTATTCTTATTACTCTTTTTTGTAATAGAAATATATTGTTACTATCTGTGGAATTTCCCCAGAATATTATTCCAAAACTCATTACCGAGTGGAAGTATGCAAAGCAGGCTATATTATTTTTAAGGTATTGATATTTACTATCTTCTGCATAGATCTAATAGCAAAACAAGCTGAATTTAGTTTGGGGGTAATTTCTTTAATATGATTTTTCCAATTTAACACATTATCGATTTTTAAGCCAAGAAGTTTGGTTGTTGTTATTTCTAATAGGGATCTATTATTAATTATTGCGCTAGAAATTTGCGACGTTGAATTTGGACAGGATTTAAATTGAATTATGTTAGTTTTGTTGCAATTTAGTACTAATTTATTGACTAAGATAGATTAGGCCTACGTTTTTGCTCATTGCATCGCTAGAATAGGTTATGTAATTTTATGTAGTAACAAGTAGATCGCTACTTTATCCGAATACTGGATAGGCCTATTTTTAATTTTCATAAGTTGCCGAAACTGTTTCTAAAACTATTATCATCATTCTGTTGTTACCCAGTATTCAGGGAGACAGTTCGTTTGCTATTAACATAGGTGCTCACTAACCGATACGAATTCGCCGGCGCGTTCGGTTTTTCATGATTTTTTTATTATATAGGCCTATTTATTTATTTATTGTTTTGTTAAGTTTATTTAGCTTATACACGCTTTAACATCCGTAGTCATCCGTGGGTATATCAGTAGGCCGTGTTTACCATTGTTGAGTTCCTCTTTCAGTTGTGTGTTGTAGATGGCTTGTAACTGATTTTGCGCGAGATCGTGCGTATTTGCTTGTTTTCCGCACAGAACCAATACGCGGTAAGTGTGAAATACCACATTCAGTATTCCCAACGTAACACACATAACAATTTCCCTCTTCTTACCGCTTAAGCGCGACATTCATTTTACTGCTTTAGGCTTTTAACATATTATTTTTAGAGACGTTTAACATAGTAATAATTATAAATTGGAAACTTACCACTGCAATTTCACCTAAATTGCAATGTTAATTACTGTTTTTAAATATTTGCAAAAATTAAGTAAAGTCTACTACTCCACGAAACTTATTGCATTCCTGATACAAGTAACATTAAGGAAGCCGTGAAAAAATCAACAAGATTCCAGATGCCGATGTTATTACTGCAATATGTTCTATAACGAATATTGTTAAAATATTAAAATGAAAAATAAATCATTACATAACCTTACCGTTTGTTTTAAGTTCGCATTTACAGACTGGGGGGAAAAAAAGACAGACGTATATCACGGCCTGCTGGAGGTATAGTAAACACAGAAAACATTTTACAGCAACAATGTTGAAGAAAGATATTTTGGTGTTCCGAAGTTGGCGTCATTAAACAGAAACCAACATGGAGATTTCATTGCAACTAATTAGAAATTGGTCTTTCAGGTATGTAATAAACGATCTTCGCACAAAATAATGTACGATACACGAGCGGTATGTTTGTTTTCATGTTCTCGGAAATTAAAAAAGCTCAACTACGTTTCGCTTTTTCAATCTTTTCCTCGACCATGAAAACGTCAACATACCGCTCTTGTAACGTATATTACTAATAAATTTGATTAACGTTTATGATATTAGTGATTGAGGCGGTGATGAATCATGGTATGTAAATTTCCAATCCGGCATTTGCCTTTGTGACTGAGGAAAACCATGAAAACCCCCAGTCAGTTTAATCGGCGACGGGGTTTGAACCCGGGACCTCCAGAAAGCGAGTCTGAAACGCTACCATCTCAGCCAACTCGCTCGGTTTTTTTATTATTGTAACTCTCACTTGTCTGCATTTCCGAATTGACCATCTAATTAATAGTGTTGTTATTTGCCGCTAGAGCGTATTATTTCGTTGTAGTGTTCTGGACTGAAGCTGGATATAAAATGAATAGCTCTGTAACTTAATTAAACTATGAAGAATATACCTCGACCTAGTGGAGGACAGCGAATAGTTTTATAACAAGTTGGAACAAACACGACATGCCTTTTTTCTAGAGCAAACATCGAAGAATGTCGAATTTCGTCATACTCGACTAACTTGAATCCAACATAGTGCCTGTAATACTTCCATCATCCGTATACTTACTTACTTACTGGCTTTTAAGAATCCCGGAGGTTCATTGCCGCCCTCACGTAAGCCCGCCATTGGTCCCTATCCTGAGCAAGATTAATCCAGTCTCTACCATCATATCCCACCTCCCTCAAATCCATTTTAATATTATCTTCCGATCTACGTCTCGGCCTTCCCAAAGGTCTTTTCCCCTCTGGCCTCCCAACTAACACTCTATATGCATTTCTGGATTCGCCCATACGTGCTACATGCCCTGCCCACCTCAAACGTCTGGATTTAATGTTCCTAATTATGTCAGGTGAAGGATATAATGCGTGCAGCTCTGCGTTGTGTAACTTTCTCCATTCTCCTGTAACTTCATCCCTTTCAGCCCCAAATATTTTCCTAAGAACCTTATTCTCAAAAACCCTCAATCTCTGTTCCTCTCTCAAAGTGAGAGTCCAAGTTTCACAGCCATACAGAACAACCGGTAATATAACTGTTTTATGAATTCTAACTTTCAGATTTTTTGACAGCAGACTAGATGACAAAAGCTTCTCAACCGAATAATAACAGGCATTTCCCATATTTATTCTGCGTTTAATTTCCTCCCGAGTGTCATTTATATTTATTACTGTTGCTCCAAGATATTTGAATTTTTCCACCTCTTCGAAGGATAAATATCCAACTTTTATAGTTCCATTTCGTACAATATTCTGATCACGAGACATAATCATATACTTAGTCTTTTCGGGATTTACTTCCAACCCTATCGCTTTACTTGCTTCAAGTAGAATTTCCGCGTTTTCCCTAATCGTTTGAGGATTTTCTCCTAACATATAGTCATCATCCGTATAGTCACACAAATATTGTTACCGAGCAACTGTGATTTATTTGAATATTTTGTGAAGAATATTTTCTGTCGGTAATTGATACAAGCATATCATGTATTTTTAAAACATAATGTGATATACCTATATGTACGTAGCTTATATTTCTGTTGATGTTTCATTATATTTTTGTAATAAAAATTATCTTCCTTACATCTAAATAAAACTTCACAAGAATTGTTCTAAAATCCTTTCTCAGCTAAAAGCATGAAGGGTTGGGAGAGGAGAAGCCAGCGAACTTCAAGGGCACGGATCATACGAGGCGCAAGTCCGAGCGAGCTGTGATAGACTCGCTTCTTCAAAGCTGACTTCGGTTCTTGTCACGCTCGACGAACTTGAACCAAACGTAGAGCTTAAAATGCACGACACTAGTTCATACAACATATTTTCATCCTCTAGATGTGAGAAATGTTTTCCCAAACTTATGACATAACTTTTAGTTACACCCTGTATAATGACCTGCTGAACAAATCATCTTATAGGCTATGTACTATGATATCATTTCAGCGTATTACTGGTTAAATATTAAACGATGTGAACCGAGCGTAACACCCACCAAAGGAGTATTTTCGTCGGAAAGCGTCTGTCATAGCGGCAATATATTTCGTCTCTTCCTAATTGTAGGCCTACATTGTACATTTCCATCACAGAGGATCAGATGACATCATTTCGAGTTTCTGTGTCCGCCTACAAGGCTGCATCCGAATGTCAAATTAATGTAGGCCTACTCTTCCAGTTATCGTATATCATGTTATTTACCTCTAAATAATAATATAACATCCTACGTGAAAATTGGTGTGGATTGGAAAGAGAGGAGGCTATTCAGTAACCTTATATGAAACAACGAGTCAATGCCAGGATAGGAGAAGAAATGTCTGAAGAAAGTGAAACAGGGATGACCTTTATCATCTATCCTGTTCAACATCTAGTTGGAGGATTTAGTGAAGAACTGTTTTCAGAACATGGGAAGAGTGATAGTAGGAGGAAGAAAAATAAACTGCATAAAACTTGCTGATGATACGGCGTTGTTAGCACAAGAGGAGACGATGATACTAAGGGATATTCTATGGAGCTAAATGACAGCTGTGAGCAGCTGTGACATATTCATATCTTCTACACAACTGATGAATTGTTTATGCTTGTGAATTGAATTAATCTACTTAAATGACATGTACAATTTTATATAGCTCAACTAAAATATGTTTTTATATTGACTTAATCTGTTTACTATGCATTGTATATTTTTGTTTAGCATAACTGATGAATTGTATGTGTTGTAAATTGAATAGTATAATGTATAGGTCAACTGATGAATTGTTTAAGCTTATAAATTGAATTAATCTACTTCATATGAATTGTACAATTTTGTATAGCTTAACGAAAATAAGTTTGTAAATTGAACTACTTTGATTGTATATGTTTGTATAGTTTGACTGATGAATTGTATATGCTTTTAAAATGATTACTAATCTGTGTAGCTCTACTGATGAATTGTATATAGGCCTACTGTAAATTGAATGATAGTCTGTATAGCTCAATTGATGAATTGTGTATGCTGTAAATTGTTTAGTAGTCTGTATAGCTCAACTGATGAATTGTTTATGATTATAAATTGAATTAATCTACTTGATATTAATTGCACAAATTTGTATAGCTTAATGAAAGTATGCTACATTGTATTGCATATATTTCTATAGTTTTGGCTGATGAATTGTATATGCTTTAAATTGAATAGTAATCTATATAGCTCTACTGATAAATTGTTTGTGTTTGTAATTTGAAGTAGTTTGCATGATATGTATTATCAATTTCTGTATATCACAACTGGTTGAATTGTTCATCCTTTAAATTTAATGAACTTACTTGTTTTGTATTATACATATAGCTCAACTGATGAATGATCGTTTGCGTTTGTAAATTTAATAATCAGATTGGCTATGTATTGTATACTTTTAGCAGAGCCATCGATGTAGCTCAGTCGGCAGACTCGCTGGGCTGCTGATCCGGAGCTGCGTTCGGGCTTGGGTTGGATCCCCCTTTGGTCTTTGGTTTCTTCCGAGGTTTTCCACAGCCGTGGGACTGAAGCCGGATGGTCTATGGCGAGTCCTTGGCATCAACCCCTTTGATTAGATTACCTCCCCTTTGATTTGACTACCTGGTTGGGTTTTTCCGAGGTTTTTCCCAACCAAAAGGCAAATGCCGGGTAATATTTTGGCGAATCCTCGGACCTCACCTCATCTCACTACATCTCGCCAAAATATTGTAAAAAATTGCACAAAATTGTAAAAATTGTAGAAAATTACTAAATTGTAAAACTACAAAAATTTGTAAAAATTGTAATTGTAATATTGTAAAATTTTGACTTGTTCCACATCTTAAAGCTTCATTGCTCATGTAAGATCTATGGAATAAAATGAATGAATGAATGAATGAATGAATGAATGAATGAATGAAGTATGAAATGAAGATAAATGCCAACAAGACGAAGACCTTGCTCCCTTCGTACAGAATGTTGCGCGATCAAGGTCAGGGAGACTGACGTTTGAGATTACTCATCGTTATGAAGTCTCGCGAACGCTGCGACCGCCACACGTAGCAAGCGAACAAAAATTAATAATTTTATTAATTTAATTATTCACAGGTTTTTTTGAGAGTCATAAAACTTGGGAGATGGATTAGGAATAAGATTTTCTTTAACACGAATGAAATTCGTAGGAATTTAATTCGTTGCATTCGAATATAAAACTATTTCTTTTTTTCAATGAGGTGTTTTTATGAGCATGCATTAATATTATTCCGATTAGTCTTTAAGGTATTAAAATATGGTTATTCAAGTTTACAATGGCGTCTGTTTAGTTTCGATGACACTTCATATAGTGTGTCTAGAATATTTTAAATTATGGATAATATGTAACTGCCACCCATTTTTCAGTCATCCTTATGACTAAAATATTAATGATATGGCGGTCATAGTTGGCAGTTTAATTTATTGTCATAACACTATTATATTAAAAGCCCAAAAAAAATGCATGTTAGCGCTGGCATGAAGGAATCTAATCTCAAACTTTAACACCTCTATTTTATTTATTTTGTAACTAGCCGTACCCGTGCGCTCCGCTGCACCCGTCAGAAATAAATATAAAGTAATTACATAATTAAAATAGGACATTTGATCCAGGGAACATTCGTGTTTGATAGAAGGATAAATCGTTTAATATATTACTTAATTTAAATTGTATCTAAATAATTAAAATGCGATCATTTTGATCCAGAGACCACTCATTTGGTGCAATGACAATTCCTTTAACATGTTTCTTAATTTTTATTACATGCAACCATAGTTTAATGAACATTGACATCATTTAGATTCAATGTGTATACTTTATTTTACTTGTTATATGTTTCCATTGAATTATGGTAATAACTTAATTTTAACCCTTGTTTTCTACGCAGTCAGTAAATGACGCTTGGCCCACTATGGTTCTGAACCCTTCAAATAACTTAAAAAACTTAAATTATATTATATTATATTACATTATATTATATTATATTATATTATGTTATGTTATGTTTTTTTAGTAGGTTATTTTACGACGCTTTATCAACAGCTTAGGTTATTTAGCGTCTGAATGAGATGAAGGTGATAATGCCGGTGAAATGAGTCCGGGGTCCAACACCGAAAGTTACCCAGCATTTGCTCATAATGGGTTGAGGGAAATCCCCGGAAAAAACCTCAACCAGGTAACTTGCCCCGACCGGGAATCGAACCCGGGCCACCTGGTTTTACGGCCAGACGCCCTAGCCGTTACTCCACAGGTGTGCACGTTATATTATATTATATTATATTATATTATATTATATTATATTATATTATATTATATTATATTACATAAAAAGTGTGTTGATAACGGATGTAACTTACATAAACATTATTTTAAGAAATACAGGAAACGAATATACAGAATAGCCTATCAAGTTTTCTGTGCATAAGAAGCTATTTTAATCTTACCTGTCCTCGATTCACTCAGAAGTTACTGTAATATCATTATAGCATTATGTCCATCTAGAGAAACTACATTTTCAAATGGTGAAATAATAATTAATTATACAAATCGGTTAATTTAGCTTCCTATATTACTTCATACAAACACAGAAACATTCTCTGTAGGCTATGTTTCATAGCTTTCGATTGTTGTTGTCCAAGGCCCCTTATAGACGAAGCAATTTGTTTTTTATTTCATTACACCGCCTTAGATGGAAGTTATTTTAATTTTAAAACTCATTTATCTCATGAAATATCAGTCCTATTAAAATTTTTCAAGGAATAAAACTTATCGGAAATTATTTTTAAAGAAAACTTTGTTATGTAACATTTTTCACAAAAATCAATAATAAGCGAGATATTTCGATTTATTTAATTCATGCCCCCTTATAACCCCCCCCCTTTTGAATAACGTATTTTGAATGCCATATAGCCTAAAATCTAAGTTACAACGAACTTAATTCATATTCTAATTTTCATCGAAATCCGTTCAGCCATTATCGCGTGAAAATGTAACAAACATCCAGACAGACAGACATAGAAACAAAATTTTCAAAAAAGCGATTTTCGGTTTCAGGCTGGTTAATTATATATGTTAGGGCCAATTATTTTTGGAAAATCGAAAATTACCAGAAAAATTTCGGCTACAGATTTATTATTAGCCTAGTAGTCGACCTGGTTGGCAAGTTGGTATAGCGCTGGCCTTCTATGCCCACGGTTGCGGGTTCGATCCCGGGCCAGGTCGATGGCATTTAAGTGTGCTTAAATGCGACAGGCTCATGTCAGTAGATTTACTGGCATGTAAAAGAACTCCTGCGGGACAAAATTCCGGCACATCCGGCGACGCTGATATAACCTCTGCAGTTGCGAGCGTCGTTAAATAAAAACATAACATTTTAACATTTTTATTATTAGTATAGATAACAATTTCGACGACTGTTATATGCTCACAATAGCTACGCAATGTTAGCCGTTGCATCCTGTAAATTGCATTGCCCAACTAAAGAAAATCTTCACAATCTTACAAAACAAACTTATAAAACCGACATTTACTTATGAGATGACCTAATAACATGCAAAATAGATGTAATATAAAGGCAACATAAATTTATAGGACGAACGAATTAAAGCTCGTCGCATGGAGAAGAATATAAAACAATGACAACTGTCATAATTGTGAAAGCCGTTTACTGGCTATTTGTGATTATTTTATTTCCGGCACGAAAATAAATTAGCAGGGACAACAAGGTCAGGAAGCATCTGTGCGAATTATTTTATTTTTTATTTTATTGGCTTATTTTACGACGCTGTATCAACATCTAGGTTATTTAGCGTCTGAATGATATGAAGGTGATAATGCTGGTGAAATGAGTCCGGGGTCCAGCACCGAAAGTTACCCAGCATTTGCTCCTATTGGGTTGAGGGAAAACCCCGGAAAAAACCTCAACCAGGTAACTCGCCCCGACCGGGATTCGAACCCGGGCCACCTGGTTTCGCGGCCAGACGCGCTAACCGTTACTCCACAGGCGTGGGCTGTGTGCGAATTATATTGAAGGAACTTCTAATATCTTTAGTACACGCCGGTTGCTAACAGAGTCTGAGCACAGTATTGGGAGTTCATTTCAAAGTGTGTCATGACGTCACTGTTGTTGGGTCACCGATTTGAAGCGAGTTTCAGCTTATATGTTAGAGAAGTTGCCTATTATTTAAGGCGTTCTTCAATCTGAACTTGAGAACGTGTACGGTACAACTTGAACGTCGTAGCAACAGATGGCGGTCTGTACGGTCTGTGTGCTACCATAACCTCTTTCGAACTGTGTTTTGCGCCGGCATGTCGTACGCAGGGTATTTGTTATCATCGGTTGCGTACGGTAACATTCCACAACACAAATCAAATGCTCCGTGTCCATGTTGACCGTCGAAGTTAATGTCAACAAATACGTAAGTAATCGTCTTAACCCTCTCCCCATATCCTGACAGTACGTATTTCCAAACAGTTCACATTCCTGCCACTACCGGCGTTACCGTACGTATCGGTACGTACTCTTCAGAATGAACGCCGTACTTGCTAGGCAACTTCTCTACCTCTTAGGTTATACACCTCTGCGGAAGTGTAGGAAGATTGAATTCTCTACGCTCATCGGCTAGCCACATGACGGCATACAGCGAGCCACGACACATTTTGAACTGAACACCCAGTATAAAGAAGGTACAGTAGAGACAACTTTTGTCGGCACCTTTGTTGTTGTTGGTACTAAAATCAAGCTCAGGGAGGTCTAGTTCTCAATGAATCCAAACATGTCGCTAGTATCGGCAGAGCTAACAGCTGATTTTAGCGATGAGCTGTTTAGACATGCTAAACTTTCAGATGAAACTTTGTATTAACTGTTGTAATTATTCCTTTGTTCTGTAGTGATATTTGTGTCTTATTATGTAGGTCTAATGAAAAATCACTTTTTCTTTTCAAAATACATATAAAATTGCAGTGTTCATGATTGAAGTAA
Organism: Periplaneta americana; assembly: GCF_040183065.1. Taxonomy (NCBI): domain Eukaryota; kingdom Metazoa; phylum Arthropoda; class Insecta; order Blattodea; family Blattidae; genus Periplaneta; species Periplaneta americana. Next base: position 169,708,818 of record NC_091128.1, read on the forward strand.
AACATAATATTAGCTAAGTGCTTACCGTTTTATTCTGTTTCTTCATATCCATTGCATTTCATCTTGGATCACAATGTGTTGCAAAATACATACATCAGGAAAACATTTAATAAATAAACAAGAATTTGAGGTAACCTGTTATAATTAAAAATGTGTGTTCGCTATATATCTGATGTAATCTACTAATTGTAGGCCTAACTACTTAGGTGTACAAAGAGGGCCTAATAATTGTCTGCTGCAACTTTTATCACATAACTACGTAATTCTTAAATCATTATGGAATGCTGCACTTGGAGGACAATGCTTAACTAGCAACAGTTAAATCCCGGTAACTTCTTTCACTTTTCCTTTGCTGTAATAGGCTACGTTTGAGTTACAATATTCTTACCTTTTTCCATTTTCGTAAAATTTATATTGCTAGACACAAGAGCTTACACCAAACCCTAATTACGTCTTATAATTTTATAAGAGTCGAACTTAGGAAATAATTTCCTTACAAAGTTGGCTTAATATTATGGGCAAAAATCATTATGTATGTAAATTTTGACATTTTTAAACTCCTTCATACGCATACTAATTACTTATCTCTATACAAACCTCGAACCCAGGAAATAATGCACTCATGAAGTTCAAACTACGGCATGTTACTACACAGGCAAGAGTCATTGCTCATATCATTTTTGTATCTTTTCAATCACTCTTTCATAGCTAGATCCAAGAGCTAGCTATACACCAATGTAATCGGGTAATTATTATGTAGCCGAGGTTATGTTTTCTTTCACTTACACTATTTAGAGACATTTTATTCAACCGATAGTTAGAAATGTGTATGTTAATTCCAATTTGGAAACCAAAATCAATATCAATATACAAAATATTACTGTCAATAATAGGAATAATAGTGTAGCTCTAAGTATAACGTTACTGGTATGAAATAATATCTATCACTAATATAATGTTATTAGCTAGTCAATAAAATTGTATTATATCCATTGTTGACGTCGTAACTTCATCGAAACGAATGTCATGATCAGGGAACGGATTTATATGGACTAAAAATATATGAAATATGTAAATATATATGTAGTTATTTTTACCAAAATATGGAATTAAATATGGATTTTTACCAAAATATGGAATTAAATATGGACTTAAAATTATAAAAAAATGACTATGTACGTTAAATATTGGTACATTTTAATCAAACTAAACAAAAAATATAATGGACGTACCTTATCTTCCAATGTAGTTTCAACAAAACACAATTTTTATTGTCTGTTACCATAACAATAGGTTACAAACATTTCTTTCAAGTGCTGAAAAGTGAATCTTCTTCTATTGTCTCTGAGGATAGATTTATACTGACTAAAAGAGCGTTCGACGTCACAAGAAGTAACTGGTACATAATTCAATTTCACAATGTCTGCTGGGGATAAGTCCAAGTTAATCTTCACTGTTGATTCACCACTCATCACAGCAACAACCTTTTGTAGTTCTTCATATCCAGGGTTTTTTGAAAGTACAGTGTCCACCTTAGCTCTTACTGCATCTGCAACTTTACCTCTACCACGATTCAGTTGTTCCACAGTACTATTTATAATTTCAAAACTTTCAGATAGTGAAAGGTGCCTATTTTGGAGACTTTTGAGCGTTTTTATGATGCATGAAAATGTATGCTGAATGTGAGCTAAGTCATTCTTCACACTTATGTCACAGGTAACTGTTTTCGCAGTATCAATTGAGACTGCATCTTCAGAGTCCAATGCAAGGAGAACATTGTTAATAGAGTCTATATGTTCGGCATAATATTCAACTGCTTCTAGCCATGTACCCCATCTAGTTAAAATTGGCTTTGGTGGCAATGGAATTTCAGGGTACATTTCTTTCAACACGTTAACTCTACTGGGAGCTTTGAGAAATACTTTTTTCACTGATGAAATCAACAAATCTACTTTAGGGAAATTGTCTCTGACCACTTCTGCCACACGATGAAATGCATGCGCCACACAAGTAAAATGAGTCAATTTAGGATATACAACAGATAATGCTTGTCCAGCTTTGACCATATAAGGGGCAGCATCGCTAATAAAGAATAACACATTATCGTACATAATACCCTTTGGCCACAGGATACCCATAGCTTCGTTGAACAGTTTAACTATAGTTTTGTTATTGCACTTTTCTAGAACATCACAATGTAAAAGAATTCGTTCAGAATATTGTTCACTTAACAAACCGATAACTACATTACCAACAAGTCTACCTTCTTTGTCGGGAGTCTCATCAATGGAAACCCAAATTGAACTATCTTTAATTTCATCTCTTATCTTCTGTATTGTCTCATCGTAGATGGATGGAGCATACGTCTTCCTAAGTGTTGACTCATCCGGGTTTGTATGTTGAGTATATTTTTCAAGGAATTCCCTGAAGACCTTATTCTTTAGTTTGTAGAGAGGAATATCAGCAGAGATGAGAGAACGGCACAGGTCGATGTTAAACTCAGATCTTACATTCGATGTTGTTGGTTGTGTTAAAAACAATTGTCTCTGCTTGGAATTTAGTTGTTTGTTGGCCTGATGTTTACTAGTTGTAATGTGTTGTTGCACCAGGAACTTTTGTGTAGATGATACTGCACAATGACACAAATTACAAAATAATATTTTATTGTCAGTTGATAAACCATCTTCTTTAAATTCTGAAATGTAACTTGTTAGTTTTGATTTTAAATTGACTGAATGACGTACTTTTGGCATATTTACCGTCTTTATAGTATGATTTACAAATCTGAACCTATGTGTACTCTGACTGGCATTTAACTGTTGAGCTGCACAACTGAAGTCTGTTAAAAATTTTAAATTAAATTAATACAGTTTTGTAACTTACTTTCCCATTGTTGATAGGACTGCTAATTTTCAAATAACTCTGATGTTAAAGGGATTACTGAACATGTGTTTAAATCTCTATTGTTGAAATGTATTTTTAAAAGTTAATGGAATTTTGTTTTGTTTTATTGTTAAACCTAATATAATATGGACTGTTTTATATGAAATATGGAAAATATATGGAAATTAACGAAAATATGTACTAAACTCTAAAATATGGAAAAATATGGAAAATAAAAGTAGGATTTTTCAACCCTACACATTGTGAAACATAAAGATAATGCAAAATATAAATTATATTAGCTTTATAAGTAAATATGTATTTACATATAAATCCTTTCCCTGGTCATGATCTTTGTAGCTAATGGTTCAATATTACGTTACTAACATAAGCATCTACCGGTGACTTTAAAATTAGCGTCGATTAGTGAATTTTTTCATGATGTTTACATACGGAAGTAATTATTATTATGATTATGTTGCCATTCTTTTGTCTCATATCTTTCAAATTGTTAAAAGATGAATAATGAATATTTTCAGTTAATATTAAATTATGCCAGCCCTGTCGTAGATGGAGATCCATCTGGTGGAGGTTTCGGATAATACACCCGGTTTCGTGACATGCGCACTCAGAATTTGTTCCCACGAAATGAGCTAGTTGTCTCTACTGTAACTTCTTTATACTGTGGTCAGAACACAAGTAACGTACTTCTCTTACAGGAATATTTGCACGTTACCATAGAAACTCCTAAACATCAGACACTAAAAATGTAGGGTTTTTTTCCTACGGACACAATGACTTTAACGAAGTCATAGAAATTGTCCAGCAGATCCCGTACATACCTAATATGTTAACTCATTTATTGACAACATTGTATCTCCATGACAATCAGAATCCGGAGATTAAAACGTTCAGTGTAACATCGGATATCCATTTTACGTGCTCTTCACTTGTTTATCTGACACCTCTGTGTTCTATAAAATTGCTGAATAATTTAAAACGAGCATATTGACCGTTTGTAACCGTGTTACTGGAGGAGTCTGTTATCCTCGACGGTCCTATGGTTACCAATTGCCATAGGAACAGAAGTTCGCGTAGGCTAATCAAACCTACGTGGTTTTTACTGCTTAATAAAAACTAACATCTGGGAGCGATAGCCCATAACAGCTAACTACTGGCATCATGTCCACATACCTCAGAAGAGGTGAACGATTATCTAGCCAGTAAGTGGGTAGCCTATACTGTGAAAACCATATGGAATGTACCGGCAAAAGTGGTACAAGAGAAATATTTTACGTAATATCAACGAAACTGTTATTTATATGATGTTGCATTCAAGCAGCATTTTTTACAGTCATAAATTTCATTCTCTGTAGGCCTATGACTAACATAATATCACTGTCTTCTGTGGCCGAATTAACAAAACTACAATATACTGGGTGTTCAGTTCAAAGTGTGTCATGGCTCGCTGTATGCCGTTATGTGGCTAGCCGATGAGCCTAGAGAATTCAATCTTTCTACACTTCCGCAGGGGTGTATAACCTATGAGGCAGAGAAGTTGCCTAGCAAGTATGGCGTCCATTCTGAAGAGTACGTACCGATACGTACGGTAACGCCGGTAGTGGCAGGAATGTGAACTGTTTGGAAATACGTACTGTCGGGATATGGGGAGAGGGTTAAGACGATTACTTACGTATTGTTGACATTAACCCAGATAAGCCCAAAATTTTTTTGTGATAAAAATACAGTAGCACATTAGTTAGACTCAAAAATCGGTTAAATGATGTTGAAATAAACTGAAACAAGGAACGTATATTTTCTAAAGCTAACAAATACTACCAACATCATCGCACAACTTATAAAATGTCCCTAACACCAACAATGACATAATATCCGAAGACATGCAACTGTCCTTAAAAAAGGACGGTGGGAAAATCTGGGTTAACTTCGACGGTCAACATGGACACGGAGCATTTGATTTGTGTTGTGGAATGTTACCGTACGCAACCGATGATAACAAATACCCTGCGTACGACTTGCCCGCGCAAAACACAGTTCGAAAGAGGTTATGGTAGCACACAGACCGTACAGACCGCCATCTGTTGCTACGACGTTCAAGTTATACCGTACACGTTCTCAAGTTCAGATTGAAGAACGCCTTAAATAATAGGCAACTTCTCTGACATTATAAGCTGAAACTCGCTTCAAATCGGTGACCCAACAACAGTGACGTCAAGACACACTTTGAAATGAACACCCAGTATTGGTCTGAAGTGACAACACTATTTCCTAAACATAATAATTATCCCTTCTCAAAGTCCAATTTAATGAGGTACAGTACAGAAAACGATGAGTCATACAGAGAATGAAATTCATGACCATAAAAATGCTGCTTGAAAACAACATCATATAGAGTAAATAGCAAAATTTGATTTGTTATATTGAATTATTTCAACATTACAATTCCTTGTTTGTTAAAATGTGTAGGTATATGATAATGTTATGCAATTTGCGTTCTTTTATTTTGTGTGCTTTTGGAAAATATGTCAATTAATATTAATTAATATACTTAATTGTAACTAAAACCTTGTGCATCCCTCGTGTTTATCGTACGCCTCGACCTCCCCCACACATTACCTGCACTTTGTTTACGTTTTCATTGTGCCTAAACGAGACGCTCTACTGTACACGTAAACACTGTGACAAACAACCTTGACACTAACGTCAGACAATGTTCACTATGACTGCGCACAGTACTCTGCTGGCTTAGGTTCGGTTCCTACAGCTCACAACGGGACGGCTGACAGGTCTTTTGCGTTTTTAACCAAATGTAGGCCTACCTACGAGAGTAACGTCACATGTCTAAGCTCCGTTGTGCATCAACCTATTGCCGCCGTAAAGGTATCCCAAGCCCGCCGTCTAGTAATAACGTATGGTGTTAGGCACATACATAATTCTGTGGAAAAAGAAGATACAAGTCCATACTTTACAATTACAACAACTCTCAGTTGTAATTTGTAATGAATTATACCATACTTTTGTGCGAGATCGTGCGTATTTGCTTGTTTTCCGCACAGAACCAATACGCGGTAAGTGTGAAATACCACATTCAGTATTCCCAACGTAACACACATAACAATTTCCCTCTTCTTACCGCTTAAGCGCGACATTCATTTTACTGCTTTAGGCTTTTAACATATTATTTTTAGAGACGTTTAACATAGTAATAATTATAAATTGGAAACTTACCACTGCAATTTCACCTAAATTGCAATGTTAATTATTGCTTTTAAATATTTGCAAAAATTAAGTAACGTCTACTACTCCACGAAATTTATTGCATTCCTGATACAAGTAACATTAAGGAAGCCGTGAAAAAATCAACAAGATTCCAGATGTCGATGTTATTACTGCAATATGTTATATAAATAATATTGTTAAAATATTAAAATGAAAAATAAATCATTACATAACCTTACCGTTTGTTTTAAGTTCGCATTTATAGACTGGGGGGAAAAAAGACAGACGTATATCACGGCCTGCTGGAGTATAGTAAACACAGAAAACATTTTACAGCAACAATGTTGAAGAAAGATATTTTGGTGTTCCGAAGTTGTCGTCATTAAACAGAAACCAAGATGGAGATTTCATTGCAACTAATTAAAAATTCGTCTTTCAGGTATGTAATAAACGATCTTCGCACAAAATAATGTACGATACACGAGCGGTATGTTTGTTTTCATGTTCTCGGAAATTAAAAAAGCTCAACTACGTTTCGCTTTTTCAATCTTTTCCTCGACCATGAAAACGTCAACATACCGCTCTTGTAACGTATATTACTATTGTTGAAAAGGGCTGTGGTAACCATTTAGCTGTTACATTGTTTTGTCATGGCCTCCTAGAAATGAGTTCTAACATCGATCACGTCGTCAATGTTAAGTGTAGTGCATAAAAATTACACAAAACCTTACAAAATATTTCGAGTGACCGTATAATATTTTTACTGTGACTTGAATAAAGATGCCATCGGTTATGTGAAAGCTAATGGCAGTGCAACCACTTTGAGAAAGCGGTTAAATTTTCCTTCCAAACTAAGTTAATTTCAGTGGTTAGATATTTCTAGGCGGAAATTTTATAATCCTTCAGGGATCTGTGAAGGAGAAAGCGATGTTTTCTTACGTCCTGACAGTTTTATTTCGTAATTTTATTTGATATTTTATTTGCAGCACCCTGCACACAGCATCTAAGAGCTGTTTTCAGGAAATATGTGACAGAAATTCCTAAACGTTTTTCGTTTTATAGCGCCCTTAACTTCTTAATAGTTTTCTTCACTGCCCATCTACATAAAAATACTTAACATGGACATTTCTTATGTATTATAATCCTAACAGTTTACGTGTTTATACGAGGGGGACCCAGGAAATAACGACCGTTCGCGCATACCCGCCGCGCAGCTGACTCCCCTTCCTTGTTTGAAGGTCAACTGGCTTCCTTAACATGTGTTCTCATAATGTTGTGAGCACTGGTTGCAACAAGTCGCCATTGTGCATTTTGTGTTACTTCAAAATGAACGACGTGATTGATAATCCCGCCGACTGTGAGGTGAGGAGTGTGATTCGATTTTTGAATGCCCAACATTTGAAACCTGCAGAAATTTACCGGCAATTGAAAGAAGTGTATGGTGATACTGTAATGAATGAAAGAAATGTGAGAAAATGGTGCGAAATGTTCAACAATGGGCAACAAATGTCCACGATGAAGCTCGACCCGGACGCCCATCACTCATCACAGAAGACCTGAAGACTAAAGTGAACGACAGAATCTTGCAAGACAGGCGCACATCACTCGACGAATTGCATATTGCCTTTCCTGACATTTCTCGTTCTTTGCTTGGTGAAATTGTGTCGCAACATCTTGGCTACCACAAAATCTGTGCCCGCCCGCACACTGCTGCTTCAACTCGAGAATTGCTGGATCAATTCGGTTGGGAAATCTTTGATCATCCGCCCTATAGTCCAGACCTTGCTCCTAGCGATTTTCACCTTTTCACTAAGCTGAAAGACTTTCTGGGTGGTACGCGTTTTGGAAGTGATGAAGAGTTGAAGAAGACAGTGAACACCTGGCTTAATGAACTGGCGGCAGAGGAGTATAACACGGGAATTCTAAAGCTAGTGAACAGATACGACAAATGTTTAAATGTAGGTGGTGATTATGTAGAGAAGTAAAGGAAGCTTCAGTTATGTAACAGACTTTGTTTTTTCAAATAAATATATATTTTTTTAATTATTACAACAAAACGGTCGTTATTTCCTGGATCCCCCTCGTAAAAACAAATCACTGAGATAATTGCGGGCTCTAGACTCCAGCTAAGCCTTTCACGCAGAGGATCCCGGTTCGAGTTCCAATTACGTTAAGGCGTTTCGTTAAAAAAATTCATAGTGATACATGTATCGAACAAAATCGCAGTTGGAATTTTTATATGAAAGTCTGTGTTTGAAGTACACGAGATAAATATAATAACCTTTAGACATGAAATGTTTACTCCGACGTCACTCGCGGTACCACGGAAACAAGCGTAAGGTGAAGTTCGAGCCTCGCTGTTTTCTACGCGGTCCGTATCGCTCTCTTCTCTATTTATTAACTCGTTTTTGGGCGGCTGAGTTAACATTCGACCTATTCTCTTCTCCATTTGGCTTGAAGCCGGCCCTTTCGAATCTGTAGACTGTCATAATATGTAATAGGGCATAGACTACAGCAGTCATGTCAATTGATGCCCATAGGCGCAAGCGCACGCTTTAGAGCTCAGGAGAGCTTGAGCGCTTTACAGCGGAAAGGAAAGAGACAGACTAAAGAGGTAGTATATGCCGCTTGGTCGAGCTTATATTCAGGGATGACCGTGTTAATTTTTAGATTTGTCTGAGAAGTATAAGTGCATTATAAGAATGTAAGTTTTAATTTTAATGCACATTTTTCACAAGTTTGTTTTTATTTATTCAAAAGGAATATTTTCTCAACTTTTTTTTTATAGAAAAGTGAAATTTTCAGATATAGGCCTATTTACTTAGCCTTCCAGGTAATGAAACAATGTTTGCGTAAATCTAATATATCGTAAATACGTATTACTGAAGGTAGTGTATTAGGCCTACAAATTTTGAAAATATTCTCATGGAAAATGTTTGTAAGGAAATTAATTAACAAAGCAACTGCTGTTACATCATAAGCAAAAGATACGTGCTCATGTGTTGTAAAAATGTCAGCTCTATAGCTTCAGCAGATTTCGAGAAAATAATTTAATATTCTGATGACAGGAAGTTGATCACCAATATCACCTTAAAAGCATAATGCGATAAGATTTTTGTTATGGAATATTAATTACACTTAAAATATATACAGTAAAGGTAACTTTGCTTTGTACTATAATATTGTTGTGATTAGTTCATTGATTACTTTTATAAGGCTAAAAATACCATCAATATCAATTCCAACTTACCATGCCATACTCAATCTCGTTTTTTGGGATATCACTTTCTTTATGAATGATGTGTTTCATCCACTTAGTATAGTATAGTTATACTGCTATGGAATTAATGTGAATATTCCTTCTTAACTCTTTATTATGTTATTAACGTTAAAACACAACTGTAATATTCAGAAATTGGTGTCAGTATTTTTGTTTTACAGATAATATAGATAATATCAAACAGAAAGAAGCCATATAAAAATAACGACATAAAATTTCACATTCCGTCTGAAGTTTGTACTCCACTGTTTTCTTAATCCAACAGGCTGCTTATTCCTTCTTCCATACCAAGCGCTTGATGCCCGTGCACGACGTCAGGGTCAGAAAAATGCGCTTTCTTTGACATCACTGGACTACAGTGACGTAAAACTCTGCCAGTTATGATTTCTGCCTTCATTTTACCCTTTGACTTACTCCAGAGCATTTTGCGTCTCCACCTGCAATCCAGAACGTCTGCAGTTATTGACATAATAGCATTCATCTCAAGAACTGCTGCGTTCAAGCCGGCGTAATTGAGATCGGGCAGTGGGAATGTATATTCTTATGCAGTATTCCATGCAATCATGCACAACTCTCAGCGTGCACACAACACTTTGTTACAAATAAGCATGGACCATATAAAATACCCTACAATAAAAAAAAACCAGCAAGAATAATATGCTGTAGATAGGCCTAATTTATGTAAAAGTCTGGTATACAACTCATATAGTGAAATGCGTATGTCTGTATCCAATACCTACCCACTTCTTGGATTATTGATGGACAGAGATCTAAACTGAAATAGTCAAGTAACTCACACCTTAAATCTCCTCAATCCCTTTTTAGGCTCAAAATTCATCATTCTGATTATTCTTTTCAAAATTGTGAATGTCCCATATTAACCGAATCCTCAGAAGTTAAGTATTTAGGCATTACAATCGGCCAACACTTACGATGGATTAAACATATTACATATTTATGCAAAAGATTACGTAAAACAATTTATATCTTTGTTATACTTCGGTCATATTTATCAATTAATATTTTACGTTTCATTTATTTAGCTTTATTTCAATCCATTCTCCAGTATGGAATTTTAGGATGGGGAAATGCTTGTAATTCTAATCTCACTCCACTAATACTTATTCAGAAAAGAATAATTAAAATATGCCTTAATAAACCAATTGATTGCTCATCCGAGCTTTTGTTCACTGATTTTAATGTTTTGAAAATTAAACAGATTTATTATATTGCCTTATCATACATAAAAATCGTAACTTAATAAATTCAAATTGTATCATCATAAATATGGAACTAAAAGATCCGATTTTATACGACTAGAGGAACCAAAGTGTTTCACAAGCACAGCTCTCAACCATGGTACATACTTTGGTCGAAGGTTAAATAATAAAATAATTGAAAAATACCCAAATCTAGAAAAGTTTAGTATCAGAAATTTAATTTTTAAAGAATATATATTGATTTAATATGTATATGTGTTTGTATGAGTTACATTGTTAAAATTGAAATTTTATTTTTTAAGTTAATTTATTCCTATAATTTTTTTTCTTGACCCACTTTGTGTCCAATAATTATCTTTGTTTGTGTTCAGTATGTGTTTAGATAACTCCCTGAGCACGAGTTTTTACTTTTTCAGGGAAGTATTAAGACTGTACTTTTGTACATGTTATTTTTTATAACAATAAATAATAAATTAAATTAAATAAACCTGTAAGAAAGTATTTCATTGCTCCACTCTCTAAATAATTTGCGAAATTGTCTGCCTCTTTCCATAAAAGAAACACTGATCAATCGCTGTGATGCCCCATTTAACTGAAAGACTACAAGTGTTCAAGATGTGTGTGTCCGCTATAGCCTACCCGCAATACTCGTACATTTGACCATAATATATATTGTATTATAACCCCAACCTTTGAAACTCTCATGGGTCCGCCTAAAGGAGCGGAGAACTTCACATTCCTGATCTGTTCCGTTTAGATTATTACTCACTTGTACTCCAAATATCTAAGAACTCGCTTTGAATATCTTAACATTGCGGAATTATCCATTCCTCGTCATCGCACCTCTTTCTATTCATCCTCTTTCATCGTGTCAGTTTGTCCCTATGGAACTCCTTACCTCGTCATGTCAGGAATTGTCAAACGGTTAATCAATTTTAATTAAGAATTACAAACTTTACATGGAATTTATTTGTGAGCGTTAGCCGATTTTTATGTGTTATTCTGTGTGTTTGTTTAAATTATCATAGGCCTACTACTATAAAGTAGAATTAGGACATAAATTGTAAATGACTTCATAATGCATCATGTTTAGTCAATATTTCATTAAACAGTATGTAAGCTCCTTAATGTGCATGATTTTATTTTATATTTAAATATTACTATTAATATTACTACTTTTGTTATTGTTTCAATGTATATTTCACTTCTGGTGGGGTCGGTCTGATTGGCACAGTTGGTATAGCGCTGGCCTTCTACGCCCGAGGTTGCGGGTTCGATCCCAGGCCAGGTCGATGGCATTTAAGTGTGCTTAAAGGCGACAGGTCCATGTCAGTAGATTTACTGGCATGTAAAAGAACTCCTGCGGGACAAAGTTCCGGCACACCGGCGACGCTGATATAACCTCGGCAGTTGCGAGCGTCGTTAAATAAAACATAACTTCTGGTAGTAGTAAGGCTTCATGGTCTTAACAATACCAGAATAAATACATAAATAAATTAATTAATCAATAATTCAACTTATGTGATTCGAATTCCGCACATTGCGGGTAGTTGGCAGGACTGTGACCCATTTTTAAAGTTGCACATCACTTCGGCGGGCACGCTATGCATGATGTGTATCTGTGGAGAGTTATGTCATGTACTTGGATGAGTATACAGTATGTGTTAGTGTTCTATAGGGAAAGGATGAGGTTGATGATGAAGATAAGGACTGGAGAAACCCGGTGCCGGCACGTAGCCTACTCCTGTCGAATAGCACCAACGGGGCGGCCAGGCTTAACGTCCCCGTCCGACGGACGAATCACTATCAACAGTGGCATATGCCTTCTGTTCATATGCACTGCGGAGAGATTTGGGATTTAACCCAGACACATTGGTGCACAATCTATGATTAGAAGTTGTGCACTGCCAGGTGGCCTAGTCCCGAGGTAGAAATTTTGCACGAAAATCTCTGACGAAGTCGGGAATCGAACCTGGGCTGTCATTTGGCAGAACAGTGTGTAAATATGTATCTTCACCCTTTCCGAGTTTTCGTACTTCAAAATAACTTTAAGGGAGGGGGAGAGGTAAACGTAGAACTTTCACTAGTAGCATATAATATAATATAATATATACTGTATATATATATATATATATATATATATATATATATACTGTAATTCAATAACATTTTTTTCCAGAATCTACGTAGAGACAGTATACATTAAACATGCCAATCTTATTTCCAACGATAACTCAAAAACACTTAAGATATTTTATTGCAAATTTGCATGCTTGTTTAGTTCCCTCATGTGAACAACATACTCTACGATGTTTAATGTAGAATGTACAAAAAAAATATTATTGATAAAAGGCAGAAACATGACATCACGACTAAGTAAAGAGAAGCGAATAGAACCATTTGAAATGTGGATATGGAGAAGGGTGGAACGTGTGAAATGGACAGAGAGAGAGTAAGAAATGAAGCTGTGCTGGAAAGATCGGGTGAAGAAAGAATGATGCTGAAACTGATCAAGAAGAGGAAAAGGAATTGGTTGGGTCTATTGGCTGAGAAGAAACTGCCTACTGAAGGATGCACTGAAAGGAATGGTGAACGGGAGAAGAGTTCGGGGCAGAAGAAGATATCAGATCATAGACATTAAGATATATCGTCGTTGTTCCTGCAATAACTCCTATGTGACATATTTATCGATTTTCAGATTTTTGTTCTATTGAATAATTTAAATAGTGATACAGCAAATGATAAAATTTCCTTTGTGTAATTATATCTCTTTGCTTCGAAAATTTAAGAATACACAACCTCCTATGTACTACTGCCATAGAATGAATAAATGTGTTTTCTCTTCCTACTGAAAAATTTCATATTTTGCACATAGGAGTTATTGTAGGAACAACGACGATATGAGTAATGTTATTATTGTATATTATAATATATCACTGCCACCGGGTGTATATCCAATTGTAGTGTTAATAAAAGCATACATACAAAACGAAAAGGAAGGCAGAAAATAGGAAAGATTGGAGAAAGCTGGGTTTGCAGTGAAAGACCTGCCCTTGGGCAAAACATTAAATGAAATGAATTAAATTGATCAAAATATTTTTAAAATTTTAGTATGAAAAATATTATTTAAAAAAATTAACTATATATTCTACGTTAAAGATCCTAGAGTACGTTATTCACATGGGAGAACCATAGTCTACATGCATGTCAAATTTGATTAAAATATCTTAAATACTTTTTGAGTTATCAGGTAAACGCTGTCCACCTGAGGAAAATACTCCACAAATAAAATGTCCGTAATTGAAAAACCATTAGATGTTCAAAAACATTAAGATTGCTCAGTGATGCAGAGGAAGTGCACACTAAGCATGCCAATTTTATTTTCCAAAGGAGCTACAGATTCTGTACAAAATGTTGAATTACAGTAAAAAGTACATCTTCCTCTTAAATACCATTTTGTACTCTTCTATTGACTTGTTCTCTGATCCAAGATATAGAAATTTGATTTGAACACACAAAAACTTGCAGAAAGTAAAGTGACAAGCTATTCTAAATCAACTTTAGTTCCTTTGTCGTTAACAGCTGCCAGTGTTCAAAATTTAAAATTTAGCGATAAATATAGACTAATAATACACAGTGAAAATTGTTTAGATCCCAAAAGTTGTAAATGTCCACCTTTGAAAGAAGCCACGTATGTCAAATATCTGGGTATCATTATTGATCAGAATTTAAAATGGCCTCATCACATTACTTATCTTTGTAAGAGGCTTCGTAAAACAATTCATAAATTCGTTAATCTTCGATGCTACTTACCTATTAGAGTTCTACGAAGTGTTTATTTGGCCATTATTCAGTCTATCATTCAATATGGTATAATTGTTTGGGGTGGAAGTACAAAAATTAATCTTAGTCCCTTAAATTTACTACAAAAACGAATAATTAAAATTTGAAGAAACGTTTCGATTATCCAACTAAATTAATTTATTCCGAAATTTAATGTATTTAATATTGAACAAATTTATAAGTATACGCTGTTAAAATTTTATCATAAAAATCGTAATAAGTTTGTATTACAGACACACAATTATGACACAAGACGAAATATTAACTCAACATTAGTAGAACCTAAATGTCTCACATCTGCTGGTCTAAAGCTTAGCATAAATTTTGGTCCTCGGTTGTACAATGCTTTAACTAAGTTACACCCAGAACTTCTAACATGTAACCCACTAACATATAACAAGAAAATTAGAAACGTGTTAATATCTTCAATTTGATTAAATAAATTTATAGCCTATGTGCATGAATTAATCAACCTATATTATATTTGTATTCTATAATTTTGAAATATATATTAGTCCTACTTTTCACGTGCGATATTATTCTTCTCTAGTGTTAATATTATATTATATAATTCCATTGCCGCTGTAATTATATTTTAGTTCCTATTTTATTTTACTTATTTATTTATATTATTATTATTTTTTTATTTTAATATTATATCTGAACTGCGACCGAGCACGAGCGCTGCTCATTCGTTCTCAAATGTTGTTAATACTACTGTATCTTCTTTTTATATTGCTTGTATTATTTTATTTGTATTTCTCTTTGTTTTGTTTTTGTAATTATATTTCTTTATTCTGTATATCTGAATTTAAATAAATTAAAAATAAATAAAAGAAAAATAAATAAATTCACACCTTGACTACGGCAGACATTTAGTTACGAGTCGCTATCAGGAGGAAACAATTTCAACATTCCAGGCCGGGAATCGAACCATGGTATGTGGGTTTGTTGTCAGTGCCTGCAATTGCGGTTGTGACACGTCTGGGCGTTGTCCGCGGCTCGCAGGCGACAAGTAGCGGGAGAGGGACGGGCATTCGCCGAGACGCGCCCACACGTAAGAGAAAGCACGGACGTGATCTCTGTGCATGCCGTTTAGCGCCAGATCTCATAACATGGACAGCTTAAGGTCTACTTGAGTGAAATTTAAGGAGCGTTCAAAACTACGTATGAAATGCGCAGGAGAAAACGTAAGTTGAAAAGGCCCTAGTCTAGAAACACACTTCTGGGTTTTAATGAATGTTGTTTCAAATTTCAAATTCAAATTTCAAATTTATTTACAATTTACATTTGAATTGAATACATATGAATAGATACCCGAAATGAGCATAATGCTCGTGCTCGGGTACAGTCCAGTAGTCTACATAAATTTTACAGGGTTCAAATAATAATGCTGATGATATAAATAATAGTAGTAGTAATAATAATAATAATAATAATAATAATAATAATAATAATAATAATAGAATAATCGTGACAGAAATGATACAAAGATTGTAATACAAAATAATTCATTAATAATAATAATAACAATAATAATAATATTAATAATAATAATAATAATAATAGTGATAAAACAAAAATATTTACAATAATAAAATAAATACTAAGACGGATAAAATAAAATATAAAACCACTAGCGAGAGTTAACACAACTTAAATAAGCATATAGCCTAATAACCGGAAAAAATGCCAAACTCGAAAATCAAGAGAAAAGTTCGTTGTATCGCAGACGACAGCAACCGCCGTATTGACATTGTGTTGTGCATTAATGGTAGTAGGGGGGAACCGAAAGTCTACGTAACTGCCGTTCTCTTCGAATCTTCTCGTAAAATCATGGGAAGTTAATGCTGAAAAAACAAAATGTCTACGAGTCAAACTGTTCTTTACTACTAGGATAAATACAAATAATACTGAAATATATTAATCGAGTTTCACTTATAGATCTCTCCTTTTGTGCAAGAGGTATCAAAATATTTTATGAATGGCGGGGAAAATATAGATTTCAATAACTTTCTAGTGACAAGATATAGTGACAAGTACAATCAAGTGTATCTGTGGCGATGCTAAGGAATCATTTATTGGAGATATACACTGTTATTAATTAAGAAAATGATCTATTTATATTTATTACAATGTTTTATCTTATAGGGTACATGCATCAGATAAATACAATAAAAATTAGTACCATATAATGCTAGTAAAACTTAAAAAAATTATAATAAAATTTATCAAATATCATACAAACATTTTCACTTTATTTTTAAACTTAAGGATGTGTAAATTGCTTAGGTCTGGATTATTTTTCAATACTGAATTGTATAGTCTTGGTCCATAATTCCTACTGTGTCTTAATCCAGCTGTAGTGTGGCATTTAGGTTCTGCCAAAAGAGTTGGGACATTTCTTCTGGTGTTATGTATATGTTAGTACCGTATATAACCGCATAATTCCGTCCCTTTTTTCCCTGAAAATTTTGCCCGAAAAACGCAAGGGAGAGAATTATACGAGTATATTTTCTGAAGGAGTGCACGGTCTATCACTGTTATTCAAAATACTACATTCCTATACTCCTCAGTATCTTGCTTCACGCTTCCAAAAACTGTCAATCTTAAGAACAAGTGATTTAGGTCTACTTGTAATCCTCCAACATAAAACTTCTGCATATTCTTCATCATTTAATGTTACATTCCCCCGACTTTGAAATTCTCTACCGAGCGAGATCAGAGATTGTCGGACCCTAACGTCAAAATAAGCTTAGAAAGTTATTAGTATGGGGCTGATGTTGATGAAAAGTCATCTTCTTCTTTTTCACATTAGTACGATGCCTATTAATATAGAAATTCTTTCTATGCTAATATCAACGTAAACAATTAATTCCTTATATTGCATTTTTTGCATTTTTTGACGATTTTGAACTAATAGGTCATTTTTATATTTTTTCGGCATTGTTTGGTCATTTTTAATACTTTGAAGAAATTTTAGATCATTTGGAATGCATTTCACTTTATTTTTTTTACCGATGGGTCTGTTAAATCATTTTCTAATCAAATAGGTCAGGAGTAATTACCTACTGAATAAGTGAATAACAGTGAAGTTTGAGTTTTATAGTTTGGAACAGATTCTACAGTCCATCCCTCATTCTACTGAAGGTTTCACTTCACAACGGAAGTAATATCAAATGCTTGACAGCAGCTTAGTTTAAGTGAGAACTTCGACTGCTACTGTTCTTTTGTCGGTACGAGGGTATCTTCAGAATTTATGTTTGGAAGGAAGGGGGGACACTTTCACTATGTCCTGGACAGGACATTGTGTCCTCAACATGGTTCGGAAGGGATGTTTACTGTAGTAGACAGTATTTTTAACACAAAGATTGCAAGAATGCACGCTGCCCCCACAATTTGTTTCGTCATTCACACTCCCTCATCTGGAAGATCTGGTAATAAAAGTGAAGCACGGAAGGAGGAGGAGACCGAGAATGAAGGCACTGATATGGACCACCCCTGATTGGAACACATTGTAAACCTTCATTAAAATCTATAGTTTTCCCTTAAAGCTTCATTTTGTTGCATGTTCTTTTCCTTTGTCTTAGCCAAATTCCAGGAAGTTGCCTCCTCTCTCCGAGATTTGCAGGGCAGTCATTGAAACAAGGTGACTAATTTTTAAGAAGTTGTGGTGCGAGTACGGTGAATAATATTTAAATGTCACTTTCTTTTAATTTTACGTCATTTTTCCATTAGTTTAAAGGCATTTTAATGATCATTTTAAGTAGATTTTTAGGTCATCAACATCCGTCCCCTAGTTATTAGATAGGAGCTAGACATGTTTATTACACTTAAGCCTGTGTGTAAGCCAGTGTTCCATATTAATTCAGAATTTTCTTTTGTCCCTTAAGGAATTAGCTTCAGATTTAATCTTATTTATAATATTATTTCGTTAACTGTATATTCTACATTACGAGTAATCTATGTTTTCAAATTGTAAACTATGTTATGTCATTACTAGGATTCGGATCTTTAGAAGCTAAAAATCGGGAAAATATTTATTTTTATGTGCTAAAAACGAGGAAAATATGTAATAAAAAGAAGCTAAAAATCGGGAAAATATTTATTTTTATGTGCTAAAACCGAGGAAAATATGTGACAAAAAAGAAGCTAAAAATCGGGAAAATATTTATTTTTATGTGCTAAAAACGAGGAAAATATGTGACAAAAGAAGCTAAAAATCGGTAAAATATTTATTTTTATGTGCTAAAAACGAGGAAAATATGTGACAAAAAAGAAGCTAAAAATCGGGAAAATATTTATTTTTATGTGCTAGAAACGAGAAAAATATGTGGCAAAAAAGAAGCTAAAAATCGGGAAAATATTTATTTTTATGTGCTAAAAACGAGGAAAATATGTGACAAAAAAGAAGCTAAAAATCGGGAAAATATTTATTTTTATGTGCTAAAAACGAGGAAAATATGTGACAAAAAAGAAGCTAAAAATCGGGCAAATATTTATTTTTATGTGCTAAAAACGAGGAAAATATGTGACAAAAAAGAAGCTAAAAATCGGGAAAATATTTATTTTCATGTGCTAAAAACGAGAAAAATATGTGACAAAAAAGAAGCTAAAAATCGGGAAAATACTTATTTTTATGTGCTAAAAACGAGGAAAATATGTGACAAAAAAGAAGCTAAAAATCGGGAAAATACTTATTTTTATGTGCTAAAAACGAGGAAAATATGTGACAAAAAAGAAGCTAAAAATTGGGAAAATACTTATTTTTATGTGCTAAAAACGAGAAAAATATGTGACAAAAAAGAAGCTAAAAATCGGGAAAATATTTATTTTTATGTGCTAAAAACGAGGAAAATATGTGACAAAAGAAGCTAAAAATCGGTAAAATATTTATTTTTATGTGCTAAAAACGAGAAAAATATGTGACAAAAAAGAAGCTAAAAATCGGGAAAATATTTATTTTTATGTGCTAAAAACGAGGAAAATATGTGACAAAAAAGAAGCTAAAAATCGGGAAAATATTTATTTTTATGTGCTAAAAACGAGGAAAATATGTGACAAAAAGAAGCTAAAAATCGGGAAAATATTTATTTTTATGTGCTAAAAACGAGGAAAATATGTGACAAAAAAGAAAAAAAAATATTTAATTATCTTCCAGTTATTTTATGTCAATATAAACAATATTCAGTACTCCAAATTATGCTGTCTCGTCAACTGATAAAGAACTGCAGTACATAATAAGAAGTAACGAGCTGCAGCCAGGAAGTCAAAAGGAGGATAGCAATGGCAAAGGAAGCTTTTAATAGAAAAAGGAGCATCATCTGCGGACCTCTGGAGAAAGAACTAAAGAAGAGACTATTGAAGTGCTTTGTGTGGAGTGTGGCATTGTATGGGCAGAAACGTGGACATTACGACGAAGTGAAGAGAAGCGACTAGAAGCATTTGAAATGTGGATATGGAGAAGAATAGAACGTGTGAAATGGACAGATAGAATAAGAAATGATGTTGTATTAGGAAGAGTGGGTGAAGAAAGAATAATGCTGAAACTGATCAGGAAGAGAAAAAGGAATTGGTTGGATAACTGGCTGAGAAGAAGCTGTCTACTGAAAGATGCACTGGAAGAATGGGAGAAGAGTTCGGGACAGAAGAAGATATCAGATGAAAGACGACATTAAGATATATGGATCATATGAAGAGACAAAAAAGAACACACAAAATAGGAAAGACTGGAGGAAGCTGGTTTTGGGCAGAACACTATGAATATTATATTATATTATATTATATTATATTATATTATATTATATTAATATAGTCCACACCTGTGGAGTAACGGTTAGCGCGTCTAGCCGCGAAACCAGGTGGCCCGGGTTCGATTCCCGGTCGGGACAAGTTACCTGGTTGAGGTTTTTCCGGGGTTTTCCCTCAACCCAATATGGACAAATGCTGGGTAACTTTCGGTGTTGGACCCCGGACTCATTTCACCGGCATTATCACCTTCATCTCATTCAGACGCTAAATAACCTTACATGTTGATAAAGCGTCGTAAAATAACCTACTAAAATAAAAAATTAAAAAAATATTATATTATACTAGCCGTACCCGTGCGCTCCGCTGCACCCGTCAGAAATAAATATAAAGTAATTACATAATTAAAATAGGACATTTGATCCAGGGAACATTCGTGTTTGATAGAAGGATAAATCGTTTAATATGTTATTTAATTTAAATTGCATTCAAATAATTAAAATGCGATCATTTTGGTCCAGAGACACTCATTTGGTGCAATTACAATTCCTTTAACATGTTTCTTAATTTTTATTACATGCAACCATAGCTTAATGAAGATTGACATCATTTAGATTTAATGTGTATATTTTATTTTACTTGTTATAGGTTTCCATTGAGTTATGGTAATAACTTAATTTTAACCCTTGTTTTCTACGTATTCAGTAAATGGGGTTTGGCCCACTATGGTTCTGAATCCTTCAAATAACTTAAATTATATTATATAAAATTACATTACATATATTATATTATATTATATTACATTATATATTATATTATATTACATCAGAAGTTATTGTAATAACATTATAATATTATGTCGAGCTAGAAACTACACTTTCCAATGGTGAAATAATAATTAATTATACAAATCGGTTAATTTAGCTTCCGATATTACTTCATACAAACAAAGAAACATTCTCTGTAGGCTATCTTTCATAGCTTTCGATTGTTGCTGTCCAAGGCCCCTTATAGACGAAGTCATTTGTTTTTTAATTCATTACACGGCCTTAGATGGCAGTTATTTTAATTTTAAAACTCATTTATCTCATTAAATATCAGTCCTATCAAACTTTTTCAAGGAATAAAACTTATCGGAAATTATGTTTAAAGAAACCTTTGTTATGTAACATTTTTCATAAAAATCAATAATAAGCGAGATATTTCGATTTATTTAATTCAGGCCCCCTTATAACCCCCCCTTTTAAATAATGTATTTTGAATGCCATATAGCCTAAAATCTAAGTTACAACGAACTTAATTTATATTCCAATTTTCATCGAAATCCCTTCAGCCATTATCGCGTGAAAAGGTAACAAACAAACATACAGACAGACAGACAGACATACAAACAAAAATTTGAAAAAAGCAATTTTCGGTTTCAGGCTGGTTAATTATATATGTTAGGACCAATTATTTTTGGAAAATCGAAAATTACCAGAAAAATTTCGGCTACAGATTTATTATTAGTATAGATTATATTATATTATATTATATTATATTATATTATATTATATTATATTATATTATATTATATTATATTATATTATTCTTATTATAATAAAATTAGCGTAATAATGTCCCGCGCCGTGGCGTCGTGGTCTAAGGCATCCCGCCTTGGACTCGCGTTACGGAATGCGCGCTGGTTCGAGTCCTCATGGGGGAAGAAATTTTCTCACGAAATTTCGGCCAGTGTATGGGACCGGTGCCCACCCAGCATCGTGATGCACTTGGGGACCTATGATAGGTAGCGAAATCCGGTTGCGAATGCCAGCTGTAACGGCTGGGGGGGATCATCGTGCTAACCACACGTTACCTCGATTCTGGTTGGATGATCGTCCACCTCTGCTTCAGCATATGGGCGTGAGGCCAGCAGCCGGCTGGTCGGTCTAGGCCCTTCACGGGCTGTAGCGCCACGGATTATTAATTAGCGTAATAATGATAATAATAATAATAATAATAATAATAATAATAATAATAATAATAATAAATTTACATTCAAATGCAAGTTCAAGCTTGTTATTGATAAATAGTCTGACATATCAAGCCTCTCAGCATCACAAATAGTTCCTGACACTGTATGCATGTTTCGGTTGGTACAGGTAAATCTATGAATATGGCTGGCAAAGTGACGGCCTGTATTACCGATGCAATTACAAGCTAGCTCGCTGCTACATAATTTACAGCAATCCGTAATATTTTCCGCTTGTATGTTTCAATTGGCAGAGGGATGAGATTCATGTCGACATGATGATGAATTACGAGCCGGGACGATTAGGCGGGAGCCCCGTGGCACGGGATGCAAGTTAAAAGTCCCTCCTAATGGGTAGGCACCACGCCATCCACAGTCTGTAATCCTCGAATAGGCTGCAAATGAGCGGCGTTAAGCTTCGATACATTTCAAGAAGCTATTGTGAACTCCGATCATTCGACATCTGGACTATACGGAAACGAACGATTTAAGTATCAGAGATACTGATACCGAAGAAGTGATCTGCACTGAATATGGAGCTTAAGCTACTTACTCTACTCTACGAAACAAAATTCATGACGATATTTTTACGTTAAAGCAGATTATTAAAAAAAAAAAGGAGGAAGAATTCAAGTTCGAAGCAACTCTAGAATTTGTAGGTAATGAGAAAGTATTTGACAGTGTCAGTTTTATCCCGACGTTTGCCTTAGCTCTTGAGGAAAACCACAGGCAAGATATGTGATTTTTTCTTCTTTTTCTTTTGTGGGCTCTTCCACTCTTCAGCGGTTGCCCTGAATTCCCTACCGCCATCCTTCTCGATCCCGCCAATCCTCCTCTTGCATATGTCGGTCCTTCATCATTTGCATGACACCGGCTTTCCATGTTTTTCTTGGTCTCGCACGCTTCCTCCTTCCCCGAGGTGACCATTCCAGAATAATCTTTGGCCATCTTCCTTCTTTCATCCTTTTTACGTGGCCATACCATTGAAGAGTTCGTTTTTCGATTCTTTCAATTACCGACTCTTCCATCTCCATCATTTGCCTCACATCCTCATTCCTTCTCCTTTCCAATCTGGATACTCTAGCAGCTCTTCTTATTCCCTCCATCTCCGTCGCTTGTATCTTACACTTCTGACGTGATTTTTTCATTTTTTTTATTTAACTAGCTAATTAGTTAGTGCCATGCCCTATCACCACGCCATGGCGCGTCCTCAGGTTGCGGATCGAGGAGACGGAGGGTAGCTGCGAATATATTGAATAAGCAGTCGTGGACAGCCGATGAGGGGTGGTCCTCCAGTTTGGGGGTTGGGCGAAGGGCTAACAAGCCATCACCGTAAAAAAAAAGCTTGTTACGAATCCTTCAAATAAGATGGATTTGAGGGAGGTGGGACATGATGATAGAGAATGGATTAATCTTGCTCAGGATAGGGACCAATGGCGGGCTTATGTGAGGGCGGCAATGAACCTCGGGTTCCTTAAAAGCCAGTAAGTAAGTAACTAGTTAGTGAATACAAATTAAAATATGTATTTTTAAAACAAAAATGTTTCTAGCCACTACCGTAAGAGCCAGGCTCGTGTATGGTGTGGTCTTAGCCAATAATATAACATAACATTTACAAAGTCAGTTTACTAAATACAGTAAGTGACTTAATTCAAACCAATAAATAACACACAAGAGCAAAACGAAAAAAGAGAGAAAAACACATTTAATATAAATTGACAATCAGACAGAAGCCAGTGATATTCAATAAAAACATGAATATAGTCCACAGAAATAAAAGGTAAAAAAAAAAAAAAAAATACACACATTTGTTAATATTATATGTCAAGGATAATTTTATAAATTTATTTTTTTAAAAGCTTCAATATTAAAATATTTCAAATTTGTTAAATGGTTTGTAATTTTATTATAAAGTCTTGAGCCGAAACTAGCACCATGTTTAAGAGCTGCACTTGTATGACATTTAGGCTTAATTAATGGGAAAGTAGACTTCTGTCTTCGAGTACGATATTCATGTCGATTAGATTTATGTTTTATTTGCCAAAGGTCATAACTCTCTTTGCATACAAAATAATATTAAATTCACATTTTGTGCGGTCTTTTTACGTATTTTGATAGGTAATAGTTACAGTTCCATTTGCTTTCAAACGTAGTTAAATGTAAAATAACTTTATATTATTACATTTTATCATAAGTATACTGTAATAAGATAGATATTGACATAATTTTAAGTACAATATAGCCTCAGCCTAAATCTAAACAGGGTAGATATTTTCTGTCCTCTTTAATAATTATACTTCCCTTGACTTTCATATCGCCGTTGTTCCTGCAATAACTCCTATGTGCAAAATATGAAATTTATCAGTAGGAAGAGAAAACACGTTAATTTATCTATGGCAGTAGTGCATGAGGGATTGTGAATTCTTACATTTTCGAAAGAAAGAAATAGAATTACATATAGGAGATTTTATTATTTGCTGTATCACTATTTAAGTTATTTAATAGAGCAAAAATCTGAAAATCGATAAATATTTGTCACATAGGAGTTATTGCCGAAACAACGACGATATGTAGCTAATTGTTAAAGCATTATTATTAAGTTTTATCATAATTATTTTCGTAAGAGACATTTTTAACAAAAAAATGCCGCCCTAAATAAGGGTTCGAATAGATCGGCCTACTAATCAATTCATAAAGAATAATCATGAAAACCAATTGTGTGACAATTTGAAAGGAAAAAGAAAACATTAAGATAAATGATACGAAAACATAGGAAATCATTTACAATAAAAGTTTGTTGGGTACAAATGATTTCTAATTATAGCTAAGGATGATTTTAACACATGAGATCCTATGGCATCAATCGTTGCATCAGAAATTTTAAATTGTTTAAGTTGATTTAAAGTTTCTCGTGGGATCGTGCCACGGGCACCGAACATGAGCCCAAAAACTGTCCAATGTGTGATGTGGTATTGTGCTTCAAGATGCTGACAACAAGGCTCATATATGACTTGTTTTTCACGACACACCTCTTGTGGCTGTTGCTCGTGCATCTCGAAACGAATTTTAGGATCAAGAATGACACCCTTATCCTTCTGCCGATCAATTATGATGATATCAGCCCGTCTAGTAGAGCCATCAGAAGAGACGCAACCAACCTCCTCATAAACCTCATAGGAAGCATTCTGACGGATTGAAGCTGCGATGAGAGAATGAACCGTATTATGTCTGTTGATTCGGAGCATTTCTCCATGATGGCAGAAACCCAAGACGTGAAGAAGCGTTTCTTGCTCGTCGCATCTTCTGCAACGGGTTGAGTCAAGAGTTCTACCAGGGAGAGTACGTACAGGTATTGTATTAATAATAATAAAATGTAAAGCGCCCAATGGGGAAAAGTCCATATGGCTCTAGTCTAAAAGGTTGTTGAGATGTACACAGTTACACTGTACACTACACTGACTCTAGTTTGTACAAAATTGGATCAGCGATACTGATCTCTTGTCACAATACAAGGCATGGTAAGTGTCACACTGTTCACTACACAGTACACATATGCATTCGTGACAGGCCTGGTGGAAAGACTTCCTGATGCAGATGCGATGGTGGAAACCATGGATCACTACGTGCCTCAGTTCATATTCTGCTCGCATCCATTCCTTATTTACCATGGCGTCAGTATTGTAGAAGCTTTCACTTATGGAGTCCCTCTTCATTCGGAGCTGTCGTGGCAGTTCCTCACATGCTGGTGTAGATGGCAGTAGCATTCGCAGTCTCAGGTCTTCCACCAAGAAAGTTTCCCTGGCTAAGACATATGCATATCTTGATAGAGAGAATTTTGAAACTCCTAGCACCCTTTTCAGGTACCTTGGTTTCAGACTTTCGAGCTCTCGTAGCTGTCTGCGTAATAGATATTCTCATATGATTTCTAACTCATATGTGAGTGAGGGTAGTACAGTAGAACCCCGATTATCCGTCACTCTATTAACCGATTGTTGGATTATCCGTCTGTCATTCTTTCCCTTTTTTTGTTGCAGAAAAAATATTGAGTACTACATAATACATTAGTACGTATTTTTTATAGAGAGTGATATTACAAGCCTTTGTCCTTACACATTATGATCTACTGTTCGAGTGACCTGTTTAATTTCTCTGCAAAACGTATTCCAGAAGTGCCAAAAAGAATACATGTTGTGCTAAGTATCGAAGAGAAGTCCATATAATTGAGTGGTTTTGGAAAAGAGGAACTGTGGTTCATCTCACATCGGAATGTGAGAGTAGAGTTAATTATGCGAGATTTAATAAAAAACAAGAATAAAGTGTAGCTATAAATTACTTAAATATGTAACATGAGACCTATACTTTTCCTACCTTTCCACGGAAATCCATCATAGGAAGTTTCCTTGACCCTTAGAAACCCGTCATTAACATTCATTCATAGTGTTCTGTCACTGCAAACCCAGCATTCTCCAGTCTTTCCTATTTTCTGCCGTCCTCTTAGTCTCCGCATATGGTCCATAAGATAATGTCATCTATTATTTGATATCTTCTTCTGCCCCGAAATCTTCTTCCGTTCACAGTTCCTTCCAGTAATTCCCTCAGTAAGCAAGTAAGTAAGTAAGCAAGTAAGGAAGTAAGTAAGTAAGCAAGTAAGTAAGTAAGAAAGTAAGTAAGTAAGTAAGCAAGTAAGTAAGTAAGCAAGTAAGGAAGTAAGTAAGTAAGTAAGCAAGTAAGTAAGAAAGTAAGCAAGTAAGTAAGCAAGTAAGTAAGTAAGTAAGTAAGTAAGAAAGTAAGTAAGTAAGTAAGAAAGTAAGTAAGTAAGTAAGCAAGTAAGTAAGCAAGTAAGTAAGTAAGCAAGTAAGTAAGTAAGCAAGTAAGCAAGTAAGTAAGGAAGTAAGTAAGTAAGCAAGTAAGTAAGTAAGCAAGCAAGTAAGCAAGCAAGTAAGTAAGCAAGCAAGTAAGTAAGCAAGTAAGTAAGTAAGCAAGTAAGTAAGTAAGCAAGTAAGTAAGCAAGCAAGTAAGCAAGTAAGTAAGCAAGTAAGTAAGTAAGTAAGCAAGTAAGCAAGTAAGTAAGTAAGCAAGTAAGTAAGTAAGTAAGCAAGCAAGTAAGCAAGTAAGTAAGCAAGTAAGTAAGTAAGCAAGTAAGCAAGTAAGTAAGCTTGAGCAAATACCCACCGCGCGCCGCAGAGTACGAGTCGCCGACTCCAGACCCGCTCTGCTCATTTGACCCCTGGCACGAAGCGAAGCCCCCGGCCCATGAATCACAGCCAACATCCCATAACTTAGTTATGGCAGGTGCTTATTACTACCTGCGAGAATGCTCTCGATAGCTATCGACGGACCTGACCTCCGGGCACAGCTCTCTTATCGCTGTGAGCAAATATGAACTGCAAAGAGAGAACAATATGGCGTCATAACTCAGATTTCAGTCGCCTCCCACATCACGTGCTTCGCAACAGGGAAGTGTGATTTCTTCATCGCTGTGACCCGACTTGTTCTCGTCCTGGCGTCGGCCCGTCTCCGCTATTCCAAGATATCCATCATGCATGAACATGTCTGAAGTGCAGGCACTGGTTGATCCAGACTTCGTTAATAAGTTTAGCTTAGAATTCCAAGATTCGAATTATAGGACCTACTGTTCCTATACAGTTAATATTCAATTTTCAATCTTGCTTTACGTTTCATTCTCCGGTGAACAAAGTATGAAAATATCTGTATTTGAGCTTCGGGCATAAAAATATCTTAATGCAGCATTTGACATTAACAAGTTCTAAAAGTTCGCTTCAATGTTTTATTCTTTCTTTTATTTATTTACTTACATGTTTATTTTATATATTTATTAATTTATTTTATGTATTTATTTACTTATCTAGTTACTATTTATCTAATTATATAGCCTATATATTTATTTACTTCTCTATTTATTTTGCCTGTGATTGAGGTCTGGCTGATATGTAGGCCTACATCTATTATCAGGCAGTACATCTCACTTGACGATATGTGTCAGAGGAAGAACAATATTGTTTGTATACATCTGAAGTTTGATTAGTATAATATGTAGCTAGTCAGCGAGTATGTAATGGAGGGGGGAAAGGAACTGGCCACCCTACTCCATTATTTCCTGGCCTAGTTGCCTCATAAGTGGTGCATTGTTGGTATCATCTGTGAGGTTCAGACCTGTCTTCGGACAGTTGACTAAACAACAACGATTTATTCATTATCATATTCACATAATCATTTACGTATTTATTTATTTATATTTATATTTATATTCATATTCACATAATCATTTATTTATTTATTTATTTATTCATATTCACATAATCATTTACATATTTATTTATTTATTTATTCATATTCACATAATCATTTACGTATTTATTTATTTATATTTATATTCATATTCACATAATCATTTATTTATTTATTTATTTATTTATTCATATTCACATAATCATTTACATATTTATTTATTTATTTATTCATATTCACATAATCATTTACATATTTATTTATTTATTTATTTATTTATTCATATTCACATAATCATTTACATATTTATGTATTTATTTATTTATTTATTTATTCATATTCACATAATCATTTACATATTTATTTATTTATTTATTTATTTATTTATTTATTTATTTATTTATTTATTCGTATTCACATAATCATTTACATATTTATTTATTTATTTATTCATATTCACATAATCATTTACATATTTATTTATTTATTTATTTATTCATATTCACATAATCATTTACATATTTATTTATTTATTTATTCATATTCACATAATCATTTACATATTTATTTATTTATTTATTTATTTATTTATTCATATTCTCATAATCATTTACATATTTATTTATTTATTTATTTATTCATATTCACATAATCATTTACATATTTATTTATTTATTTATTTATTTATTCATACTCACATAATCATTTACATATTTATTTATTTATTTATTCATATTCACATAATCATTGACATATTTATTTATTTATTTATTTATTTATTTATGTATTTACTCATTTACACATTGATTTATTATCTATTTCTGATTAAATTTTTACTTATACAATAACTTTATGTATACTTATTCGTTCATTTATTCAGTTATGCATTTATCTATTTACTTATTTCTGATTTTATGTATTACTTACATAGACATAATTAAACTTATTTATTTAATTATTTATTATCCATGTATTTATTTATTCATTTATATTTACAGTATTTATTCGTTTATTTATTTAAATATGTAGGGATTTGTCCGTTTATTCTTGTGTCATATTTGTATATATTTAACCTGGAATATGAATTATTGTGAATACTGTATATCGTAATAAGAATTAGACCTATTTATAATTTGATTGGCTATTTCACTTCTTTAGACTGTATATTTTCATACCTCAAATGGATTTAGTTCAATTCTCATTACTAATATGTTTAATTTTTTTTTAATTAAAACTGTAAGGGGATGTAGGATTTAAAGAGCTGTCAAAATTCATTTTTCATCAAAGAATTCTTTTTTTACAAATTTCTGATTACAAATCTAGTAACTTTTCGTTCTAAAGTTGGTTCTCCGAAGTTACTAGATGAATGTAGTGGAAGAGAATTTTAATTAGTATGTTTAACATAAATATAATCATTTTAATTTCAAATCCATTTTCCGTAAATTTATTTTTCTTGATTCAACACCAATTGTTTTAGTCTAAATATTAATCAATCTGGGTGAAATTTTTACTGCAAGTATTTATGAGGTAGCTGCATGTTTCTATGCATTTATTTATTTATTTATTTATTTATTATCTAAGTATTTATTTAGGCCTATTCATTTATATTTACAGTATTTTTTTCCTTTCCTTATTTTTTATTAATATTTTTTAAATAATTATAGAAGAAATAACATTTTCAAAATTTGTAAAAAAATTTTTCGAAGTGAATAAATGAGATATTTCATAAAATGAATGCATAGAAATGTTTGTCTACGTCTTGTAAATGTAACCAAAAGAAAAAGGAAAATTAAAAATTGAGATCTTCCACTAAAAGCTATGGTTTGAAAATATTTATAAAAAAAAAATAGAAAATCAAAAAATAAAAAATCAGAAGCCAAAAACATTTGGGATTTCAAAATTTGGATTTTGTTAGTCCTTTACATAGTAAATATGCTCTCAAAATTTGGTTGGAAAATTTGTAGGAAAAAAAGTAGTCATTTTTAGTGGAGTGAACTCAAACGTTTTACCGCTGCTATCTAAAATACAACTCAAGTTTTGGTCCTAAACTATTTATTTCTGTTGTTAAGAATAACCCTGAATTAATACGTTTCAGTAATGAAATATTTGTGAGAAGAAATTAAACATTCAATGTAAGAATATTTGTTTTATATATTCATTTTGTATATATTTCTTCCTAAATCATGTTTAGTGGATTATTTTACGACGCTGTATCAACATCTCAGGTTATTTAGCGTCTGAAAGAAGTGAGGATGATAATACCGGTGAAATAAGTCCGGGATCCAGCACCGATAGTTACCCAACATTTGCTCATAATGGGTTGAGGGAAAACCCCGGAAAAAACTCAACCAGCTAACTTGCCCCGACCGGGATTCGAACCCGGACCACCTGGTTTCGCGGGCAGACGCGGTGACCGATATTCCACAGGTGTGAACAAATCATGTTAATTTTGCTTACTTTGTCCAATTTATCATCATCATCATCATCATCATCATCATCATCATCATCATCATCATCATCAGGGATTAGGCCTTTCGACCTGTTCTGTCCTCTCAAAGAAATTGATCTCTCCATCTCTTCGTAGGCCTTCCTCTGTCTCTCTTGCCTTTAGGTTTGTACTCTAGAATCTTTTTAGGAATACAGTATTCTGGCATTCTTTGTACGTGTTCATAGTATTTTTCTTGGTATTCTTTTATTTATTATTTAAGTTGAATATATTCAGTTCGTCTCTTATCGTTTCATTATATTGTCTGTCTGTTCTTCTGTATCCAGCTACCGATCTCAAAAATCTCATTTCTATTTTGTGCTTTTGGTTTTCTGTTAGGGTCCAGCATTCTGAGCCGTACAAGAGAGCTGGGACTGCCAAGACTTTGTAAAACTTCAAAATGGTTTCTTTCCTTGTTTTGTTTAATAGGGTTCTTTTAATCGTTCCACATATTTGATTAAAATTTTGTAATTTTCTTTGTTGATCTAGTTCTCTTGTGTTTCCAATTTCACAGCCGAAGTATTTAAAATCTCTTACTTGCTCTAATATATTGTCGTTAATTAAAATTTTACATCGTACCTGTGTTTTCCCTTGGAAAGCTAAAATTTTTGTTTTTGTCGGAGATATTGTTAAATTATAGTTTGAGGCTGTGATTTGTAATTAATATATTGTCCAATCTATTTGTTATTAATTATTGTACACTAAGTATTTTATTTTTCGTAATTTAATTATTAAAAAATTGTTGTTATTAT
Source organism: Periplaneta americana (assembly GCF_040183065.1). NCBI lineage: Eukaryota > Metazoa > Arthropoda > Insecta > Blattodea > Blattidae > Periplaneta > Periplaneta americana. The sequence continues at coordinate 169,740,529 of NC_091128.1, forward strand.
TAATGTTACTGAACTATCTCCGAGCAAGAGTTCCTCTCATTCGGATGGCGCTAGAATATAATAATTCTTTCCGTTTTGATTTTTATATTTTTTTCCCTTTTTAATTACCTTTTAACAGAATTTTAAAACTATTTTAATACTTACTTACAAATGGCTTTTAAGGAACCCGAAGGTTCATTGCCGCCCTCACATAAGCCCGCCAGCGGTCCCTATCCTGTGCAAGATTAATCCAGTCTCTATCATCATACCCCACCTCCCTCAAATCCATTTTAATATTATCCTCCCATGTACGTCTCGGCCTCCCCACAGGTCTTTTTCCCTCCGGTCTCCCAACTAACACTCTATATGCATTTCTGGATTCGCCCATACGTGCTACATGCCCTGCCCATCTCAAACGTCTGGATTTAACGTTCCTAATTAGGCTATGTCAGGTGAAGAATACAATGCGTGCAGTTCTGTGTTGTGTAACTTTCTCCATTCTCCTGTAACTTCATCCCGCTTAGCCCCAAATATTTTCCTAAGCACCTTATTCTCAAACACCCTGAACCTATGTTCCTCTCTCAGAGTGAGAGTCCAAGTTTCACAACCATACAGAACAACCGGTAATATAACTGTTTTATAAATTCTAACTTTCAGATTTTTGGACAGCAGACTAGATGATAAGAGCTTCTCAACCGAATAATAACACGCATTTCCCATATTTATTCTGAGTTTAATTTCCTCCCGAGTGTCATTTGTATTTGTTACTGTTGCTCCAAGATATTTTAATTTTTCCACCTCTTCGAAGGATAAATCTCCAATTTTTATATTTCCATTTCGTACAATATTCTGGTCACGAGACATAATCATATACTTTGTCTTTTCGGGATTTACTTCCAAACCGATCGCTCTACTTGCTTCAAGTAAAATTTTCGTGTTTTCCCTAATCGTTTGTGTTAAAATTATTCTGCATACAGGCCTATTAGGATATTCGATAAGTAATGGCAACATTACTGTAAATCAGTGCTCCTAACGGTGACCACTGAATTCTCGTACTACGTAATACAGCAGCGATTCTTTAAAAAATGTACAATATTGAAAGTCTCGAAGTAGTCATATTTTGTAAGTACACTGAATGTTTCTGATTTGTAGCCCTAAAGTGACGAACAAAAGTGCTTCATAAAAATCCAAGCTGCAAGAGATCAACATGCAACTCAGTGCTTTAGGGCATTACAAGGGGCCTGTGGGAGACAAGTCCTATCATACTGAACTATTGCAAGTTGGGTGGAAGCGAGGCATTCTCTTTCAATCAAGAGTTGTATGTATGTATTTATTTACACTGCAAGTGGGCAAGCAGTGGTATACACAATATAAACAATACACAATAAAATTATATACATGTAATACAATAAGAATACACAATACAAATAAAACATATAATAGCTAATTTTACAATACAACCTACATATGTATAGGCCCTACATAAGTTTCAATAGTCTTTAACCTTACTCTCATCTCACTCACTGTAGTGGCACTATGACGCATTTCACTGACACTATAGAACACATTTCATTGACGCTATAAATTATCACTGATCGGAACTATAACTTCACTGACTCACCTCGCTTCACTGATACAACAGTTCAAATAAGTCAAATAATTACACTCTTATGCATACTTATAAACAGAAGTACATTTAAGCTAAACATTTCTAGTCTAAGGCCCTCTTACACGCTATTTTTAAATAATTTACAATTCAAACCAAGGAAGTAACTCGTCAGGCTAAATAAATACATGTCACCTTAAAAATGTAATGTTAAATGTCACCTTAATTTTAATTTACACTTTATACACAACTTTTTAAGTTATTCTTGAATGTCCTTAAGGAAGGACAGCCCTCAAAGACCGCTGCAGGTAGGTCATTCCAATCATTTATAGTTCTATTTAAAAATGAGAATTTACCTACGTCCGTTTTCTGTTTCCTACATTTGATTTTAAAATCATGATCGTTCCTACCATAGTACGTTGGCTTTTCTAACCGAGCCGTTATGTCTACCCACGCTTTCTGATCTAGATGTGCTCTATACAATGATGTTATTCTAGTTTTCCTACGTCTGGTTTCCAAAGTTTCACATTTAAGTTCTTTTATCGTATCGTTTCCATCTTCTCTTTTACCTTTAACAAATTTAGCTGCCCTATACCGGATTTTTCTGAGGAATTTATCTGATATATTCTATAGGGATCCCAACATGTAGTTCCGTATTCCATTAACGGTCGCACTAATGTTGATATTTAAAGAGTCTTATATTGAGCATAAGAAAGATATCCAGAAATGCTGCTGCAGATGGAGTCCGCCGTCTTCCAAGAATTTGGCAACGTGTTCTTGACATGGCGGAAGACAATATTTGAAGTATGTAATGTCAAAAGTAACCTAAATAAATTTAGTGTGAAAGAGTAGCTATGTTGCCATTACTTTTCGAATCCCCTAGTAGGCTATTACAAGTATAATTGTAAAATATACAATTTGAAAGTGTCTAAGCGTCTTCTCACTAGAACACAAAGAGTCTATTAAGTACTTCACACAGCGTTGCCAACTCTCAGAAAATATCGACTACTAAACAAAAGCGGCACCTTGGCATGGCGTGATGGTTGGCAGCCCACAATTAAGATCATATCACTCAAACCGCTGCGCGGAAAGGATAAAAACAGGCCGAGTGTTGGCCGCTAAAGATTGCCTTCTGAGGTGTTGGGAGTCCGATGTCCATCATCAAAATAATTGGAGCAAAATGATTTATATGCAAGTTAGATCCGGAGCGAGATTAATACGCTGTACATGTAGCAGAGTTCGGTTTAATTCCAATGTCACGCACAATCAGGGGCAATTACATCGAGTGGACATTGTTTTGTTTTCCACTCGATCTTACGTTCACACCCTCCTAATTCTCCTCCTCCTCCACCCTCATCTTCTATTCGTTTACCTCTTCTTCCAACCGACCATCACCGCCACTCAAGTCAACATCATCACAGCCATTGCCTATACCAAGAGATCTATCGATATCATTACCATAAGTGCTACTCCACAACAATTGGCAATGTCAATTCTAATCATCAGCATTGATAACAACATATTCTTAACCATCGGTATCGTCAAAACCACTATAACATTCAAAACCACCGACAACATAATCACAACCATTAACAATGTCAAAACCACAATTACCATTGCAACGATAGGATAATATCGTAATCTCAACCATAGGTATCGTCAAAACCATTGCAACATTCAAAACCACCGACAACAACATAAGCACAACCATCAACAATGTCCAAACCACCATTACCATTGCAACGATAGGATAATACCGTAATCCGAACCATCGGTATCGTCAAAACCATTGTAACATTCAAAACCACCGACAATAAACATAATCCAACCTTCAAGAATGTCAAAACCACCATTACCATTGTAACGATAGGATAATACCATAATCTGAACTATCGGTATCGTCAAAACCATTGTAACATTCAAAATCACCGACAATAAACATAATCACAACCTTCAACAATGTCAAAACCACCATTACCATTGCAACGATAGGATAATATCGTAATCTCAACCATCGGTATCGTCAAAACCATTGCAACATTCAAAACCACCGACAACAACATAATCACAACCATCAACAATGTCCAAACCACCATTACCATTGCAACGATAGGATAATACCGTAATCTGAACCATCGGTATCGTCAAAACCATTGTAACATTCAAAACCACCGACAAAACCACTATCACAACCATCAACAACACCACTATCACAACCATCAACATTGACAAAAACCACTATTACCATTACAACCATTGATAATTTCATAACCACAACCACTGACATCGTGTAAACCACTATTATCGACATTACCATCGAAAGCACCATAATAACAACTATTAATTCCGTCGAAATAATTTTTACAATCATAACAATTGATAACACTATAATCATAACTATTCATACCATCAAAACTATCATATCATCACAACCACCGATAACACCATAATCACAGCTATTAATTTCGTAGAAATAATTTTTACAATCGAGGACCGTTTTTGGAAAACTTGCTAACTGTAAAAATAAATTTTATAGGAAACACAAAAACCTGAAATAACTGCAAGTTTTGCTGTAGCTCTCACATAGCAGCAAGTTTTGAAAAAACGATCACACTTTGACACACTACTGTGAAGGAAATAATAAGATTTTCCTAAGAAACCTTTAGCATCATGTAGAGGCCTGTCTCATGTTAACTAATCCACCAAAATCTCAATTTTGAAAATTTTGCAGTTAGCAAGTTTTGCAAAAACGGTCCTCATATCACACCAATTGATAACAACATAATCACAACTATTCATACCATCAAAACTACCATATCATCACAACCACCGATAACACCATAATCACAACTATTAATTCCGTCGAAATAATTTTTACAATCACAACAATTGATGACACCATAATCACAACTATTCATACCATCAAAGCTACCATATCATCACAACCACAGATAACACCATAATCACAACTATTCATTCCGTCGAAATAATTTTTACAATCACAACAATTGATAACACTATAATCACAACTATTAATTCCGTTAAAATAATTTTTACAATCACAACAATTGATGACACCATAATCACAACTATTCATACCATCAAAACTACCATATCATCACAACCACCGATAACACCATAATCATAACTATTAATTCCGTCGAAATAATTTTTACAATCACAACAATTGATAACACCATAATCATAACTATTCATACCATCAAAACTACCATATCATCACAACCACCGATAACACCATAATCATAACTATTAATTCCGTCGAAATAATTTTTACAATCACAACAATTGATAACACCATAATCATAACTATTCATACCATCAAAACTACCATATCATCACAACCACCGATAACACCATAATCACAACTATTAATTCCGTTGAAATAATTTTTACAATCACAACAATTGATGACACCATAATCACAACTATTCATACCATCAAAGCTACCATATCATCACAACTACACATAACACCATAATCACAACTATTCATTCCGTCGAAATAATTTTTACAATCACAACAATTGATAACACTATAATCACGACTATTAATTCCGTTGAAATAATTTTTACAATCACAACAACTGATAACACCATAATCACAACTATTCATACCATCAAAACTACCATATCATCACAACCACCGATAACACCATAATCATAACTATTAATTCCGTCGAAATAATTTTTACAATCACAACAATTGATAACACCATAATCATAACTATTCATACCATCAAAACTACCATATCATCACAACCACCGATAACACCATAATCATAACTATTAATTCCGTCGAAATAATTTTTACAATCACAACAATTGATAACACCATAATCACAACTATTAATTCCGTCGAAATAATTTTTACAATCACAACAATTGATGACACCATAATCACAACTATTCATACCATCAAAGCTACCATATCATCACAACCACCGATAACACCATAATCATAACTATTAATTCCGTCGAAATAATTTTTACAATCACAACAATTGATAACACCATAATCATAACTATTCATACCATCAAAACTACTATATCATCACAACCACCGATAACACCATAATCATAACTATTAATTCCGTCGAAATAATTTTTACAATCACAACAATTGATAACACCATAATCACAACTATTCATACCATCAAAAGTACTTTTTTGAATTTCCGGTATGTATAATCTGTGTAATCAGAATCTTACATTTTTATTCAGGTATGTTTGTAAACAATGTAAAATTTCATGTCATTTTCAAGTCCTTTTATCAAAACGAAACTGTCCCCGAACACGAGCTTTGCTCCTTCGGGGTACTTTCATGTAGCGTTTTTATGTAATATATTATTGTTAAATAAATAAATAAATAAATAAATAAATATACTAACTTGAGTGATTTCATTTGTGTTTGTAATTTTTCAAGCCGATGCACAATGTTGGAAAAAAGTGAAATCTTCACTATCGGATGATAGAGACGGTTCTGCCACTGCTTCATTTAACAGCTACATATCAGGGATATCCTCCCTCCCCCAAAAACCACAAGATATTTTCCAAAAGGTTACGACAACGATGCATACAAGTAAGAGGGTGAGTATTTCCTTATGTTTCTAAAAATACCGTGCCAACATAAATCAACTGGCCTTTACTGCTGTTGCTGCTGTTACTACTACCAATATACCACAACTACTGCTATAGCTGGCGCCAGCGTTTTTGGCGTGTGTCCTAGGTATATAGTGCCCAGTTTGTGAGCATGTTGCTAGTGCATCTGAGAATTGTACCACTTCCTATACACGTCATATCAGCCTTTTGCCAAACACAGTTGCCAAACTGACTGCGGCAAATGTAAAATACTCGCACTTAACGTTCCCATTACTTATTTCACACGCCAAAAACGGTGACGCGGACTATACTACCACAATAATGATGATACCCATATTTCGCGGTTTGCACTTGTGTTCAGAGTCCGTAAATTCATTTAATTCAATTGCTTTTTCATACGGCTTGCTTGCATGCAATTGAAGACTGCAGTCCACTCTCTGCGGTTCCTTGCTTACTCTTCCACACACAACCATAAACAATATCAAGGGTCGCGATAAGTGCAGTTTATCTCTTCTTATGCGTGAAATTGTGCTTAAGATTAGGTTTAATGTGGCGTGTGATAAGCATCGCGTCACTTCCAGGCTGATGGTCAGGTCATCACGAACCACGGCCTTAGATTTCATTGTCTTACAGCAGATCCAATTACCTGCCTTAGAACGGTCAGCAAGCTAGTCGGTAGATCTGAAGTTCGTTCCTTCAAACCCGGTCGAGAGTTTCAGTTTAACCATTTTATTATTATCAACAGCTGAGTGTATACAAATTTGAAGTTATTTCTTAACACGAGCGTAGGCCTAAGTATTGCGTACGAGTGGTTGTTGGAGTCGGCAATTTCCTAGACGTATATACAGGGTGATTCACGAGGATTTACCTTCCCTTACGGAGCTTATTTCCGAAGACATTCTGAGCAAAAAATGTCATATAAACATTTGTCCTAATCTTAATATTTTCAGAGTTACACTAATTCAAAGTTGTTAGTAACATATGTTTTCTCTTTAGTTTTAAGGGTAAAAATATTACAAATAGAGAATTAACTATTCAGACGTATCATTTCTTAATGAGCTAGTCTTCTGAAGCTAAAAATGTATTATTAATTGCTTTGTACAACTTTTTTTTTTAAATTTTGAACTAAAAATTATTTCATTCTCACGCATTTATCACATATGGAGTACTGAGATTACAAACATACACTGAAAATCAAGATAAGTTATTATAACATACAAGGCGACATAAAACTGATCCCGTACGACAGCTACCATCATTGTGCTATTTCAGGCCTGCAGAACTCGTAAGTAGGGGAAATATGACGTCATCCTCACTCCACTTCTATTGGGGATGATCGACTTCCGCGTAGAGTTCTTTACATTCTCTTGCCGTCAAAGGTCCATCAGTGGCGGGATGTAATTTTCAAAAAGGATTGTAATAAATTCATTGTTTTTATAATGCGTTATCTCGTTTGAAGGTATACAATTATGCTAAATTTCCTACCGGTAGTTTCTTTGAGATTTCTTTGTTTCAGACTTCCGAAAACGTTCCTCCTATCATCACCTACGGAAACATAAATTTATAGCATTTAAGTAATGAACCTTGAAAGTCACTATTCATTTCAATTCAAAATGAACACAACGAGTGACGTCCTTAATTTGACAGTATATAAATAAATAATCAATATACAGTTCGTAATAATGAACTTACCTGAAAGTTTGTCTATTCCATAATTCTTAATACTTTGTTGAAATGTGGTTTAATATTGAAATGACGAGTAGAAATAAATTGGATGGGACACAGTAAACAAGCAATTCTTCCATCTTTAACAACAAAATAATCATATTCTCATTTCCTTTGGAAGTAGTATTCCTTCACGGGTTTAGATTTTGCTATGTTCTAGTTCTCTTTAAACTGCAGTACGCGTATTATTTGTTTGTTTGTTTGTTTGTTTACTCATTTACTTACTTAGGCCTATTTATTTATTTACTTATTTATTTATTTAATTATTTGGCTGGAGTGCGTTACAATGTTGAATGGCAGCATTGACATCCGGTCATATAGCTATCACTCACTTATCAACGTACAATTTATCGTCCTATTAAATTACTAGTAAAACCAGTTAAGACCAGTAATACAAGTTTTGTAAAAACAGGAATTAAAACTTTATTGATGCACGAAAAATCATAATAAATTCTTCAAATAAAGTAATTGGTTTGTTGCCTGCATGCAACATTTCGGACTTATTTCATTTTAATAGAATACAGAACACGGAAAGACAAGTCGGGGACTGTACTTAACTTATTTTACACAAAAAGTAATAGGACGATATATACATAGGTAGACCTTCTTACATTATATGCACACATACATTTTAAAATTTATTTTACATGTCTTTTAATTAATTTATTTTTCTCATTCATTTTTCTCTCTACTTTCTAAAGGTATGTTCCTAAGGATTTTATTATCTGTTTATTTGTAATTCTTGATAGCGTATTGTATACCTGCCGCCGCGAGAATGAATGTTGATGCAGCCGAGCTTAACTAGAACACATGACCGCACTGGTAGAAAAGGTGGGTGGGGTAAGAAAGGGGAGTAAATCAGTCGCTCTGAGGAGCTACAGTTCTGGAGGTCTGTGTTATTTGGTACCGCATTGTTAAGTCGCTCCTGGTTCTGCTCTTTAACGTGGCTCAAGCTCGGTCCATTTTGACGTCCTACTCCGTATGACCGGAAATAATGCTTTGACAATAAACATCTTCTCCTCTGTTGTGAGAACCATAATTGCAGAAATCAACACAGTAATGAATTCACAATATGTCAAATTATTACGTACAATAAATAAATACTTCGTTGCTAAGAAATGTGGATAACAGATGAGCAATAATTTCAGTATCGTTTGTTTTGCCACATACCATATAACATCTTACATCTCCGGTGTACCATTCACAGGGATATTCAGCAATGAACAGGACGATACTTTACACTCAGTATTAAAAAAATGTGAGTTCCAAAACGAAAAAATAATATAGTATTCCATGTTTGTAACATTTCCTCTACTAAAACTTGTTTTTGACATATCGGTACCGCATCTCCATCTGCCAGTACCTGTCTCTTTGTTCATGAACAGCAATTTCTCCTCAGAATCTGGTGTATATACGCTAAGCAAAGTTATTCTAAAGCTTCTGACAAAACATCTGTGTAGCATAAGAAAGAGGACTATATTTACGTTTTTAAAGAATCAGACTCTAACCGCAGAGTTGCCATGGTGTTCTGTGAATAGAATGACATGTGAAAAGCTGGATGAAGGTATAGGAACAATACCGTCACAGCTGTTTTAAACTAAACTGGTTAACAGTTACGTAACTCTGGGAGCAGGTCAAGTTACGTTTGAGAATATTGTATAGCCTGAGGGTACTGATGTACGTTATAATTAGTCATGGATGCAAATGGTTTTTTTAAGGAACCCGCAGGTTCACTGCCGCCCTCACATAAGCCCGCCATCGGTCCCTATCCTGTGCAACATTAATCCAGTCTCTATCATCATGTCCCACCTCCCTCAATTCCATTTTAATATTATCTCCCCATCTACGTCTCGGCCTCCCCAAAGGTCTTTTTCCCTCCTGCCTCCCTACTAACACTCTATATGCATTTCTGGATTCGCTCATACGTGCTACATGTCCTACCCATCTCAAACGTCTGGATTTTATGTTCCTAATTATATCAGGTCAAGCATACAATGCGTGCAGTTCTGCGCTGTGTAACTTCCTCCATTCTCCTGTAATTTTATCCCTTTTAGCTCCAAATATTTTCCTAAGCACCTTATTCTCAAACACCCTTAATCTCTGTTCCTCTCTCAAAGTGAGAGTCCAAGTTTCACAACCATACAGGACAACGGGTAATATAACTGTTTTATAAATTCTAACTTTCAGATTTTTTAACAGCAGACTATATGACAAAAGCTTCTCAATCGAATAATAACAGGCATTTCACATATTTATTCTGCGTTTAATTTCCTCCCGAGTGTCATTATCAGGGAACGGATTTATATGGACTAAAAATATATGAAATATGTAAATATATATGTAGTTATTTTTACCAAAATATGGAATTAAATATGGATTTTTACCAAAATATGGAATTAAATATGGACTTAAAATTATAAAAAAATGACTATGTACGTTAAATATTGGTACATTTTAATCAAACTAAACAAAAAATATAATGGACGTACCTTATCTTCCAATGTAGTTTCAACAAAACACAATTTTTATTGTCTGTTACCATAACAATAGGTTACAAACATTTCTTTCAAGTGCTGAAAAGTGAATCTTCTTCTATTGTCTCTGAGGATAGATTTATACTGACTAAAAGAGCGTTCGACGTCACAAGAAGTAACTGGTACATAATTCAATTTCACAATGTCTGCTGGGGATAAGTCCAAGTTAATCTTCACTGTTGATTCACCACTCATCACAGCAACAACCTTTTGTAGTTCTTCATATCCAGGGTTTTTTGAAAGTACAGTGTCCACCTTAGCTCTTACTGCATCTGCAACTTTACCTCTACCACGATTCAGTTGTTCCACAGTACTATTTATAATTTCAAAACTTTCAGATAGTGAAAGGTGCCTATTTTGGAGACTTTTGAGCGTTTTTATGATGCATGAAAATGTATGCTGAATGTGAGCTAAGTCATTCTTCACACTTATGTCACAGGTAACTGTTTTCGCAGTATCAATTGAGACTGCATCTTCAGAGTCCAATGCAAGGAGAACATTGTTAATAGAGTCTATATGTTCGGCATAATATTCAACTGCTTCTAGCCATGTACCCCATCTAGTTAAAATTGGCTTTGGTGGCAATGGAATTTGAGGGTACATTTCTTTCAACACGTTAACTCTACTGGGAGCTTTGAGAAATACTTTTTTCACTGATGAAATCAACAAATCTACTTTAGGGAAATTGTCTCTGACCACTTCTGCCACACGATGAAATGCATGCGCCACACAAGTAAAATGAGTCAATTTAGGATATACAACAGATAATGCTTGTCCAGCTTTGACCATATAAGGGGCAGCATCGCTAATAAAGAATAACACATTATCGTACATAATACCCTTTGGCCACAGGATACCCATAGCTTCGTTGAACAGTTTAACTATAGTTTTGTTATTGCACTTTTCTAGAACATCACAATGTAAAAGAATTCGTTCAGAATATTGTTCACTTAACAAACCGATAACTACATTACCAACAAGTCTACCTTCTTTGTCGGGAGTCTCATCAATGGAAACCCAAATTGAACTATCTTTAATTTCATCTCTTATCTTCTGTATTGTCTCATCGTAGATGGATGGAGCATACGTCTTCCTAAGTGTTGACTCATCCGGGATTGTATGTTGAGTATATTTTTCAAGGAATTCCCTGAAGACCTTATTCTTTAGTTTGTAGAGAGGAATATCAGCAGAGATGAGAGAACGGCACAGGTCGATGTTAAACTCAGATCTTACATTCGATGTTGTTGGTTGTGTTAAAAACAATTGTCTCTGCTTGGAATTTAGTTGTTTGTTGGCCTGATGTTTACTAGTTGTAATGTGTTGTTGCACCAGGAACTTTTGTGTAGATGATACTGCACACTGACACAAATTACAAAATAATATTTTATTGTCAGTTGATAAACCATCTTCTTTAAATTCTGAAATGTAACTTGTTAGTTTTGATTTTAAATTGACTGAATGACGTACTTTTGGCATATTTACCGTCTTTATAGTATGATTTACAAAACTGAACCTATGTTACTCTGACTGGCATTTAACTGTTGAGCTGCACAACTGAAGTCTGTTAAAAATTTTAAATTAAATTAATACAGTTTTGTAACTTACTTTCCCATTGTTGATAGGACTGCTAATTTTCAAATAACTCTGATGCTAAAGGGATTACTGAACATGTGTTTAAATCTCTATTGTTGAAATGTATTTTTAAAAGTTAATGGAATTTTGTTTTGTTTTATTGTTAAACCTAATATAATATGGACTGTTTTATATGAAATATGGAAAATATATGGAAATTAACGAAAATATGTACTAAACTCTAAAATATGGAAAAATATGGAAAATAAAAGTAGGATTTTTCAACCCTACACATTGTGAAACATAAAGATAATGCAAAATATAAATTATATTAGCTTTATAAGTAAATATGTATTTACATATAAATCCTTTCCCTGGTCATTATATTTGTCACTGTTGCTCCAAGATATTTTAATTTTGCCACCTCTTCGAAAGATAAATCTCCAATTTTTATATTTCCATTTCGTAGAATATTCTGGTCACGAGACATAATCATATACTTCGTATTTTCGGGGTTTACTTCCAAACCTATCGCTCTACTTGCTTCAAGTAAAATTTTCGTGTTTTCCCTAATCGTTTCTGGATTTTCTCCTAACATATTCATGTCATCCGCATAGACAAGAAGCTGATGTATCCCGTTCAATTCCAAACCCTCTGTGTTATCTTGAACTTTCCTAATGGCATATTCTAGAGCGAAGTTAAAAAAAAGCTTTAGCCCGCAGTGAATTGGAAAAGCATCAGACAGAAGCTGGTCTATACAAACTCTGCTGTAAGTTTCATTGAGACATATTTTAATTAATCGAACTAGTTTCTTGGGAATACCAAATTCAATAAGAATGTTATATAAAACTTCTCTCTTAACCGAGTCATATGCCTTTTTGAAATCTATGAATAACTGATATACTGTCCCCTTATACTCCCATTTTGTCTCCAATATCTCTCGAATACAAAATATCTGATCAATAGTCGATCTATTACGCGTAAACCCACACTGATGATCGGGAATGGCCAATATGATATTTGTGTGATCAGGGTTTTAGATACCGGCATATGAATCCTCGGGGGGGGGGACATATGTACTTACCTTCTCGAAGTCATCTCCAGTCAGTCCATTCGTCTCCTCGATTTACGACTCCTGTCGACCTCAAATCATCGACGGCAACTTTGACGCGATTATCCATGATTGTAGCTTCCATTATTCACTCCATAACTATGAAAAAAAAAAAAAACAGAAATTTGAGTTTAGAAATGAATTTTATGGTGATGACAAAAGAATTTCAACCAAAGCCTGTTCAACTAAGGAATAAAGTGATGTAAATATACGGACGTGGTCTTCAGACCACTGAATCGAATCCTGGACGCATCACACATTTTCTGTCTTTACTAACCCTATTTTCTCTCATAAGAGAATCATAGTAAAATATTTCCATATTATTTTTAATAACATATATTTTTAAACCTAGTTTTAAATAAATTAATCGGTTTTTCGAGAAACCCCGTAAGTAAAAGTTTACCAAAATTTAGTTTATTGCTACTTCCTGTTCTATAAGGATAGATATACCATTTTGTACTTAACTTAAATGTAATTTTATACAGTAAAAGGCTACAAACTAAAGTTTAGTACGTGTAGCGAAGAAAGAAAAGAATAAGAAAACATAGGATACATTATCACAACCTAAAATAACTGTCTTCAGAATGTCTCTGCGACAGAGTTTCAAAATCAGGAATTATGTCACTTACTGCCAGTCGTAGTTGATCATGAAAGTATTTGTCTGTCAGTCATGATCTAAATTTGGTTTTTACTATTTTCATTGTTAAAAATAATTGTTCACAAACGTAAATTGTAGCGAACATGGCTTCAACAAAGCAAGCGAAAGAACGAAGCTTCGGATATTTATTTTTTGGCAAAGATTTGAAACGTTCAACATTTGTCAAATCTTTACATCTAGCGTTCATTTAACATCACATTGTAAATCTGTGAGTTTATATTGAAGATCTAACCGCATTAATCGTACATCTGCTAAAAAAGAGTCGACGTACAGAGATAATAATAACACAACCTTTTAATGTTTCATGAGTAACATGTAGTAACTTATAATGCCGTTTTATGTTATACAACCGTTTTCTTCGTAATACTTGTAAACAAATCATACATTTAATATTCTCATCATATTGGCAGCAACAAAATGCGTCCTCACATCCTACTTGAAACTTTCGTTTTTGTAGAGGTACATGTTTTCGAGAGAGACATTGCGACGATACGCCACTCGCAGGTCAGAGACAAATACAAATGGAACCGAGTTTGACTCCAGTGAGTGAGAGGGTGGGGGTTGTGGGAAGTAGGAAGCAAGAGAAATGCATAGCTATCATTGCGAGCCACAATGTGTCAAAAGTAAAATGTTATTTTTCGTTTGCATTAATAAGTTGCTGAATTTGAATGAATATTCACAAATTACGGGAAAGTTCTATGCTGGGAAATGTACAACAGCAGATCTCACGTCACACAGGAAGGAAGTACAAGACTCTAGTGAAACTGAGAATTTGTGTGTCAGTGCATTTCTTTGCTAAAATATGCAAGACTATTTTCTTGTGACATATAGAGGTCATTCCTCAAATATTGGTTATTTCATGACTCTGTATTAACTATTGGGTTATTTGGCTTCGATGGAATTGGTGATAGCGAGATAGTATTTGGCGAGATGAGGCCGAGGATTGGCCATAGATTACCTGACATTCGCTTTACGGTTGGAGAAACCCTCGGAAAAACCCAACCAAGTAATCAGCCTAAGCGGGAATCAAATTCACGCCCGAAAACATTTCCAGATCGGCAGGCAAACGCGCTACAGTCTGCATTATGCCGTGACAACCACAAAATCAGACATGGAGAGAACAGACATCCTCTTATTCATTGCCCACTGCAATAACGAAATATGTTTATTAAGCGATGTCTCGTCATAATATTAGCGAGTAATAATTTTTCACTTTACTTTCAAAATTAGTTTGATTATGTAATAATGAATTAAAGTATTTTAAATTTGTGATAAATAACTTCCTATTTTTAGTAGATGACTAATAAATATTTTAAAACTTTAGTACCTAAAAATCTGTTTTCTGGTTATTATTGTGGCCAAGGTATATGTAACAAGCTACATACATGACTTTGAAATCATGGTTAACGTACAATAGTTTTGGATTTAGTTTGTTTTTGACATAGAAGGAATATCGATAGGATAACGATAGGCTCCGTTTTTTAAACCACGTGATCGAGGAATTCAGAAGAGGTAAAATAGACAGATGTTCTTTAAAATGCAGCTACCGCTATAATATTTTTAAGTAATTTTTATTTTATGACAATCACTTTCGTGTGTACTATGCCCATCGGGACGCAACTATACCATGTCCATTCTGCTACCTGATTTCTTAGGGGCACAACTATGCCATGTCCATTCTGCTGCCTGATTTCTTCAGGCGCAACTATGCCATGTCCATTCTGCTACCTGATTTCTTCAGGGCGCAACTATGCCATGCCCATTCTGCTACCTGATTTCTTAGGGGCACAACTATGCCATGTCCATTCTGCTACCCGATTTCTTCGGGGCACAACTATGCCATGTCCATTCTACTACCTGATTTCTTCGGGGCACAACTATGCCATGTCCATTCTGCTACCTGATTTCTTCGGGAATCAACTATGCCATGTCCATTCTACTACCTGATTTCTTCGGGGCGCAACTATGCCATGTCCATTCTACTACCTGATTTCTTCGGGGCACAACTATGCCATGTCCATTCTACTACCTGATTTCTTCGGGGCACAACTATGCCATGTCCATTCTGCTACCTGATT
The DNA here is from genome assembly GCF_040183065.1 of Periplaneta americana. Lineage (NCBI taxonomy): Eukaryota > Metazoa > Arthropoda > Insecta > Blattodea > Blattidae > Periplaneta > Periplaneta americana. Next base: position 169,756,411 of record NC_091128.1, read on the forward strand.
TCTTCGGGGCGCAACTATGCCATGTCCATTCTACTACCTGATTTCTCCGGGGCACAACTATGCCATGTCCATTCTGCTACCTGATTTCTTCGGGGCGCAACTATGCCATGTCCATTCTGCTACCTGATTTCTTCAGGGCGCAACTATGCCAAGCCTAGGCCTCCGAATTGACCACTGGGCGCAACTATACCATACCGGTTACGCAGAGACCAACCCTTAAAAACCTGTTTTCGACATACTGACCATTGAAATAAATCTGGTTTTTATAAGAAATGTTATGCAAGAAGTATTGTAAAATTCATACTATTACAATAAATAGCACAAACAATACCAAAAAAAGGGTAACCGATTTTTAATAGCAAAAAAGCAGTTAAATTAATATTGCAAAGCAAAATACATAAATAAATTTTAGCCTATGCAATAAACGAATTTTGTTTATAAATAGTAGCAAAATGCAGATATCGCATTCTTTATTTTTTCGAGTTAAATAATACAGCCAACAACAGATTTGTGCAAATAACTCTTTTTTTTTTTTTTCAAATTGTCTGTTAGTCTATTATTGCGTAACTCCGTCCAATTGGTTTGCCATAAGTAACTCAGAATTGAAATCAGTATGTACCACTGGAAATCCCAAGAAGTAAGCAGAACTTCAAGCACTTGAAGGCCACGTTGGCTGGTTTTATCAGAGGGTCCTGGTGACAGGGTGACAAACAGAGGGTATTCGGCGCTCTGTTGTGTTGCGACCTCTCCTGTGTGAATCGATTAACTGAAGGCTGTATAAAACAATGTACCGCATTTGTTTCTGAGCGCAGACCCTACACTGAACATTATTTACATGCAGTAAATACTTTAGTTAGAGCTTGCCACTCCATGCAAATTCTACCTAGTCCACCTGTACCGAGTTTGCAAGCAAATACTGAATTCGCATGCCTGATAAGATCGCAATCATGAAACAGTGTGCAGTCCTTTCACGAAGTGAGTATTTATGCAGCCTACGTTTGTTATATTGCTAATAAATACAACGAAGATTTATATTATAGCTACACTATGCTTTAACTATGCTTTAACTTAAAAAATTCTGATTATCAATTGCGATATATTATTTTTTTATTTTATTGACTTGGACTCTCACTCTGAGAGAGGAACATAGGTTCAGGGTGTTTGAGAATAAGGTGCTAAGGAAAATATTTGGGGCTAAGCGGGATGAAGTTACAGGAGAATGGAGAAAGTTACACAACACAGAACTGCACGCATTGTATTCTTCACCTGACATAATTAGGAACATTAAATCCAGACGTTTGAGATGGGCAGGGCATGTAGCACGTATGGGCGAATCCAGAAATGCATATAGAGTGTTAGTTGGGAGACCGGGGGGAAAAATACCTTTAGGGAGGCCGAGACGTAGATAGGAGGATAATATTAAAATGGATTTGAGGGAGGTGGGGTATGATGATAGAGACTGGATTAATCTTGCACAGGATAGGGACCGCTGGCGGGCTTATGTGAGGGCGGCAATGAACCTTCGGGTTCCTTAAAAGCCATTTGTAAGTAAGTAAGTAAGTATTTTATTGAGTTATTTTTCGACCTGTATCAACATCTGTGGTTATTTAGCGTCTGAATGAAATGAAGGTGATAATGCCGGTGAAATGAGTCCAGGGTCCAGCACCGAAAGTTACCCAGCATCTGCTCGTATTGGGTTGAGGGAAAACCCCGGAAAAATCCTCAACCAGGTAACTTTCCCCAACCGGGATTCGAACCTGGGCCACCTGGTTTCGTGGCCAGACGCGCTAACTGTTACTCCACAGGTGTGAACTGTAAGAGGAAATTGTCAAATTGCAAATTATAGAATAAATTAATAGACGTGCAAATATAAAAATTGAAATTTCTAAAAATCAACAAACAAAATTGATTAGAAGTCCTTTAAATTTTATTTAAGACAACATTTGTGATTCTGTGATACTTTTGAGAGCAGATATATCATTTTTTATGTCCGTGACTGTATCGTAAAGGGCAAAAGTGAGAAATTGTATTTAAAAGGCTTCATTACATTGATATGAAACTATGTTAGGAAAATAGAGGTTCTAATTAAACTAATTTCAGAAGAGAGATTTCCTGTAGGTGCTTCCTCTTAATCCAGTCCCTAGCATCATATCCCGCCTCTCTCAGATCCATTTTTATATTATCCTCCCATCTACGTCTCGGCCTCCCCAAACGTCTTTTTTCCCTCCGTCCTCCCAACTAACATTCTATATGCATTTCTGGATTCGCCCATACGTGCTACATGCCCTGCCCATCTCAAATGTCTGGATTTAATGTTCCTAATTATGTCGCGTGGACAAAACGAAGTACTAATACAGCGTCGCTAAATAACCGACTAAAATAGATAAAAATGACAAATTAAACATACTTTCACACGTACAAGATATTTGAAATGTCCCACAGAGTAGAGTGAAATACGCCAGTTAATTTTTTATTGTACTAGTGGCTTGTGCAGCAAAAGCTGCAAACTAAGTTCATTAGACTTCAAGTAAAAATTTTTCAGATTTATTTTCAATCAAAAATACCAGACATTTTAAAAGTTATTTGCTTCCATAATAATGAAACATACTCCCTCTGAATGGTTTTTTATGCCAAATACTTTTTCTTGAACCTACCCACCTTCAGTTTTTTAGTTTCAACGCGAAAACGCAAGTAAAAATGTCAGGATGATCAGTGGGTTTTTCATGTGAGAGTAAAACAACAGCCATTTCAGGTCATTGTGGATTGTAGGTATAAGTTAAAGAAAGTCAGGTTTGCTAAGCTTTCGAACAATAGACATAGCATCTTGGTATAGCTGATGCATGTAGAGCTTGAAATGTAGAGGGTAAAATCATTCTATCCTGCGAAGAGATCTTGCTGAAATGATCGGGAGATTACAAATTTTTCTAGGCCTCTTATTTTATCAGTAAGTAATACCGTCTTTCTTTAGGAACTGTAATTTTTGTGCTCTCTCGAGCCAATAGTGAATCTACACCACACCGCCATTAAATATAAGAAAAAGACCCAACCTCACTTGATTAATAACTATAAAAATATTTGATTTTTAATAACAATATTAATATCTTCCGCAAGTTTTGTAGTTTATATATTAACATCATGGCATTAATTATAATAATAATTAATTTCTAAGGGTAATAATGTCATCAAAGCACCTCAAGGTTTGTAGATTTTAATATCCAATTAACAGCTGTACTCAGAAAATTACACACCGCAGAATTAGACCTGTAAATTATTTCTAATAAGACTTGAAGCTCCTAATAACTAATTGAATTTGAACTCTAAATATGTCAGCAATCCTGCAGGTCATGGCCTTCGTGTAATAGCCAATTGTTTATTGTAGTGTGTGTTGAAGTGCAATTAATTCTCAAAACTGACGAAAGATGGATTTTGGAAAATAGGTAAATTATGTAGGAAAACTGACATTTCACTGAAAACTACTATTTTTCTGAAAATCCTTGGATGTCAAGCTTCAAAATGACGGGTCATTCATTAAAATCCGTTCAGCCGTTGTCTCGTAATTTCCATTACCAGTTCAAATTATACAGAGTGATTTTTATAGAACTGACACATTTCTTTCTTTAATTATTCCGTTGGAAATTCATTCAATGACCCAATTTTAGCACCAAATTAAGCAGAATGTTCTGGAGTTTCGATTCCTTGTCACTAGATGCGCAGATGTTTATGTTTTATTCTTATTGTTGGCAGCTGTTCTCGACATTTTGTGTCAACGTGAAAATGCAGTACACATTAAATCAAAGACTCTTCCTTGTGAAGCAATACTGGATTACGAATTCAATTACAGCTACTCAAAGGGCATACCAGAGAGAATTTGATGTTGAGGTGCTACAGGAACCAGTTAAGGATAAAAGATTGAATTATTGTCGTTGATTTCAGACGTTCATTGTGCAAAATCTTGCCATATTGTCCATCACATGGTTCACAGATGAAGCATGGTTCCATTTATCCGGTTATGTGAACTCACAGAGCTCACGCCATTGGGCCATCGAAAATCCACATGTCATCCATTAAGCACCTATGCACCCGGTTAAAATCGGAGTTTGGTGCGCAATATCCGCACAGAGAATAGTGGGGCCAATTTTTTTTAACCAGACTGTGAACACTGCAGAGTACCGACTGATTTTCATGGAGATTGTTGAGCAACTGGACGATGTAGAGCTGAGTCAAGGATATTTTCAGAAAGATGGCGCTACATGCTATACATCAAATGAATCCATGGAACTAATTGCAAGTTTCTTTGACGACCGAATAATTTCCAGGAACCTGTGGCCACCGAGATCTCCGGATTTGACAACGCCGGACTTCTTTCTATGGGGTTACTTAAAAGACAGGGTTTACGCCACACGTCCCCAGACATTGGACGATCTGAAGCACAACATCACACAGGAGATTCAAGCTATTGACAACAGAGTCCTCCAACGAGTGGCCAGTAACATGGAACGACGTGTTGAGTTGTGCCTTATGCAGGATGGAGGACATTTTCAACATTTGCTATAGAGGTAAATAATCTCCCAAAATTCCTCTACATTTTAGGTATAATAAGTTGTCGCTAGCACAATTCGTTTTGAAACAATTAATGAAAGAAATGTGTCAGTTCTATATAAATCACTCTGTATATATAGATATTTGACAAAAATTCACAGTTCAGTTAGGGTACTTTAACTGTTACGTATTTGTTCGAGTGAAGTACTTCGGTAAATTTTATTTACTTTTAGGACAAAAATTCATAATTTTTATATAGTTTTGCACTTTCCAAGTATATGAACTGGTATTTTGGATCAATTGAAAATATTGTATATTTTTATTACAACTAATGAAGTGATAGAAGAAAATAGGTCGCTTTCGTGAACTGTGTTTGCTTGAAGCGATCCGCCACACAAATAAACAAGTCGAGTGAAAGAGTGGCTGCATGTTTTTTCGCGGGCTCGTGGAACGGGGCCACTGGGGGAAAACCTAAAAACACATGCAAATTACGGGCCGCGATCTCGGAACCGGGTGCTTGAGCTCGTATTCAATTGTCAAATATTTCAACCATGAGGTGGCACTTGTTCCACTGCTCCTCACCCCTTCATGACATGAAAATGTATCTTCTGAAAAACATCATTTTTGGATTACGGTGCAGCGGCCATGTATTGTTCCCCCTAACCCCCTTTTTTTCGAAACAATGACCGAACATTCCAGTTGTGTAGTTGAATGGTAAAATAAAAGTGGTAGCCAATTGAATGGAGTCTGTACTAACTACACGACTGCAAACAGACCGGCGCCTCGCGACGGAGATTTGTTGCCGATCTGTGGACCTCGGACATCATATAGTTCGTAGTAAAACCACCAGCGGCACGATCATACTATTATTGGTTAATAATGATTAATATGGTGATAAACGAAATCATAAATAAAGTCGTAGATTAAGGCATATAATCAGATCTCAACACTCTAATAGCTCTATATATCAGCATGCCAGTCATAAAGCATGTCAATCAGTCAGCATGTCAGTTATTTATATATAAAGCATGGCAGTCAGTCAGCATGTCAGTCAGAAAGCATGTCAATCAGTCAGCATGTCAGTTATTTAGATAGAAAGCATGGTAGTCAGTCAGCATGTCAGTCAGAAAGATGTCAATCAGTCAGCATGTCAGTTATTTAGATATAAAGCATAGTAGTCAGTCAGCATGTCAGTCAGAAAGCATGTCAATCAGTCAGCATGTCAGTCAGAAAGCATGTCAATCAGTCAGCATGTCAATTATATAGATAGAAAGCATGGTAGTCAGTCAGCATGTCAGTTATTTAGATAGAAAGCATGGTAGTCAGTCAGCCTGTCAGTCAGAAAGCATGTCAATCAGTCAGCATGTCAGTTATTTAGATAGAAAGCATGGTAGTCAGTCAGCATGTCAGTCATTAAATTAGAAGGCATGATAGTCAGTCAGCATGTCAATCAGTCAGCATGACAGTTATTTAAATAGAAAGCATGGTAGTCAGTCAGCATGTCAGTCATTAAGTTATGAAGCGTGATAGTCAGTCAGCGTGATAGTCAGTCAGTGTGTCAGTTATTTAGAAAAAAGCACGGTAATCAGTCAGCATGACTGTTATAAAGCATGTCAGCTACTCAGCTTGTCAGTCACTTAGCATGAAGTCAGAAGTTTTGTAAGCATGTCAGTCAGTCAGCATATAGTTGGAACGTTTGTAAGCATGTCAGTCAGTCAGCATGTAGTTGGAATGTTTGTAAGCATGTCAGTCAGTCAGCATGTAGTTGGAATGTTTGTAAGCATGTCAGTCAGTCAGCATGTAGTTGGAATGTTTGTAAGCATGTCAGTCAGTCAGCATGTATTTTGAATGTTTGTAAGCATGTCAGTCAGTCAGTCAGCATGTAGTTGGAATGTTTGTAAGCATGTCAGTTAGTTAGCATGTAGTTGGAATGTTTGTAAGCATGTCAGTCAGTCAGCATGCAGTTGGAATGTTTGTAAGCATGTCAGTCAGCATGTATTTTGAATGTTTGTAAGCATGTCAGTCAGTTAGCATATAGTTGGAATGTTTGTAAGTATGTCAGTTAGTTAGCATGTAGTTGGAATGTTTGTAAGCATGTCAGTCAGTCAGCATATAGTTGGAATGTTTGTAAGCATGCCAGTCAGTCAGCATGTAGTTGGAATGTTTGTAAGCATGTCAGTTAGTTAGCATGTATTTGGAATGTTTGTAAGCATGTCAGTCAGTCAGTCAGCATATAGTTGGAATGTTTGTAAGCATGTCAGTTAGTTAGCATGTAGTTGGAATGTTTGTAAGCATGTCAGTCAGTCAGCATGTAGTTGGAATGTTTGTAAGTATGTCAGTCAGTCAGTATGTAGTTGGAATGTTTGTAAGCATGTCAGTCAGTCAGTCAGTATATAGTTGGAATGTTTGTAATCATGTCAGTTAGTTAGCATTTAGTTGGAATGTTTGTAAGCATGTCAGTTTGTTAGCATGTAGTTGGAATGTTTGTAAGCATGTCAGTCAGTCAGTCAGCATGTAGTTGGAATGTTTGTAAGCATGTCAGTCAGTCAGCATGTAGTTGGAATGTTTGTAAGCATGTCAGTCAGTCAGTCAGTCAGTCAGTCAGTCAGTCAGCATGTAGTTGGAATGTTTGTAAGCATGTCAGTCAGCATGTAGTTGGATGTTTGTAAGCATGTCAGTCAGTCAGCATGTAGTTGGAATGTTTGTAAGCATGTCAGTCAGTCAGCATGTAGTTGGAATGTTCGTAAGCATGTCAGTCAGTCAGCATGTAGTTGGAATGTTTGTAAGCATGTCAGTCAGTCAGCATGTAGTTGGAATGTTTGTAAGCATGTCAGTCAGTTAGCATGTAGTTGGAATGTTTGTAAGCATGTCAGTCAGTCAGCATATAGTTGGAATGTTTGTAAGCATGTCAGTCAGTTAGCATGTAGTTAGAATGTTTGTAAGCATGTCAGTCAGTCAACATGTAGTTGGAATGTTTGTAAGCATGTCAGTCAGTCAGCATATAGTTGGAATGTTTGTAAGCATGTCAGTCAGTTAGCATGTAGTTGGAATGTTTGTAAGCATGTCAGTCAGTCAGCATGTAGTTGGAATGTTTGTAAGCATGTCAGTCAGTCAGCATGTAGTTGGAATGTTTGTAAGCATGTCAGTCAGTCAGCATTTAGTTGGAATGTTTGTAAGCATGTCAGTCAGTCAGCATGTAGTTGGATGTTTGTAAGCATGTCAGTCAGTCAGCATGTAGTTGGAATGTTTGTAAGCATGTCAGTCAGTCAGCATATAGTTGGAATGTTTGTAAGCATGTCAGTCAGTCAGCATGTAGTTGGAATGTTTGTAAGCACGTCAGTCAGTCAGCATGTAATTGGAATGTTTGTAAGCATGTCAGTCAGTCAGCATGTAGTTGGAATGTTTGTAAGCATGTCAGTCAGTCAGCATATAGTTGGAATGTTTGTAAGCATGTCAGTCAGTCAGCATGTAATTGGAATGTTTGTAAGCATGTCAGTCAGTCAGCATGTAGTTGGAATGTTTGTAAGCATGTCAGTCAGTCAGCATGTAGTTGGAATGTTTGTAAGCATGTCAGTCAGCATGTAGTTGGAATGTTTGTAAGCATGTCAGTCAGCATGTATTTGGAATGTTTGTAAGCATGTCAGTCAGTCAGTCAGTCAGTCAGCATATAGTTGGAATGTTTGTAAGCATGTCAGTCAGCATATAGTTGGAATGTTTGTAAGCATGTCAGTCAGTCAGTCAGCATGTAGTTGGAATGTTTGTAAGCATGTCAGTCAGCATGTAGTTGGAATGTTTGTAAGCATGTCAGTCAGTTAGCATGTAGTTGGAATGTTTGTAAGCATGTCAGTCAGTCAGCATGTAGTTGAAATGTTTGTAAGCATGTCAGTCAGTCAGCATGTAGTTGGAATGTTTGTAAGCTTGTCAGTCAGTTAGCATGTAGTTGAATGTTTGTAAGCATGTCAGGCCTATATTATTAAGTCAATCGCTGCGGCAGTGAGTCAATAAGTTAGTATATCAGTCAATCGGTAAGATAATATTTATGTCAGTCAGTAGCATTATGTCAGTGAGTGAGTTAAAATCAATATGGCAGCTAATCGATATGGGTATATCTGTTAGCCTGCATGTCAGTCTATTAAATCGTCAGTCAGAACATTGTGAAGAGACGTAATTCCTCCGTCCAGCATCGAAAGCGAGGACTCTACAACAGACGAGACAATCCGAGGCAAAGCGGGCGGAATGAACCTGCAGGTTTCATAGACTTGGCATTAAACAGATCCATTAAAAGGGGATAAAGTTGATGGAATCGAATTGCTTTGATATTAGAATACCTTGTCCAGTAGGGCCACCTAATTAATTCTGCAGGGTCGCCACTACTCACAACAATAAAGCCAATTAATACGCCATGAAACCTACTTCAAACGAAAACTCGTGTTTCTAGGAAACAATATAGAGCCGAACGAACGCAGGTTTCCTTTGGAGCACTGAACTTTCCTTCTCCTGAGGCAATTAACCTCTTTCATTTATTGAACACCAGTTCTCTAATTTTTTTAAGCTATGAAGCCGTTCTACATGGTCTGCAGATTTCCTCTTCACAATGTTGTATATACGTCAATCTCCCCGCATTTCAAAGTTTAATTAAAATGGTCAGGGGGGCTACTTCAGTGCCCGCATGCAACACAGAGGAAATCTGAGAACACGGCTCCTCAGCGTTGCCTCTCTCCTTCCCTGTCTCCGTTTCAGGCTAGCCTGGGAAAGAGAAAATTAACCTTACAAGATGTTCCTCCATATGGCAGAAAGTTCCACTCTACACCTTTTCCAGTTGTATTTCAGAAATTATCAAATGTATTTCTGATTAGTCAATTGTATTTCAGATGGTATCAATTGTATTTCAGATTTGTTAATTGTATTTCAGATTTGTCAATTGTATTTCAGATCGTATCAATTATATTTCAGATTTATCAATTGTATTTCAGATGGCATCAATTGTATTTCAGATGGCATCAATTGTATTTCAGATGGTATCAATTGCATTTCAGATTTGTCAATTGTATTTCAGATTTGTCAATTGTATTTCCGATGGTATCAATTGTATTTCAGATTTGTCAATTGTATTTCAGATTTGTCAATTGTATTTCCGATGGTATCAATTGTATTTCAGATTTGTCAATTGTATTTCAGATGGTATCAATTGTATTTCATAATTATCAATTGTATTTCAGATTTGTCAATTGTATTTCAGATGGTATCAATTCTATTTCAGAATTATCAATTGTATTTCAGATTTGTCAATTGTATTTCAGATGGTATCAATTGTATTTCAGATTTGTCAATTGTATTTCAGATGGTATGAATTGTATTTCAGATGGTATCAATTGTATTTCAGATTTGTTAATTGTATTTCAGATTTGTCAATTGTATTTCAGATTTGTCAATTGTATTTCAGATGGTATCAATTGTATTTCAGATTTGTCAATTGTATTTCAGATGGTATCAATTGTATTTCAGATGGTATCAATTCTATTTCAGATTTGTCAATTGTATTTCAGATGGTATCAATTGTATTTCAGATTTGTCAATTGTATTTCAGATGGTATCAATTGTATTTCAGAATTATCAATTGTATTTCAGATTTGTCAATTGTATTTCAGATGGTATCAATTGTATTTCAGATTTGTCAATTGTATTTCAGATGGTATCAATTGTATTTCAGATTTGTCAATTGTATTTCAGAATTATCAATTGTATTTCAGATTTGTCAATTGTATTTCAGATTTGTCAATTGTATTTCAGATGGTATCAATTGTATTTCAGATGGTATCAATTGTATTTCAGATTTGTCAATTGTATTTCAGATTTGTCAATTGTATTTCAGATTTGTCAATTGTATTTCAGATGGTATGAATTGTATTTCAGATGGTATCAATTGTATTTCAGATTTGTCAATTGTATTTCAGATTTGTCAATTGTATTTCAGATTTGTCAATTGAATTTCAGGTGGTATCAATTGTATTTCAGATTTGTCAATTATATTTCAGATTTGTCAATTGTATTTCAGATTTGTCAATTGTATTTCAGATGGTATCAATTGTATTTCAGATTTGTCAATTGTATTTCAGATTTGTCAATTGTATTTCAGATGGTATCAATTGTATTTCAGATTTGTCAATTGTATTTCAGATGGTATCAATTATATTTCAGATTTGTCAATTGTATTTCAGATGGTATCAATTGTATTTCAGATTTGTCAATTGTATTTCAGATTTGTCAATTGTATTTCAGATTTGTCAATTGTATTTCAGATTTGTCAATTGTATTTCAGATTTGTCAATTGAATTTCAGGTGGTATCAATTGTATTTCAGATTTGTCAATTGTATTTCAGATTTGTCAATTGTATTTCAGATTTGTCAATTGTATTTCAGATGGTATCAATTGTATTTCAGATTTGTCAATTGTATTTCAGATTTGTCAATTGTATTTCAGATGGTATCAATTGTATTTCAGATTTGTCAATTGTATTTCATATGGTATCAATTATATTTCAGATTTGTCAATTGTATTTCAGATGGTATCAATTGTATTTCAGATGGTATCAATTGTATTTCAGATTTGTCAATTGTATTTCAGATGGTATCAATAGTATTTCAGATTTGTTAATTGTATTTCAGATGGTATCAATTGTATTTCAGATTTCTCAATTGTATTTCAGATGGTATCAATTGTATTTCAGAATTATCAATTGTATTTCAGATTTGTCAATTGTATTTCAGATTTGTCAATTGTATTTCAGATGATATCAATTGTATTTCAGATTTGTCAATTGTATTTCAGATGGTATGAATTGTATTTCAGATGGTATCAATTGTATTTCAGATTTGTCAATTGTATTTCAGATTTGTCAATTGTATTTCAGATTTGTCAATTGTATTTCAGATGGTATCAATTGTATTTCAGATTTGTCAATTGTATTTCAGATTTGTCAATTGTATTTCAGATTTGTCAATTGTATTTCGGATGGTATGAATTGTATTTCAGATTTGTCAATTGTATTTCACATGGTATTAATTGTATTTCAGATTTGTCAATTGTATTTCACATGATATCAATTGTATTTCAGATTTGTCAATTGTATTTCACATGGTATCAATTGTATTTCTGATTTGTCAATTGTATTTCAGATGGTATCAATTGTATTTCAGAATTATCAATTGTATTTCAGATTTGTCAATTGTATTTCAGATGGTATCAATTGTATTTCAGATTTGTCAATTGTATTTCAGATTTGTCAATTGTATTTCAGATGGTATCAATTGTATTTCAGATTTGTCAATTGTATTTCAGATGGTATCAATAGTATTTCAGATTTGTCAATTGTATTTCAGATGGTATCAATTGTATTTCAGATTTGTCAATTGTATTTCAGATGGTATCAATTGTATTTCAGAATTATCAATTGTATTTCAGATTTGTCAATTGTATTTCAGATTTGTCAATTGTATTTCAGATGATATCAATTGTATTTCAGATTTGTCAATTGTATTTCAGATGGTATCAATTGTATTTCAGATTTGTCAATTGTATTTCAGATTTGTCAATTGTATTTCAGATTTGTCAATTGTATTTCAGATGGTATCAATTGTATTTCAGATTTGTCAATTGTATTTCAGATTTGTCAATTGTATTTCGGATGGTATGAATTGTATTTCAGATTTGTCAATTGTATTTCACATGGTATCAATTGTATTTCAGATTTGTCAATTGTATTTCACATGATATCAATTGTATTTCAGATTTGTCAATTGTATTTCACATGGTATCAATTGTATTTCTGATTTGTCAATTGTATTTCAGATGGTATCAATTGTATTTCAGAATTATCAATTGTATTTCAGATTTGTCAATTGTATTTCAGATGGTATCAATTGTATTTCAGATTTGTCAATTGTATTTCAGATTTGTCAATTGTATTTCAGATTTGTCAATTGTATTTCAGATGGTATCAATTGTATTTCAGATTTGTCAATTGTATTTCAGATTTGTCAATTGTATTTCAGATGGTATCAATTGTATTTCAGATTTGTCAATTGTATTTCAGATTTGTCAATTGTATTTCAGACGGTATTAATTGTATTTCAGATTTGTCAATTGTATTTCAGATAGTATCAAATGTATTTTAGATTTATCAATTGTATTTCAGATAATATCAATTGTATTTCAGATGGTATCAAATGTATTTCAGATGGTGTCAAATGTATTTCAGATTTTTCAATTGTATTTCAGATGGTATCAAATGTATTTCAGAAAATAAGCAAAATAAGGGAGTTATACCTGAAATCTTGATTTGCATAATACACGTTACTGTTCGTTAACAGAAAACCACAATTTAAGTCACACGGAGTTTGTGTGCACTTGAAGTTGGTTGCTTGACGGTTGTCAGCCCACTTTGAGGTCTGTGGATATAGAGCGAAAAATTGGATCGATGTCGGGTAGAGTTCCCGGGTAGCTCAGTTGGTAGAGCGTTGGTACGTTAAACCAAAGGTCCCGGGTTCGATGCCCGGCCCCGGAACAATTTTCCCCTCGAAATTATTCAAATGTAGGCCTACTTGAGATTTGAACATATATTTAAGAAATGGAAAATGGATTTAAAAAATCCTCAACTTCATTCCATTTTAACGTCTGACAAGCACATTCTCCATAGCTAAAGCTGCAGCTTGATGAATTGTACTGTGTTGTACTGCACGAGCACAATCACCACCAACAATATTGTGTTGCTTCATCAATTTTACTCTCTACTGTACAGTAGGTAAATTAGCCCACAACACCAGGAGCCATGACGTCGGAAATTCCAAGATGGGTTTTTACGTACGTCTTCACTTTACACCAAATGATCTCGATTGGATTTAACATTGGAGAATAAGGTGCCAACCGTAAGTTCTGAAATACATTTGATATTTTCTGAAATACATTTGATACAATCTGAAATACAATTGATACCATCTGAAGTTGAATTGACAAATCTAAAATGTATTGATAATTTCTGAAATACAATTGACTAAACTGAAATACATTTGACAATTTCTGAAATACAATTGATATTTTCTGAAATACAACTAGAAAAGGTGTAATAACGTCCACATATAGGGCCTATGAATCGATATCAACAAAATTTGGTACATATTTAGTCAGAGTTCCAGAAATAGAGACATTCTACAATCTATAAATTGTGTTTTTCTGAGTATAGCAGGGTCAAGTAGGGCTAATATGGTACAGTAAAAAAAAAGTCGGGCTAATTTGATTCTGATTACAAAATGTACCAAAGGGTCAGTTTGAAAACGTTTAAAACTGCTATTATACAGGGTGATTCACGAAGTTCTCCCCCGGTTTATGGAGGTGATTCCTGAGGTTATTTGGAACAAAAAATATAAATAAGTTTATTTTTCTCGCTTAATCTGGAGAGCGCTATAATCGGAAAAATTCAAGCATCAGCAGAAATCTGAAGACTTATCTCATGGCCGAAAGTCTCAATACCTTTTGTACATACACAAAAGGATTTTCCTGTGGATTTGGATTTGCACAGACTTACCTCCAGGTAAGTGTTTGCGTGTATGGGATCCTTTGGAGTACCAAAATCAATCTTACGAGTATAATGACTTTCAGCACGCATTGACGTTACTGGATGTTCTTCTAACTTTACACTAATGCTTATAGGACAGTCAAGAGTTAAAGAACCCCACAAAGTGTCGCAAGAAAGACTAACAATTAAATATTTTAACTCTTTCCGCTCGAATGAGTCCATTTGGAATCACTAATATTTCTGGAATCTCTGACTCGTATGATTTTTCCTGATGACTCCAATTGGTAACCTCAGAAGTAGTTTCGTTCTTTACCGATTGAGTGCATCACTCGCCAGTTCCTTGGCCAGGTGTTATTAGAAAGAGGATTGCTTTGTTTTTTTTGTTTCTCCATGGTGTTTCTACGACCTTGTGCAGATATAATTGTGGAAAATAAAAAAAATTCACGTCAGAAAGGGTTAATTTACGAAAATCTGTCAGGTGCTCAGTAAATGAAAGTCATATTGTATATTAATATAATAACAGTATTATTTAATAACAATAATAATCTTCTTCCTATCAAATATTAAGCCTGGTGGTCTGTTACGGTCCCACTCCATCGTTTCAGCGGACGGTCCAAATATCTTGTTCCTAAAGGGTGGTAATTTAGTGCTTGGCGTGGTATCCTTCTTCTAAACATCCTGAGTACCGGTATATGAGATTTTCATTTCTGCCTATAATTTTGAATTTTCTCTAAAATTAGATCAATATTTAATTGTTTCAAAACATCAAATTTTTCTTCTTGTTTAATCTAGTATAGCCAGCAGTTCTTCTTAAAAACTTCATTTCAGTGGCATTGATTCGGTGTTCATCACATTTACATATGGTCCTAGCTTCACTTCCATACATGACAACACATCTCACCAATGTTTTATAGGTTTTAATTCTTGTATGGTTTTGGACAAGAGAAGGTTTGAAAATGTCATTAATGGTATTCATTGCATAGTTAAAGTTATTCAATTTTGTAGAAATATATTTTTATAATAATATATAATAATAATAATAATAATAATAATAATAATAATAATAATAATACTTCCTTACTGGCTTTGAAGGAACCCGGAAGTTCATTGCCGCCCTCACATAAGCCCGCCATTGGTCCCTATCCTGAGCAAGATTAATCCAGTTTCTATTACCATGTCTGACCTCCCTCAAATCCATTTTAATATTATCTTCCCATCTACGTCTCGGCCTCCCTAAAGATCTTTTTCCCTCCGGCCTCCCAACTAACACTCTATATGCATTTCTGGATTCGCCCATACGTGCTACATGCCCTGCCCATCTCAAACGTCTAGATTTAATGTTCCTAATTATGTCAGGTGAAGAATACAATGCGTGCAATTCTGTGTTGTGTAACTTTCTCTATCCTCCTGTAACTTCATCCCTCTTAGCTCCGAATATTTTCCTAAGCACCTTATTCTCAAACACCCTTAACTTATGTTCCTCTCTCAAAGTGAGAGTCCTAGTTTCACAACCATAAAGAACAACCGGTAATATAACTGTTTTATAAATTCTTTCAGATTTTTTTACAGCAGACTGGATGACAAAAGCTTCTCTTCAAGGCATTTCCCATATTTATTGTGTGTTTAATTTCCTCCCGAGTATCATTTATATTTGTTACTGTTGCTCCAAGATATTTGAACTTCTCCACTTCTTCAAAAGATAAATTTACAATTTTTATATTTCCATTTCGTACAATATTGAAACGATAAAGAAAATCTGTTCCTCCTTTCACTCTTTGAGTCGCTTGAGAAATTTCTTGCCCCAGCAACTAAAACTTACCCTAGTACAAACCCTAGTAATGCCGCACTTCGATTATTGTGACGTTTTGTTAAGTGATCTAAGTTCTGAACTGTCAGTCAAGTTACAGCGAGCTCAGAATATGTGCATCAGATACGTGTGCAACATCCGACGATATGATCACATATCACCGTCCTTCGCAAGTCTCTCGTGGCTCCGACTTAAAGAACGCAGAACTTTACACTCTTTGTCTTTACTCTTTCGAATTCTGCACACCTCAACACCAAATTACCTTTCGTCTCGTTTCTCTTATCTATACTCTAACCACGACGTAAATACCAGATCACTTATCTGTGGCACGCTAAATATACCTCTTCATAGAACATCTTGTTATTCCTCATCTTTTACAATATCCACCTCGCGTCAATGGAATTCCTTGCCACAAAGTATTAGGGGCTGCAAGACAACAAACACCTTTAAGAACAGCTTAAAAGATAACCTTATTAGCATTTCACTCCAATCATACTGATTTAAAATATTACTGACTACACTGTTGCTTTTTTTCTTTAGACATCATCCTGATTGTGCTGCATTTTCAAAATTGTCTCATAATAATCTCTTTCTATTATCTAATATAATTTGAAATATATTAACATTCTATGTATTTTAGTTTAATTCTGCTACCCAGTTTATTTCAGTGTTTAATTAATAGTTCATAGTATTTTGTTGTTTAATTCGTAAATAACTCTTGTATACATGTAACTCTCATCTAAATCAATTTGTTGAATTCTTTGTAAGTTCATGCATATGTATATACACTTTTTGCTGGTTGTGTGGAAGAGAAGGCCTTACGGCCTTAACTCTGCCAGCTAAAATAAATCATTATTATTATTATTATTATTATTATAATATTCTCGTCAAGAAACATAATCATAAACTTTGCCTTTTCGGGATTTACTTCCAAACCTATCTCTTTACTTCCTTCAAGTAAAATTCCCGTATAATAATAGCAATAATAATAGTAATAATAATAATAATAGTAATAATAATAATAATAATTTTTATGTTCAGGCATATTGTAGAAATTCCTAAATTATCAGGAATATGAAAGGTATTATAGAGTTTCACATCTCAATTTCCTTCCATTGAAAGAAGAAGCTAACGGCCTCATAAAGGTCTTGTAATGGAGTTACTGTTCATATAATTTTCCCCCAGGCTCTTCAACTTCGCTGTGACTCTGGCCGTCCAACTAAGTACAAAAACGAATCTCGAATAAAAGTTAATTCCAAATATTCCTACATTGCATGTACGGGAAGGAAACACAATGGAAGGTATTAAGGTAAGTGGCTATAATGGGGCAAATAAAGGGACTCCTCTACACTGACCATGCAAATAAGTTGGCTAACGAACTTTACAAGTCCTGGCATTTTAATAAATTGTGAAATACCGCCTACAGAGGCAAACAAGGAACAGCGGCCAGGCTCCCTCCGCTCGTTCAGCTTTCCGAACGTTCAGTAATCCTGCTGGGCTACATCAAGACAAAGGAACGTTCGCTACACTCACGTCATCAAATTACCAATTCATTGCTTTTGAGGCAAGACTATTAGGTGAAGACAAGGAGATTCGTGTTTCAACCAATGAAAAACTATAACTGAGATATATGAAAAGAAAGAGTCGATCATGATCTACGCAACAATTGCGGTGACATTTGATCGCTTTGAAAATCACAATTCTTACGTAAATACTTCTATGCGGAAGGGTCTTTGTGCAAACACAGCGTTAAGTTAGATAGAAGTTTAAGATGCTGCGCCAAGATACCTTCAACTGTTGATTACTTAGGAATGAGTCACAGTCTACTATATACAGTCGCGAAGCTTGAGGTGTTTTTTTTTTTTGCAAATCTCGCGATAAAGCGCTCCAAGGGGTTAGCAACTAGAAACAATAGACTGTCCACGGTCGACTTTGGATTTAGAGTGGACTGAGTCGCATTTCTATCGAGTGCTAGGTCGTTGCGTATTTCGCATTGATGCTCGTGAAGAAAAATCCTAACATCTATTTCTTATTTTACTTCTAGATGCAAAAAGTGGTTAATAAACAGCAGGAGGGAAGATCTAATGACAAAGAATGAAGCAAATCTTTATAATAATATAAAGTTTTGCTCTCTTCATTTCGAAAACACACAATTTAGGAATGAAAACAAAAATAAATTAATCTGGAATGCAGTTCCAACTTTATTTGATGTTTTAAATAAACCTGTTCTGTTATTACCTGCAGCTGAGCAACAAAAGCTTTGCACTAATTCTACGTCTGTATCAGCTGATTCCTTGAATAATTGTACATTTTCAGACAACTTAGGCCTACTTTTTTTTTTCAAAGGATATGTTTTTAATTATAGCTGTTAATTTTGTTGTTATTTTTATTTGTTACTTTACAATAAAATTTATTGATCACGTTTTATTTCCAATTCTAGTGTGATTATTATTGCTTAACCTCATCCCACTTTGTTAACTACGTAAGCCTACACTACAAGTACCGGTACACGTAAGTTACTCCCATTAATTCATATTTCCATTATTATTGTTATTATATTATTGTTGTAAAGGGAAATGCAAATTAATATTTATTGGTTTCATAGTTCATTATCGCTATAATCTTGAATGAGTGAAGCGATTATAGTAAATTTCAGTTCGTTTTGCACAAACAAAAATAATATTAACCTATTTCTTGCAGGTATCTTCGAGTTTATGGTGGAATTTAATATATTTCATTAAAATAATAAATGAACTTCATCCATTTAAAATTTCAATAATGGAAGGAAGGTGTTAATTTTTCCAAAAGAACACGACAACGAAAGTGTAACATATTTTATCATCTGCTAGGAGAGATGTGTGATGATGAGGCGATAGTAGCGATCCTAGTAGTGGGCAACTACCCATGTTTGCATTTTTACTACATATTGAGCTTCGCGACTGTATATAGTAGACTGTGAATGAGTCCTACAGTTTCAAAACGTGTCTTATCCACTTCTTATCAGGACTTCAAAATATCAAAAATGATACATTGTTAATGACAGTGGCGGCCGGTGAGGCATTCTGATGATGGTGCCAAAAATGAAAATAGGTTGTACGCAAATCACCCTAGTGAAAGTGATAATAATCACAGCTCACGTTTACATTATGTTAAATAAAACACTAATTAAACCAGCTATTTTACAGGTGTGCAGTTAATACTGCAGCTAGTAACAGTTACAATAACATTTCCGAAACTAATGACGAAATTTACAGATAATGCAAAACTTTCACAGTATTGTTAGTCAAATACAAATAACTTTTATAACTAGTAAAATTACTGGCAAAAACACACGAGATAAACAATGATATAGAAAATAAATGAACACGTTTGCACTTTATTTAACAGGCCGATGAATCCAACAGCCTGAAGAACACATGTTCATGTCCTGCACAGATCTCATGTATCGTTAACAAAAGCATCAATACAAGCAACAGTGTAGCGATATTTAGTTGCTGCGAAATAAAACAAATATTACACAACATTAACAAACAGTGTTACATAATATGAAAAAAAAAAAAAGATCTTTCTAAAAAGAACCATCTCTGCATTCAGTATAGTTAAATGGATAATAATTTACACATTCCAATCCAAGTTGTGTGCATTAGTTTTGAATTGGCAACATTACATTAATATTTGGCGCGGAACTTTAACTTGTGTTTTCGTGCAAGTCTGCACTTCATGGTTCCCTGACTAACGTCTCCAACAACCCTGCCATCTAGCGAAATTTCTGCATTACTGCATTCTAGCGGGCGGAATGTTAACTACTGAGTCAAATTGAATTCGGCTCAGTGTCTGCCATAAGAAACGCATATCAACTAGAATAAGTAGCCTTTTGTACAGTGTTATATGGACGGAGACAGTGCCACGCCGAACTGGCTCTAACGTTCGGAGAAACGCTGCAAGAGTGCGTACCGATCTGTGCGCGCGCTCGTTCAGATGAAATGCGAATAAAATGTGTACAAATAAACTATTACAACTGCTTTTTAGAATATTATTTTTAGTTTCTTTCATTGGTGGCGCCATGGCACACTGGCACTACCCCCAAAGTCACCCCTGGTTAATGAAATAGTTTAAGGCCAAAGATTATAAAAAAAAAAAAAAAACTGACAGTTTACTAAAAAAATTCAAAATACTCTCATAATGAAAAAGTTTTCAAATATTCTAAAGCATAATGAACTGATTCAGAGTCTGGTTCACTACAACAATCAACATCTGATTCAACATTCTGAGCTTCATCAGTACGATTTGCATTCAGATAGATAGATGTGAGTGAGTGAGTGAGTGAGTGAGTGAGTGAGTGAGTGAGTGAGTGAGTGAGGTTCTAATGTCAACTCACTTCACTTTGCGTGATTCCTTCCATTTATTCCTAAGATCTTGGCTACGAATTCTGTCCCTTAATGTTACTGCTTTTATAATATTACTAGTGGCTTGTGCAGCAAATACTGCTGCAAACTAAGTTCGTTAGACGTTCAAATAAAAATTTTTCAGATTTATTTTTAATGAAGAATACTTGTCTTTTTGATAGTTATTTGCTTCCATAATAATGAAACATACTCCCTCTGGATGGATTTTTTTTAGGCCAAATACTTTTTCTTAAACCTATCCAACTTAAGTTTTTGAGTTTCAACGCAAGTATCAATGTCAGGACGATAGCAGTAGCTATTTCAGGTCATTGTGGATTGTAGGGAAAAGTTAGAAAAAATGTCAGATTTGCTAAGCTTTCGAACAATAGCATTTTCGTATAGCTGCTGCATGTAGAACTTGAAATGTAGAGCGTAAAGTCATTTTATCCTACTAAGAGATCCCGCTGAAATGATCTGGAGACTACAAAATTTTCTAGGCCTCTTATTTTATCAGTAAGTAATACCTTTTGATCTTTCCTTAGGAACTGTAATTTTTGCGCTTTCTCGAGCCAATACTGAAGACAATGACATATATCAATATCTACACTACACCGCCATTAAGTATATGAAAAAGACCCAACCCCACTGGGTTAATAAGTATAAAAGTATTTGATTTTTAATAACAATATTATTATCTTACTTAAGTTTTGTAGTTATATACAGCAGCCACTCAGTAAATTATAGAAATGAAGATCTAAATTAAGATATTCTCTACATTTACTTACATAACCACAAAACGTTTCACTTTCATGTCATCAATATAGCATCAATATTATGTACAATTAATGAAAAACAGATACATCATGATATTAACTATAATAATATTTAATTTCTAATGGTAATAATGTCATCAAACCACCTCAAGTTTCGTAGATTTGAATATCCATTACACAGCTGTACTCAGAAAAATATACACTGCAGAATCAGTTTTTAATAACAAATTGAATTGAGCTCTAAATATGTCGGCAATCCTGCAGGTCATGGACTTCGTGTAATAGCCTATTGTTTATTGTAGTTTGTGTTTTGTTCTGAAATTCAATCAAGCCGGCCGTGATTGAATAAAATTAGTTGTCAAAACTGACAACAGATGGATTTTGGAAAATAGGAAAATTATGTAGGAAAATTGACATTTCACTGAAAACTACTACTTTTCCGAAAAACTTTGGATGCCAGGCATGAAAATGAGGGGTCACTCATTAAAATCCGTTCAGCCGTTTTCCCGTAATTTCCATTACCAGTTCTAATTATATATAGATTTAATAATTTAATTACTTTACCAAGATAAATTTCATATTTTGGCAAAATTTTCTTCCTGCTGGTCTCTAGTAACAACCTAATTACGAGCAATAAATCAGTGATAGTCGATTATAGGTTATTAAGAATCAGCTGTTGGGACAACAAGCAACAGTACTTAATTCTGAAGGACGAAAGAGGATGATATTACATTTTCTAAATATGTTTTGTATTTGTAGATATTATGTAGAGAGCACTGATATTGCTGAAATGTACTTCGTATCTGATGATGTTGGCGTAGACAAACGAAAACGTTCATACGTCTTTTAAATATGTAATGTGAAGGTGTAGCACCTTAAACATATGCTGTGAAGTCAGTGACTGAAATAAATACTTTTAAAATACAATATAGACTTCTCTGAAAATTAAAAATGAATTGCAAAAAAAAAAAAGTATTGTGAAGCTAAAAATGTGCTGTGAACTCCTTAGTTGCTTCGTACAGACATCTTTTTCTATTTTTAACTAGAAAATTACATTATTCTTACGCATTTATCTCAACAATAATTACAAATCACACCACTTCCACCGACTTAATTATTTGCAGTTCAATTTTGCATCCTAATGTACAGTCTTGGAGAGATGACAACACATTTTACAAAATGTCGCCGTCCGCTTGAGTACACTTGGCCGCACGCTTGTGAACGGCACTCGTCGCTCTACGTAACTGCTCTTTGATTTCTGTAGCGCTAGCGCTGGCTGCTGACTGCACGCTGACCAAGATCACGCGTTCACAGCAATGCGTTCCAATAACGAAACGTAACTCTCTAAATATTGAGAAGGACCCATGTTTATATGACATTTTTTGCTCAGTATGTCTTTGAAATAAGCTCCGTAAAGGACGGTAAATCCTCGTTAATCACCCTATATAAAAGATAATACAGTCACCATATAATCTTAAGTAACATAATTTTAACAAGACATTATTTAAAAAAAAAATGAAGTCTCTGTCTCCACGTAGATTTCTTTTGTAGAATTATAGCCAATCCTCGCACACCATAATATTCTAATAATTACATATGCAATACAAAGGAAAAATCTCAGCAGTAACTCTGTAGTCGTTAATTGAAAGAATTTCGTAGTCTGAAGCAAGCAACTCCACTTGTCTTTTCTCTTAGTTTTCCCACGTTTAATTAATTTTTTATATTCTAGAACCAAGAAGAATATCCCGCTAAATATAATTCTTCCCAACAATAAGCATTTCAGTATACAGCCCTAGCACGTATATATATATATTCGCAAAACACAATGATGGTTATTTTGCGCGGTGTAAATGCTATACACGCAAAATGCCTCTAATCGGCTTTTAGAGCACTTAGATTCGGTTTACCTACTACTCGGTGTTTCCATGGATTCATCCCTTATAATACCTACGCTTTTCTTTTGTTTTTCGAACATACAGCCATTTGAAACTCAACAGGGGTCTCTCTCGCGGCTCTAATACCACAGCGCAGGTTGTTTGTGGCACTTGAAAATTAAATCCAATGGTTAAAAAATGTTTGGTATATAAATGCATTAAAGCATAGGTAAAGTTAATACCTGGAGAACAGGGGAGGATTTTCAGCGATGGAGTCTGTAATATAAGGCATTAACTTTTAATTCTCTCTTTTTTCCGGGGTAGGAAGCATTTTCGTAAGTCTATTCACTGGAAAAGAGCTAGAATTTTTTTCCCCTCAGTACCAAAACTGGCCCAATCCATGAATACAATAGCACTGCCATATCCAGATGGTAGTAATGTAGCAAACCGAGCGTCGACGTAAGAAAAAACAAGTACGAGGTACATTGGACTGTGTTTGCGCTGGTGTAACTCAAATAATTTCAACCATTCTGAAGTACAGTAGCCTATGTAAGCTCTGTAACACAAGACATGTTACGGGCGCCAAGACATGCTTCACTTGCACGTCGAGTCAAGGCTTTCATACGGTATTTGTTTTTGGGGATCTGAACCATGCTGAATGATATATTTATTGCTCAAAAGCGTATTGTCAGATGCATAGCGGGTGTTGACAGTAGGACCTCTTGTAGGGAACATTTTTTATAATATAATATTCTTACTGTTTATGGTTTATATATTTTTAATATTTTACTACTAATTTATAAAAATCTGTCTGATTTTCATCAAAATTGTGATTTCCATACCTACGACACTCGTAACAAAAATAGTTTAACTATTCCAGCTCACCACCTTACAAACACTAGTAGAACATATATGGTCTTTGGTATCAAAATATACAACAGTTTGCCCTGATGGCATCAAATATACAAAAAATTATCTGAAATTTAGGAATTATATAAAAACGAAATTAATAAAATTGTGTCCCTACAGTCTTGAGGATGCACGCATGGACCCTTGAAATGAATAATGTTTTTTTATATTTGACTTATTTTACATTAAATTGTAATTGTATATATTTGACTATGTCTATGCATACATTATGCCATCGACAATAAAGTTCTATCTATCTGTCTGTCTGTCTGTCTGTCTGTCTGTCTGTCTGTCTGTCTGTCTGTCTGTCTGTCTGTCTGTCTATCTATCTATCTATCTATCTATCTATCTATCTATCTATCTATCTATCTATCTATCTATCTATCTATCTATCTATCTATCTATCTATCTATCTATCTATCTATCTATCTATCTATCTATCTATCTATCTATCTATCTATCTATCTATCTATCTATCTATCTATCTATCTATCTATCTATCAGTACAATATCGTCTGCACGCGTATTTTGTCCTTGAGGCACGTTAACAAGGACTACATCTAGGTATATAAAGGCAGTAATTTATCAAAACTTTAATATTTACTTCACAGGTTCATTCAGTTTCGTTCACATCGTATCTAAGACTGCTATATGCAGAATATCTACAGATTAACTACTTGGTAACAGCGAATTACTTCGCCAAATATACACCGTGTCCACACTCAGAGTATACAGAAATAATAGCTTATAATTTCCCAACCGTATATTATAATTCCTTGAAATAAAGCTCAATCAATATAAAAACTCTCCAAGATTTCGTTTCATACCATTTCCATGGTCATTGTTGTTGTTTCAAGCTTATTGTCGCATGGCCATTGTTGTGTGAAATGTTTCGTTTCAAGTTTATTGTTGCATGAATGAAAATTTGTATTTATCGGTAGTAATGTCACGAGAAGTCTGAGATTTGCCGATAAATCCACGAGCGAAGCGAGAAATCTTAGACCTCTCGTGACATTATTATTAGGACTATTTCGTGAATAAAATAAAAATGTAAAAATATATCGCTAAAATTCGATCACAAAATGTTAATAATTGTATATTAACGAATACTTAACCTATTTAGATATTGTAAAGTTGAAATAGCCTACTCGTAGATGAATATCGATTACTGCAATAAAGAAATTCGAAGTTATTATTCAGTAATGCCAATTGCGAAAAGCGAAATACAGGTTTAACAGTGTTAATTACATGTACTACACTTTTCTCTTATTATTATAACATAAATACATTTTCATTATCTGCTGAAATCATAATTTAATTTAACAGTAACAGTGGGGACAGTTATATACGAATGCTTATGTATTCACAGCGAGACATGTTGCTACACAGTGAAGCCATCTCTGAATAGATAGGCCTAATTAATTCACGAATTTTATTACGCCATACGGAAGGCAGTTTGATCAAAGACCTTATTATTACTATGCAAGGCCTTTGGGTTTGATATACGATGATGTTATATAAATTTGAACATCTGACTTTCTATTAATTGTTTCATTTCATTCACTAAATACAAATTTTATAGGCTACAATTATAGGTTAAGTTACCTGTGGGAGCAGGCCCAATGTCAGCTGTGCCTTACTTCGACCGTTACAATCAGTGCTACAAGAAAGCATTTTTTATAGCTCGACAAACGCATTCTCGCTGTAGTGTGAAACGGAACTAAAGCTGCATCTACACAGTTCAATATTTCAATCGCGTATGCGTGTAATCTGGGAAGAATATTGAAAGAATCAAGTTTAAAAGGTACGTTCAATTAAGATGCATGAAGATTTTGTGTCTACATGGTGCGCCGTTTTGAACGTCGTCTTCACTGCGAAAATATATTAATTAATATTAAATATCAATCTTGCATTCATTGCTTTAAAGTTGAAAGAAAGTTTAACCGTGTAGTTGCATCTTAATGTATTCATGATTATCAATTTACGGGGAAAAGTTGGCGACAACGACTAAACAAAAGAAAACCACAATAACATGTATCCACATAAACAAAACAGCAAGCAATGATCAGGCTTTTTGTTTTACCTTTTGGAGCTCAAGAAGTTTCTTATTTTTTTTTTCTTTTTACTTGTTCTCTTAAAGCACCTGCTTGAGTTTCGGCGTGTGAATATTCTTTACTATCTTACTTTCAACACTTTTATTTCAAATAATTAATTTTTTTTTAATTATAGACTTTTCCAGGTTTCCCAGGTCAAAAGTAAATTTTAGCATAATTTCAAGTTTTCCAGGTTTCCAAAGCCTGTATCAGACACCCTGTGTGAATAACCAAAAATCAAATACGATAAAAATAACAAAACTCAATTATTGGTGACCTACTTTTTCAGAAGGTGAGGATGATAAAGGGGCAATTGTGCAGGGCGTTGGAGGTAGGACGAGGGAACAACGGAAGAACCCCGAAATCAACACTTAGAACCCAGGCTTTGATCAGCATAAATACAACTTTGCCATCGCTGATATTTGAACTTGAATTCAACTGAACCACCAAGGTAGTTAAGTCGGCTCAATCTTTTAACACACGGATGAAAATCGTAAGCTTTTATTCTATGCCAACTTAACTTTCCTTTTACAATACTAAGCAGTGTTCGACTTTTCAAGAGAAATTTAGATCTAATGACTTTTTAATGTTCCCCATGCTAAACGTATTCTCATTTATTCACAACGCTTTCTTTATAGATGGAATACATAATTTACATCTCATGTGGAGGCTAATTTGAAAGTATTGTTCTGCCATTCGAACTGAGAAAATTAACCCCCAGAAAAGAGGGTCTGGCGTGACATATTTTCAACCATATCGCCCGCATTTCACGAGGTTAGGCGTAGGTACGTAGCTGGCTGTATCTTCGATACTCTTGGGACCCTAAATTAACTCCGTTCGTTGGTTGGTTGGATGATCAAGTTTGCGAGACCATGGAGAAAAAAATACGTAGAATATACGACAGGAAGAGTTACACTGACTAAACATGGGCATTTAGTGCAGAGGCTGCAAGTCACAGAGCCCGGACACTGCTTGTCAAAATATCAAATTAAACGTTACGGCTTCTGTTACTTCTCCATTTCACTACAGTGATAGTGATAGATTTATTGATATTAGCTCACGAAAGTACAAACTTAATAATTAAAAAAAATGATCTATATACAATAGTAATATACGTTACAAGAGCGGTATGTTGACGTTTTCATGGTCGAGGAAAAGATTAAAAAAGCGAAAGTAGTTGAGCTTTTTTAATTTCCGAGAACATGTAAACAAACATACCGCTCGTGTATCGTACATTATTTTGTGCGAAGATCGTTTATTACATACCTGAAAGACGAATTTCTAATTAGTTGCAATGAAAACTCCATGTTGGTTTCTGTTTAATGACGGCAACTTCGGAAAACCAAAATATATTTCTTCAACATTGTTGCTATAAAATGTTTTCTGTGTTTACTACACTCCAGCAGGCCGTGATATACGTCTGTCTTTTTTTTCCCCCAGTCTATAAATGCGAACTTAAAACAAACGGTAAGGTTATGTAATGATTTATTTTTCATTTTAATATTTTAACAATATTCTTTATATAACATATTGCAGTAATAACATCCGCATCTGGAATCTTGTTGATTTT
The DNA here is from genome assembly GCF_040183065.1 of Periplaneta americana. Taxonomy (NCBI): domain Eukaryota; kingdom Metazoa; phylum Arthropoda; class Insecta; order Blattodea; family Blattidae; genus Periplaneta; species Periplaneta americana. The sequence goes on from NC_091128.1 coordinate 169,783,933, forward strand.
TTCACGGCTTCCTTAATGTTACTTGAATCAGGAATGCAATAAGTTTCGTGGAGTAGTAGACTTTACTTAATTTTTGCAAATATTTAAAAATAATAATTAACATTGCAATTTAGGTGAAATTGCAGTGGTAAGTTTCCAATTTATAATTATTACAATGTTAAACGTCTCTAAAAATAATATGTTAAAAGCCTAAAGCAGTAAAATGAATGTCGCGCTTAAGCGGTAAGAAGAGGGAAATTATGTGTGTTAGGTTGGGAATATTGAATGTGGTATTTCACACTTACCGCGTATTGGTTCTGTGCGGAAAACAAGCAAATACGCACGATCTCGCACAATAGTAATATACGTTACAAGAGCGGTATGTTGACGTTTTCATGGTCGACGAAAAGATTGAAAAAGCGAAACGTAGTTGAGCTTTTTAAATTTCCGAGAATTGAAAGAAAACATACCGCTCGTGTATCGTACATTATTTTGTGCGAATATCGTTTATTACATACCTGAAAGACGAATTTCTAATTAGTTGCAATGAAATCTCCATGTTGGTTTCTGTTTAATGACGCCAACTTCGGAACACCAAAATATCTTTCTTCAACATTGTTGCTGTAAAATGTTTTCTGTGTTTACTATACTCCAGCAGGCCGTGATATATGTCTGTCTTTTTTTTCCCCCAGTCTATAAATGCGAACTTAAAACAAACGGTAAGGTTATGTAATGATTTATTTTTCATTTTAATATTTTAACAATATTCTTTATATAACATATTGCAGTAATAACATCGGCATCTGGAATATTGTTGATTTTTTCACGGCTTCCTTAATGTTACTTGTATCAGGAATGCAATAAGTTTCGTGGAGTAGTAGACTTTACTTAATTTTTGCAAATATTTAAAAATAATAATTAACATTGCAATTTAGGTGAAATTGCAGTGGTAAGTTTCCAATTTATAATTATTACTATGTTAAACGTCTCTAAAAATAATATGTTAAAAGCCTAAAGCAGTAAAATGAATGTCGCGCTTAAACGGTAAGAAGAGGGAAATTGTTATGTGTGTTACGTTGGGAATACTGAATGTGGTATTTCACACTTACGGCGTATTGGTTCTGTGCGGAAAACAAGCAAATACGCACAATCTCGCACAATAGTATTTATAAATAATAAATATACAATTTCTTAAACAAATTAATTTATCGCAAATCTCAGTAATTATTTGTTTAAACTTGCACTTACGTCTAGTTTTAGTGAATGTTTAAACAAATCGTGATAACTATTAAAACTTTAAAACTTATGTATCTGCTCTCTTTCATCCTCTTTCATCTCTCACCAACGACCCAGACTCTGATTATTACCAACCTGGAGAAGATATTCATTTAATGAATAATGCTCAACTTTGTGATTCGTACGGGACCTGGCACTAACAAAAGGCCAAGCTGAACTGCTCGGTTCACGTCTTAAACAATTTAATTTCCTTGCACTGGTTACAAAGACTTCACAGTTTCAGCACAGATATAAAGAACTTGTGAAGTTCTTTGCAATGAGTGATACTATTTGATAATGCATTGACATTCAAGATCTTATGTCAAGCTTCGGGGTAGAACACAGCATTGAAGCATGGCGACTGTTCATAGACTCACCTAAGACAAGTTCGAAGGTAGTAAATAATATTATTACACAATGGAAATAGATATGGGTCAGTACCGGTTCCATATTCTACGCACCTGAAAGATATGTACGAAACCATGTCGCTATTTCTTGAAAAAATACGCTACCGCGAGGGCAATTGTCGTATATGTGGTGATTTAAACGTTATCACTATTCTCATGGGAATGCAGACAGAGTACAGCAAGTATTGCTGCTTCATCTGCGAGTGGGGCATCAGAGATAGAAAGAACCATCACAGAAAGAACAATTGGCCGTTCAGAAATAGAATGCAGCCTTCGTGTGCCGTTGGTTGAGCATGATAAAGTTATCATGTCACCGCTTCATATACAGCTGGGGCTCATGAAGAATTTCGTGAAGGTACTAGAAACCGACTCAGATGCTTTTTGGTACCTGTGTAACAAGTTTCCAGAGTTGAGTTACACGAAAGTGAAAGGTGTGTTCATAGGTCCACAAATGAGGAAGACCATTGCAGACAGCCACTTCCAAGACTTACAGGATGGTACTGAAATATTACTACTATAATTACGTGTCATGTGGTGCAATTGCATCATTTTCTTAGCTAAAGCCATGTTCGTTAGTACTCCATGTAGCAATGAATGCTCTACTGAAACTCCTGTCTGTGAGTTCTTAAACATAATGGTTGATGTCGTATATCTCAAGAACGGTGGGTAATAGAGACAAATGGTTTGCATATTTGGAATCGGCATGTTTCAGTTGTCTTAGAACGCCTGTTGGGTGCCAAGATATCCACCGAAAGTGTTTTTTTGTTATTCAGTGTTACCTGCCTTCCCTCACTCATCCATTTTCCATCCATCCGTGCATCAATCCATCATCATTTGTTCATTCACCAATCCATCAATAAATTTACTCATCTACCGATCTATCTATTTACTTATCCACCTATCTATTCATCCATCTCCATCCATTTCTATCTATCCATCCACCAATCTCCATCCATCCATCAACCCATTCATTTTTATCTATCCATCCATCTCCACCCATCCATCCATCTCCATCCATCCATCCACTCACCCATTTCTATCTATCCATCCATCCATACGTCCATCCATTCATCCATCCACAAATCTACTCATTTACCTACCCATTCTTCTTCATCCACCCATCTTCTATGTTGAATTGGTTTGATGTTTTTTTTTTGTATAATTCCTACATTCAGATTTGAACTTACTTTCTGGTCAGCAATAATCCCTATCTATTTTACTGCTTCTAAAGACCTCCGTATCTATGACGCAAGCTTCAAAATTGTCATTACTGATGATGTAACAAAATACAGAAATAAAACCACAACATTGCACATTTAACAGCTCTAGCAACTGGTGTGTTTAGCACCTAAACTATAATTTTAGAAGCAATATGCCGTCTTTTATAATTTACGAATAATTTTATTGTTGGGGGGGGGGGAGAAAAAAGACGAGGCATTTGCGAATCCTAAATATTTCGATGTTTACGCAGGCCATGAAAGAGACAGAAGAACGAATAAATAAAACACGTGACAGTCGGGGGTTGTGGTCTTCAACTGTTCTGGTGTGATAGGTCCGCCCAACACGAGCGGAGGTTTATCACTTATTTACACCAGTTTCAGTCGCTTTTTCTGTCTGTCTTTGTCCCTCCCGTTGCATGCATCCAACGTGTGTTACTCTATGAAAGGGGAAGAGGGTGCTACATTCCATTAGGAGCTTTCAAAACGTCCGTTCTTTTGCGTTCAGTTCCGTAAATTTTTGACACGTTTCTCTTCTTTTTTTCCCCCTCCTACTTCTGGTGGAGCAGATGAGGAGGTTAAGAGCCTCTGGAGGATTTCCTATCCCTTTTTTTACCTTTATTTCATTCTGTTCTAAAACGCAAGTTGTTCTAGCGAATGACGTTTCATATCATATACGTGATATGCTGCATGATGGCTAGGTAAATAATAAACAACGATAGTTTTCCGAGTGGGAATAATATAGCCGTTTATGTATTGGACAGACCTATTAATAATTCACGCACTGCGAGCGGGATACACACCGACACGAACTGCTGCATGTGCGACGGGGAAGAGCTTATTTTTATTTACTTATTTTTTAGGTCCCTACGGTATATTAATTTAGCTATCCGTAACCTAATATACAGAGTGTCTCAAATTGATGTATACCCTCTTTGAAACACTATTTCTCAGCAAAGAAATGAGATAGAAATAGGACACTTTTGAGTCGTTTTTAAATTTTCAATGAACGTCGGCCATTCTCACAGGAATCCACAACAGGGAAAATATACAGGGACATCATTTTATTCGGTCAGCGCGTCTGGCTGCGAAACCAGGTGGCCCGGGTTCGAATCCTGGTCGGGGCAAGTTACCTGGTTGAGGTTTTTTCCGGGGTTTTCCCTCAACCCAATACGAGCAAATGCTGGGTAACTTTCGGTGCTGAACCCCGGACTCATTTTACCGGCATTATCACCTTCATATCATTCAGACGCTAAATAACCTAGATGTTGATACAGCGTCGTAAAATAATCCAATTAAAAAAACATCATTTTATTTTTATTCAATTTTTATTGTAGGCCTACCTGAGTTTTTGAATGTACTTCACTCCCACATCCTCTACTAGTGAACTTCCAATCGTCCTCCACACAGAACCAAGGTCGCGTGTGCAATCAAAGTCGCCTTACGGCCATAGTAAACAGTACTGAGTTAGTGAGTATAGTACGTTCCAGATATACGTTCGCGTTTTCCAGTGACGAAAGAGCTTTCAATATTGAATCATATTTTCGCACAGGTACTGTCGTCCGTTTGCCTATGTTGCATCCCGATTTCCCCCACCCGCTTCTACTGCCCCTCCGTAAAGACTAGTGGCTGGGCTGTCTTAGCTCTTTTCTGAAAACATTAATTTCTCTTAGGAATTGGACGTCTACGTAATATTATAAAACTGTTTAAAATAACTTAAATAAAAGAGCCTCGTTAAGTAATTAATTATCACGTTGATTTCCTCCCTTTCTACGATCCTGCGACATAACCACTTGGACGGACAGTAGATAGCATATCTGAGTAATTTTATCTTTTCAGATCGGGCAGAAGTGGAGATTAAATTTACAGTACGTAAGGTACTCTTTTATACAGTAGGTACAAAATTATTTCAACATAAGTTACTAGTACGAAGGACAAAACTTGTAATTGGAATTAGGTACAATAGTTTATAGTACGATAATATGCACAAAAGAACTGAAACCTGTATCGAAATGAACGGCCACCATTTTCAAAAATGTGTTTAAATATCCATATTATGATTATTTTTCAATTTAACTTTATTCTCTATATTGTACGATAATGTACTGTAGACAGTATAATATACAATGCATAATGAATACGTCCGAATGGATAGCTCAGTTCGTGAGTAAAAACACTCATTGTTAATACAGTACTGTATTTTGATTAAACAAAAACCTAATGAAAATGATCAAACTCAAAATCGCGATATTTCCTACTTTACGTAAATGGATGAACTACTTTCTTCCCTCCTATACCTAGTAAAGTGATTTGTTTGTATTTTACGCCAGTATCATCGAACTCCAGTCGTGGAAGGGTGTAGCAAACGGTGTTTCCGGTTCTCAACCGTTAATCCAAAGGTATAGCCAGGTTAATATTAGAAATGTTAGTAACAATAAAATGATGTCCCTGCATGAAGTTGCCATTTAAGAAAAAACCTGACGTGATGATGAAAAATGGATATGATTTATGGATTCAGCACCCTCAAGTTAATGAAGATCAGCTGTTCCTTTTCAGTCAGCAAAATTGACTTATGCCAGTGTAACCATAGCGTCCTGTGAATTACATTGCCCAACTAAAGAAAATCATTAAACTTTTACAGAACATCAAACCTAAAAAACAGAGATTACTTACGGGACGACTTAATACCACAGTCCACTATATACAGTCACGAAGCTCAATACTTACTAAAAATGCAAACACATAGTTTCTCACCACCAGGATCGCTACTATCGCCTCATCACAAACCCTTTCCCCAGCAGACGATAAAATGTATTGTACTTTCGATATCGTATTCTTTTGAAAAATTTAACACCTTCCTTCCACTATTGAAATGTGAAATACATAAGATTTATATACCATACTATTTTCATGAAGTATATACTATATTTTATAAACTCACCTTCCTGGATCTTTCGGAAGAAGGATAACTCTGACCTCTTTTTCTTACAATATTTATAGTACCACAAACGTCTCCTTGTCACATATTATTATTCAAATTATTGTATTTTAGCCTTTTACAGTTATTACAACCGATAACGAACATTTCACAGTTTACACAACTTTTCACAACAAAGCGAAATACGGCATAGTCAATGCCTTTTCGATCTAGACCAGGCCGTAATGTTTGTTCGGGTTTTCTATTTCAGTGTATGGAGCTCAGTGAAATATTATATTATAACTTTATTGCTTATCATTGCTAAGCTTTATTTAGTGTAATGTGTCCATAAGTTCCGTTTACTTCTTGTAACATAATATGTTGCAGAAATAATTACAAAACTGTGTTATTTTAATGTGAAGAGAATTTTACGTGTTAACATAATCTGTTCGCATCAACATTTTGAGTTTAGAATGGAAGCTATTTTGAGGTTCAATAAAAACGAATTTATATTGTGATTTTAATTTAGCACATCTACCGTCCTTAATTGTAGACAGAAAATTTATCCTACCACTCCTGTGAAATTAGTGTACGTACGATTGTGGTACTTCGTCTCTTATGTAGTAGAAAAGGGGCAGAAAGGGGCAACTGGTACAGTAAACATAACCTATAATTTCAACATATCTAAACATTCGTGCGGTGCAACTGAAAATTACTGAATCGTGCATAAATGAATGTACAAGAATTTCGCAATATTTAATCGAAATAAAGGCAGGTATTACACAAACGAACAACGTAATTTTTACACCAAAAATATTACACCTTAACTCGCAAGGAATTATGTCTGAAGTGTCCCCTAATCATTGTTTTAAATTTTATTAATGCAATTACACTACATTTTAGAAAAATATATGTTACTCTTTATGCATTCCAATTCATTTATATGGTTGAAACGCCGCCCTTCGTGATCGAGTTAAGCAAGTCACATGGCCTGCCTTACGTCCTTTATTATATCACGATGGCAGTGACACAGTCTATTGTTCCTAGTACTCACAGCGCTCCAAGCGGCTAGCAACTATCGCGAGACATGCAACTCGCAAAAAAATCATCCCAAGCTTCATGACTGTATATATTATCATCATCATCATCTGTGGTCATACAGCCCTTTTAGTTTAGCCTTGACCTCCTTAAGAATTGCCGCCCAATCTTCCCTCTCTAGGGCTCTCCGTCTCCATCTCTTAATTCCTGCTTTAACTAGATCATCCTGAACATCATCCAACCATCGTAGTTTTGGTCTTCCTGCTCTTCTTTTACCACTTAGCGTGGCATCTAGTAATCTTTTAGGAATATTATTATTGTCCATTCTGATAATGTGGCCCAGCCACTCCAGCCGTCTAATTTTTATATCAGTGACAATACTTGAATCTTTATACAGTTTTTGTAGTTCAGAATTGGTCCTAATTCTTCACTCTCCCTTATCATAAATAGGGCCATAAATTTTTCTTAAAATTTTCCTTTCCCACGTATTTAAGATGGTTATTGCTCGTTCAGGTAGAGTCCAGGTTTCGCTTCCAAAAGTCACTGTAGGTTTAATAATTGTTTTATAAATCTTCACCTTCATTTTTTTGGAGATATATCTGGTTCTTATAATTTTATCTAATGCTCTGAGGCTTCGATTGCCAATGGCTATTTTATCCTTGATCTCAGTTAATATGTTGTTATCCTCGGTGACTATCGAGCCGAGATATCGGAACCTTGACACTTTCTCAAAAGTAACCTCATTTAAGACAACAGTTTTTACAGTATTGTCTCTCGTGGTTATGTTATTCATATACTTTGTCTTTGTTCTGTTAATATTTAAATTTGAAGCATTTGTCTCATTATGTATCTGTTTGAGGACATCATCTAAGGATGACACATTCCGTGCAAATACAGCTACATCATCAGCAAAAGCAAAGTATTGAAACATTCTATTAAATATGGTTCCCCCTGGATTAATGGCAATCTTTCTAATAACTCGCTCTAGACCAATATTAAATAAGAGTGTTGATAAGGAGTCACCCTGTCTAATTCCATTATGAGTTATGAACTTTTCTGATAATTTATTCTGTATTTTAACTTTATTTTGTGTATTCATTAAGGTCATCTTGGTTAAGGCAATTAACTTTCTAGGGATTCCAAATTCTGCCATTGCATCAAATATATAATTCCTATTTATTGTATCAAATGCTTGTTTAAAATCAATATACAACTGGTGTAACGGTAAGTTAAATTCATAAAATTTCTCTAAAATCACTGTATATATTATACTGTGATAATACTCTGTTTTTTCTGTTATTGTCATCAATCTATTGATATTACTGCGTTACCTATGTTCGAGAATGATCAGTTGACCACAATAAGCGGCGAGCACTGTATTGAAAAGAGCTTTAAACGTTTTAAGCGCTTTTACGTCCACAAAGACGTAATTCCGAGTGTTTCTGCAGTGCCGACTTCAAAGGTATGAACAGGAAGGCATCCAAGCACACGCCCCTGTGTGTACAGAGCTCCGACCTGTGATGTAGCTCCCATCACGTTGATAGTTGTGAAGCCCTTTTATTCCAGTTCGAGACATGTCACGTGTGACGTCATGACAGGTATCCCGCTGCTAAAGTCATTTGGGACTCACAAGTCCAGGAAAAAAAGTTAGGACGGCATGCCGGGAAAGTAATGGAATATTCTGTGAAGCGTGAAAGATTAAATAAAACTTCACCTCAAAATATTAAGAGCAGTAGTGAACTTTTTTTTTTATTTCGTTCCTTAGCAACCAGTCGACTTGAATGGGCCAGTAAATGTTTTGGAACTGACAGTCACGCCTGAGTTGAAGGCATTTCTTTGAATTCACAACTGAATTCCACGTCTTCGACATCAAATTACTCTGAAATCAATCGATGGACCTTGTATTCGATTTTCTTCTTGTTCTTCATCAACTATTACCTAAGATTTTTTTAATCGCCATACCCCACCAATAAAGAAACATCAATCTTCGCTTTCTTACCGTGAACTGAACCCCTGTCCACTAAACTTCTAAGCAAAACCAAAGGTTCTAAAAAAATTAATAAATTATTACTAACAGCGACAACAATAAAACAAAAGGATTAATAAAAATGATTGCTATGAACATGGCACGTAGTTAACTTCCCATTTTATGTTTCACGCATTTCCTAACAGGGAAGATGCAGCCCACTAGATTCATTCTATTGCCATCTAAAAGCTATTTTGTCGTCGTATATTTTGTAGCAAGAAGACCGTGACATAACCTATGCATTATTTTGTTCTGTGCTGTGCATCATGGAGCAAGTTTTATTTGATGATATTCTAATATTGAGTGTTGAGGAAAATCCTTACGTTTACGATAAGCGACGTGCCTCGTATAAAGATGAGGAAATGAAGGAGAATACGTGGCTTTCAATAGCTGCATCTTTGAACACCGATCGTAAGTGAATCATATTTTATTACTGTATTGGTTGTATTACACACTACATATTCATGCTTCAATTCAATAACTACTGTTGTGTTCATTTTTGTTCTATTACAAATGTTTCTTCTCTAATTATTTTACGTTATGGTAGACTTAAAATAGGTTGTGATAATAAAGATGCATGGGCATATTTATACAGGGACATCATTTTATTTTTACTAACATTTTTAATATTAACCTGTCTATACCTTTAGAGAACCGGAAACACCGCTTGCTCCCCTCTCCAAGACTGGAGTTCGATGATACTGGCGTAAAACACAAATCACTCTACTAGGTATAGGAAGGAAGAAAAGTAGTTCATCCATTTACGTAAACTAGGAAATATCGCGATTTTGAGTTTGATAATTTTCATTAGGTTTTTCTTTAATCAAAGTACAGTACTGTATTAAGAATAAGTGTTTTTACTCACGAACTGAGTTATCCATGCGAACGTATTCATTATGCAGTGTATATTATACTGTCTACAGCACATTAGCGTACAATATAGAGAAAGAAGTTAAATTGAAAAATAATCATAATATGAATATTTAAACACAATTTTGAAAATGGTGGCCGTTCATTTCGATACAGGCTTCAGTTCTTTTGTGCATATTATCGCACTATAGACTATTGCATCTAACTCCAATTGCCAGTTTCGTCCTTCGTACTAGTAACTCATGTTGAAATAATTCTGCACCTACTCTACGTACTGTGAATTCAATCTTCACTTCTGCCCGACCCGAAAATATAAAATTACTCAGACATGCTATCTACTGTCCGTCCAAGTGGTTATGCCGCAGGATTGTAGAAAGGGAGGAAATCACGTGACAGTTAATTACTTAACGAGGCCCTTTTATTTAAGTTAAATTAAACAGCTGTATAATATTACGTAAACTTCCAATTCCTAAGAGAAATTAACGTTTTCAGAAAAGAGCTAAGACAGCCCAGCTATTACAGAGGGGCGAGCAGAAGCAGGTGGGGGAAATCGGGATTCGACGTAGGCAAACGGACAGTACTTGTGCGAAAATATGATTCAATATTGAAAGCTCTTTCGTCACTGGAAAACGCGAACATATTTCTGGAACGAACTATACTCAGTAACTCAGTACTGCTTACTATCTGCGGTCTTGGTTCTGTGTGGAGTTGGAACTTCCTTAGTAGAAGGGGTGGGAGTGAAGTACATTCAAAAACTCAGGTACAATAAAAATTGAAGTAAAAATAAAATGATGTCCCTGTAGTACCGTACCTAATGAAATGTCTCAGTTGAAATTTCGAAGTTGATTAACCTGTGTTTATATTGGCTGCCTTGTACTCATGAGAGAACGCCATTGGTCAATTATACAGAAATAACATCAGAATGCGTAATATCGACTTTACATATCGTTATTGACATGCATATCGATATGCATAGTAATAATAATAAATGTTTTATTTAACGACGCTCGCAACTGCAGAGGTTACATCAGCGTCGCCGGATGTGCCGGAATTTTGTCCCGCAGGAGTTCTTTTATATGCCAGTAAATCTACTGACATGAGCCTGTCGCATTTAAGCACACTTAAATGCCATCGACCTGGCCCGGGATCGAACCCGCAACCTTGGGCATAGAAGGCCAGCGCTATACCAACTCGCCAACCAGGTCGACGATATGCATAATCGTCTACGTTCTCGGTTTATTGTGAATCAAAAATTTTCATATTCACGTCCTCTGCTTCTCGTTTTCATTCTGGTTCTCGTTCTCGGTTTGTGAACCAGCCTTAACATTCCAAAAAATGCGAAAATAAACTGAGGTAGCAAAGTTGTTCATATATCATAGTCCTACCTATTGAGTAGAAATAGAGTAATATTCCTATGATCCTAATGCCGTGTTTTGCAGTTGAGTAGAATAACGGTAACATTCCAGGGGCCTCTTTCTCAAAACTCATGTAGTAGTAATACTAGTCTGTACAGTAGTAATGTTAGTTTATTTTACAAGTCTGTGTTTCTAGAAACTACAAGGGTAAAGTAATAGTTACCAGTTCACAGACTAGTAATATTGGTCGATTTCACCAGTTCATAAGTGATTCTGTTTCTCAAAACGCTAATCTAGTTGATTATACTAGTATTCAACAGGAATATTCCTACAAGACTCTAAAGACTGGTGATTTCTATATTATCAGTTACCAGTGACAACCTTTCTCAGATAATCAAAACAAAATATTGTATTTATTTTTTTAATACATGTGGTTTAGTGATTCCGATTGAAGTGATGAAGTAGTTGTGAGAAGAGCTAAAACTATATCGAGAAAGAACAATTATTATTCGTTTACGGGAGCATTTTTTTTTTAAATTTAATGAACAGTTTAGGTAAAGTGCTGAAAAGCTTGGAGTCAGCCTCGGTAGCGTACATGGTATAGCGCTGGCCTTCTATACTCGAGGTTGCGGGTTCTATCCCAAGCTACGTCGATAGCATTTAAGTGTGTTTGAATGCGACAGGCTCATGTCAGTAGATTTACTGGCATGTAAAAGAACTCCTGCGGGACAAAATTCTGGCACACCGGTGATGCTGATATAACCTCTGCAGTTGCGAGCATCGTTAAATAAACCATAATTTGAATTTTGAAAAGCTTGGAGAGTTGTTAAATATAGTGGAACCTGCTATAACAAGACATATTATCAGCAAAGCTTCAAATACAAATTGCTCTACAAATTGGGATGTTGATTATTTTCCAATGCCATCTGGTCTTTCTGTCCTAGACCAGCAACACTTGCAGAATATTTTCCTAATAATCTAATACCAATTCATCAACTGCAGTGAATTTTGCTGGCTTTCCTCCTCCACTGCCAGTTATTCTGGCATTGTCAACTTTAGCCTACAAATTAAATATAAAACGACACTGATTTATGAATAGATCAAATGTAAAACTGAAAAAAAAAAAAAAATTGCGAATTTTTCATGAAGTTATAAGTGGCATTCATGTCGGCAGTAGACCCACTAACTATATAATATGTTTATATTATGATACCACAGTCTAGTATATACAGTCACGAAGCTCAATACGTAGTAAATATACTTCCATAGATAGTTGCTAACTACTAGGGTCGCTAATATCGCCTCATTACATAACAATGCGAAATAGTGCCAGCTCGTTCAATTGTTCCTAGCACCCTCACAACTCAAGCTTCGTGACTGTATATACTAGACTGTGATTATACTGTGAACTTGAATTGGTACTCATCAAAGTTGCTTTCTTAATGTTGGGCCAGTAAGTGTCCCTAACGTATGCATAATCTTTGTTTTGAGGTATCAGTTCCACAGCCTCACACATTACAACATTTTTTGTCCATTCGTTTACTTTATAATTTTTTCTTATTGTACTTGAAAAGGCACCGAATAGTATATCCTTTGATTCATTAATCATATTGAGTATAGTTAATTTGCTTTCAATTGATGGAATTTTAATCGAAAAGAGAAATCAAAACCAAAACACAAACAACTTAGCCTTCTAACCTCAAATAATAATACCTATATACCAATTACTATAAACAAATGAACTCAATCAGCTGACTAGTGAAAGAGATCATGTGACTAGTGAAAAATTATCACAAGTTACTAGACTGGTAAAATAGTTTGAGAAACAGAATCTACTAGAGCTGGTGAAATATACTCTGGCATCTAGTAACTGGTGAACTGCTAAACTAGTATTTTTGAGAAACAGGCCCCAGGAATGTTACTTTTATTCCACTCAATAGTGGAGCACTATTGTGTTAGTTCTCATATAGTATGCTTCTAGCGCTGACAAGCACAGTAATAATCATTTAGTTTCTTAACTGTGTTAGTGCTTTGTTATTACAGGTGTTGCAGGTTATGTTTGATCATTTTTAGTAGATAATTTTAGGACGCTTTATCAACATCTAGGTTATTTACCGTCTGAATGAGATGAAGGTGATAATGCCGGTGAAATGAGTCCGGGATCCAACACCGAAAGTTAACCAGCATTTGCTCATATTGGGTTGAGGGAAAACCCCGGAAAAACCTCAACCAGGTAACTCGTCTCAACCGGGAATCGAACCCGGGCCACCTGGTTTTCCGGCCAGACGCGCTAGCCGTTACTCCACAGGTGTGAACTGTTTGATCGTCGGTATTCTGTCTGCAAGATTTGGAAAATAGTTTTTGAAGTTAGTGTCTTCGAGTAAAAAACAACAATGTCAGAAGAGAAAGATAATGAGCCAAGACGAAAGAAAGGAAAGGTGAACAAGAACACACATACAAAAGAAATGGAGAAAATATCTAGGAGTGGGGGAGAAGAGTTTGTAACCTACAAAGGTGTGTTAGTCGAGACCAAAAAAACAACATTGTAACACCGTTTTTTATGATTGTTTCTTTTTCCACATTGGAAAAAAGTATTTGTACAATTTTTCGACAGTTACGCTATAAAGACAACTTAGTAATTGTTCAAAATATTTCTGTTTATTTTAAGCAAAATTTCATTTGACTGGAAAAAGAGTAACATTCCCAAACTTTAAACAATCAAATCTAAAAAACAAATTTATATATTAACCTCTTCCCTTACTATATATTTTACCAGTTTTGTGAAAAAAAGTGTCGTATTTTTTTTATTTTCGTAAAGAGGTCATTTAATATTACAGAATCACTGTACATCACTAATTTTCTTACATACCTAAAAATCACTATGAAATAGGCATACATTCGTACCTGAATTATTATCCCGAGTTATCTCGTGCACCTTGATTCCAGCTCTGGTAGTTGTCCCACTTTGAGTTTCGCCTGAACTATTTACCAAGTTATGTTTTTTTTATGGATTAATTTATGAGGTACAATACCAGTGCTCTTATCAAGGCGTTAAATGTTGCTTGTCGTGTGATAGACTCGAAAGCAGGGTATTACGCACAGTGGCACATTGCATTCCGGACAGTAGTATCTGCTCTCCTATATGAGAGCGTTTTGGAAAGAATGGTGTAGCAGTCATTGAATATTTGTACCAGTACATCTGTTCTTCAGGTTTGTGAATAATGTTCTGCAGTATCACTATGCCCAAAAGTACACGTATTTCAGAGTCTGTAGTAGGCCTCCACGAATTATTTTCAGCATTCTGTGAACACTTATTAGCATGCCGAATCGTCTCCTCGAATATAATGTTGATGAGGTCATTATTAAAGAATAATTTTAGAAATTGAGAATTATCGTTATCAGAAACAATGTTAAAATTTCAGGGAATGGGGACCTCGGAGGTGCAGAAGAAATGGTGCCAGATGTCTTCTATTCAAACCACTGTCGAAAAGACGCGACATCAGCTGATCTGAATTTGTTTGTTGGTCTATAATTTCGTCTTCTGATACCGATGTTTCATTTCCTAATCTTCTACAGGAATATATTCCTGATCAAAAGTTTCGGAATCACTAACTTGATCCATCTTTACAGAAAACAGCACAAAAAACACTAAAGACAAACAGAAACCGCCAAAACTAACTAGCATCTACTCACTACTGTGTGTGAATGCTATATGAGCATAGAGTTCCACTCGCAAGGAAGAAGTAGAAAAAAAGCACCACCAGATATAGCAATATCACTAACTTCTGCAGCGATCTAGTGAGGAAAAGGTTAATGAAAGAATGGAAACTTATATATTCGGGATATAATCCTTAGCAGCGAAAATGGGACTCAAACGAGTTAACTCGGGTTAATAAATTTTTACACAAGTTAGCAACCCGAGTTAACACGGGTTAATCAGGGAAGTGGTTAACAAACAAATATAAAGGCTGAGATGCTTGTAACTAGTAGTAAATGTGACCCATTATAAGTTTTTTGATTAAATTAAAAATAAACTCACAAAACAGTTTTCTTTTATTCTCTCGAAAGCATGCTTTTGGAATGTTACCACTTTTCCACTCACCGATTCAATTATCCGCTAGAGTATTTCCTATAAAACTACACATTTCATTACAATTTAAATTCGTAAATAAAAATCCCAATATACTGTATATATCCGTACCAGAAATAAAATATACTGTACTAAGCGTAGAAATGGTTGATTCACCGCGTCCAATTGCTATATTATGTTATGTTATATTCTATTTAAGCGGTTAAATAATTTGTTTGGTGGTTTCAAACGTGGTTGTCAATTTACCTGTCTCAAATATCACATTACAGCTTTTGAACAGTTGCGAATCAAATCGAGTACAGAGTATATGATGCGAATATTGACAGTAAATTCAGTTATGGGTCCCAGAGATCCATTACAAAACTCGCTACAATTAAAAAGCAACAGCGAATCTTATTCCCTCTCTAACACTCAGTGAGAGGTCATAGGTTATCAGTCTCTTAATTATTCATGTAACTAATTAGGTGGAATATTCGCCGAAGCAAACCTAAGAGTTTATCCTGTGGGATAGGATAGGGCGCAGTTGCTTTCTGCACATGTAACAGGAATAATTTTATTATGAAATATTCCGATAAACCTATAGTATGATATCGTTATTACATTAACAGCGGGTTGCAAGAAAAACTAATAAATAGATTAAATTAATTTCCACGTCTTTGGCTAAAGATCTAGCACACTAGTTTTCCATCCAAGCGGCCCGGTTTCGATCCCCGGCCAGGTCGTGATGGAATTTTTGGTGCGCAAAACAGACGTTGTACAGGGGTTTTCTCGGGATACACTCGTTTCCTCTGTCATTCCACCAACACTCTCCACCTCTCCCTCATTTAAAAAAATGGTTTGACATAAATTATCTTTCTATCAACGAAAATAAAACCATAATTATTCCATTCTCATTATCCTACATCTATATTAAGTATTAAATTACATAATTCTAATTGTTGTATTATACAGTGTAAATGTCCGATTATTAAAGAGTCCTCTGAAGTTAAGTATTTAGGCATAATTTTCGATAATCATTTAAAATGCAACTAACACATTAATTACCTTTGTAATAAATTACGTGGAATAATATATTATTTTGTTTTATTGAGGAATTGTCAATAGGTTTATTACGCACAATATATTTAACTTTATTTCAATCGGTAATTATGTATGGAATTATAGGATGGGGTAGCTCATTTAAATCCAATTTTAATGCACTTTATTTATTACAGAAGAAAATAATTAAAATATGTCTTCTTCAATTCGCTCCTCAAATATTAATTGTCAATATTACAGATATTATTCTGTAGGACAAATTAATAAATCTATAATATTCTCATAGCTGCAGTGCAAATGGCTGTACAGATTACTGTGCACTTAACTGCGGAATCCCGGCCAACAAGTCACTCAACTGAGTGCGCTCCTAGTATAATGGCAGTTGACATTGGACATACACGTCAACATACATGCCTAACTTGGAGTCAGGCCACAAAGGGAAATATTGAAGGAGTAGGGTTTGGTCCGGTGCTGTGGATTGAATTCGGCGTAGCTCAGTAGTCAGAGCGCTTGGTACTTAGAACCAAGGATCCGGGTTCGATCGCCGGCGCCGGAGCGAATTTTTCTCCTCAAATATCAATTGTCAATATTACAGATAGGCTATTATTCTGTAGGAGAAATTAATAAATCTATAATATTACTCACAGAGCATAATATAAAATAATATGAATACTTGCACTATGCAAAAATTTTTCTGAGCACTGTATAATGATCCTACGTGACCCATTACATCGCTTGGAGAAATTGTTATATCAAAATACATGTCAACGATTGTTCAGACTCCATGTAAAGATGGAGATAAGAATACTTGTACGATAATGGTTGTGTCGATGAATATCTGTAACAAGGCTCCTATGAAGAAAACAATAGCCTTATAAAAGAACCGCAGTAAAATATTAAATTGTTGTTTTCAAATGACCCGTTTTCAAAGCTCTGTATTAGATAACGGACAGATAAGGTAATTACAGCCAATATACTATTAAATTATATATAGACGTTTCAATACTTGATTAACGGTCTAAATTAAGATTCCGTCGTAACCTGTCATAAAATTACAGGCACTACTATCAACAGTAAAGTTTTTATCAACAGTAATCTCACTAGACGTTTTGATTTATCTAGAGAAAATCAAAACTCGAGTGGGATTTAATTGACTATTACACGATTAGAAGAAAGTATATAAAGATTAGAAGTAACGAAGTACTCCAATACAATAAAATATTAATTGACTTACGAAAATAAAACTGTCTTCAAATGTATTATTGTACCATCTCAACATTACAAATATTACGCTAGATGCATGCTAGATGGCAGTAGTGAGCAATGCCTTCTCGTCGAGAAGTTCTCGATCTATTATACACGATGGCAATGTTACTAGTCAAGAAGGCTTTGTTGATTCAGTTTCATTTTTATTAAAATGCAACATTCCACTTCAGTTATCCGAATCCCAGTAATCAACGTCACTTGACAGATGATTTTCAATAAATCTTAATATTAAAAAATCTCTGATACGTGACTATCCATAATATCATATAGCAGAAGCTATAACATAACCTAACTAATATGCATAAGTGTTAGAAAAGTTTTAATTAACTACGATGACATAAAAAATAAACATTAATAATTTTAAAAGGAATAATTATTGAATGTACAATTTACAAATTTGAATGTGGTTGGTGGTTCAATTGATGTTATATTGGACGTGTGCGTAATAGAAGTGGAACTCGTTGATTTAGGCCTACATGGTGTATTCAACTTATTCAGAATTTCCGAATGAATAATTTTAAAAGGAATAATTATTGTGTGTACAATTTTCAAATATGAATGTGGTTGGTGGTTCAATTGATGTTATATTGGACGTGTGCGTAATAGAAGTGGAACTCGTTGATTTAGGCTTACATGGTGTATTCAACTTATTCAGAATTTCCGAATGAATAATTTTAAAAGGAATTATTAAATGTACAATTTTCAAATTTGAATGTGGTTGGTGGTTCAACTGATGTTATATTGGACGTGTGCGTAATAGAAGTGGAACTCGTTGATTTAGGCCTACATGGTGCATTCAACCTATTCAGAATTTCGAATGGTGCTCTTCATTTATTTGTAAATAGGATTTCAGAAGATGCATAGGTATGATCAGTGATTTTTATTAACTCTTGTTCTTGAATGCCAATGCGAGTCATATTTGAAACTGCTGTGCATCGACTGGAGTGGTTTGTAATTTTATATACGTATATATTTTTTTTTTGACGTCCAGACCAGCGCAGTTTCAAATGTTGGCAAACAAAGAAACAAATGCTAGGGACGCGATAAAATTAAACAAATGCTAGGGACGCGATAAAATTAAACAAATGCTAGGGACGCGATAAAATTAAACAAATGCTAGGGACGCGATAAAATTGTGCGATAAGCAGCCATGATTGGTTGAAATACGTCCTTTCGTACCGTTTTACTGGTCAAAAGTAGTATGACGTAGTAAGAGTGTAATAGTCAAAGAAAAATTTATCAAATTCCTTACTTCAGGCTGAACGGCATGCTAAATATAGGCAAGGTCCAGAAAAATCCACAATGAGGGCAATAAAAATCAAATAGAAATAAGTTTTAACTCGCAAAATTGAATCACAACCGAAAAGTAAAAATGTTAAACATGTATGATAAGAACTTTCTTGTGTTAAATATTATTAACGTACCTTGTTAACATGTTTCGACCTATTTTCGGTCATCTTCGGAACTGGTCGTTGTTGGTCTTGGCGCCTCTTGTTTCCTGTGTGGGTGCGTTCGTAGTGTAGAGTCAAAGAGTGTATGTGTTTTGAAATTGAGTTGTGTGTTGAGAATATCGTTGGGGTGTGTTTTCGTGTGTCTGTATATTTGATATTGTTCTAGTGTGTTGAGTTTCTGGCTTTTTGGTTGGATGTGGATGTGGTTGGTTGTTGGATGAGGAAACAAGAGGCGCCAAGACCAACAACGACCAGTTCCGAAGATGACCGAAAATAGGTCGAAACATGTTAACAAGGTACGTTAATAATATTTAACACAAGAAAGTTCTTATCATACATATTCCGACAGTGGCGGTTCCCGCATATTTCTTAAGAGGAGGAAAGAAGTTAACAGCACAAAATGACACCTTATTGAATGAAACATGCTACAAATTAGCCTACATGCATACTTGTAAGACCAGATAGTGTTCGGGTTGGGTTCCCTTTTGTATAGCAATAATCTGTTGTTGTAAACTGAGTTTCCTAAATAATTGTCCAAAATATAATATGTTTTCACTTCCATTCATTGTTGAATAATTGCACAAATTAACCGTTACAAGGAAATTCACAACCTCGGCAGCATTTTCGCGTACACTACAGCATCACACGTGTTGGAAGAGACCAGCTACTAAGACGTAACCAGAACCGTTTTACGGAAGTGGGAATGCAAAATAATCTGTTAGGAAAGAGAGAACACTGCACCCACCCACGTGATCTGTGTTGCCACATGTACATTTTACATGTTCAGTATCACATGCTTTTGAAGAATGTCAGTTCTTGTAAAGTCATACTACCATTATTGTTCAAAGTTGCCGGTGGCCAATTAATTTTTTATGTTAAAAATAATGCATTTTGGAGTACTTTCAATTTCAAATATATTTGTACAAAACTGACAACTTGGATGTTGTCCTGTCTAGTAGATAATGAATGGAAGTGAATTTCAGTGGCCAAAATGATCTACGATACTAACGTAGAACTACATCCTCTTTGTTTTATACAAACCCGACTTTAACTTTCAAATATCCTCGAAAGTTAAAATCAGGAATAGTACCCTATACATATAAAGTGCAATGAATAATATATTTTGATCTATAATTTTTTAAAAAATTATACAGTGTCTTATAACTTTGCGTTAAAACTGTTTTTATTTTGCCTCCTCCAAGATGTGTTAGTCTGGTTGAATGCAACATCGTTAGGTGGCAGCGGTAGCGAGCTTGCTGCACGACCAGTCGGTTTCTATTTCCAGCCCATGACTGATTCAGAGGAGGATCTCCTCCCTCTCCGTTCATTTACTTGCTTTAAAACTCTGCTTCTTTCTCTGGCCGCTAGTGCTCTGTTGTCTATGTGTGTTAACTGCAGTAGAGGGGGAATGGAGTGCCTTTCCTCTACACAGACAATCTCGCATCTTTCTCACAGTTTTCTACAACACATGAGCGCGCGTCGTTTAAAACTCGATCAACCAAGATTTACTTATAGCTGTGAACTTAAAAATTATCGAATCTTCCTCGAATTTTAAGGCAAATATTTTATTTGGTATTTACTTTCAGAAGAAGAAAAATGTGAGGAGGACGTTCCTTCCTTCCCTCCCCCGAGGAACCGCCACTGTATTCCGAAGTGATACAGTGTTAAAAGTTGTGTAATCAAGATGTAAAATGTTAAACAGTTCCAAAAGAAAATAAACAGTGTCACAAAGGTGACATAAATTTGCTCATTATGCATGTGCATTCCGAAACCGTTTCCTCGCGTTACCCGTCACATTCCAGTATGCGTTAAATAACCATATTCTTACTCGCAAATCAAGATTTCAGGTATAACTCCCTGTAAAGTTGATTTGAATAATTTCGAGGGAAAAATTGTTCCGGAGCCGGGTATCGAACCCGGGACCTTTGGTTTAACGTACCAACGCTCTACCACTGAGCTACCCGGGAACTCTAACCGATCCCGGGTAGCTCAGTGGTAGAGCGTTGGTACGTTAAACCAAAGGTCCCGGGTTCGATACCCGGCTCCGGAACAATTTTTCCCTCGAAATTATTCAAATCAACTTTACAGGGAGTTATACCTGAAATCTTGATTTGCATAATACACGTCACTGTTCGTTAACAGAAAACCACAATTTAAGTCACACGGAGTTAGTGTGCACTCGAAGTTGGTTGCTTGACGGTTGTCAGCCCACTTTGAGATCTGTGGATATAGAGGGAAAAATTGGATCGGTGTCGGTTAGAGTTCCCGGGTAGCTCAGTGATAGAGCGTTGGTACGTTAAACCAAAGGTCCCGGGTTCGATACCCGGCTCCGGAACAATTTTTCCCTCGAAATTATTCATATTCTTACTCATCTCCAATCGACCTCGTTATCTCGTCTGATAAGCACACATAGAATGAAACATTTCCGAACGCCAATTCACATGAAACAACTATTCATA
Source organism: Periplaneta americana (assembly GCF_040183065.1). Taxonomy (NCBI): domain Eukaryota; kingdom Metazoa; phylum Arthropoda; class Insecta; order Blattodea; family Blattidae; genus Periplaneta; species Periplaneta americana. The sequence continues at coordinate 169,805,321 of NC_091128.1, forward strand.
TCGTAAAAACGTAGCTAAACATAAACCCTAAAAACGTACGTCATATTGGAGAGATAATAATCATTATTATTTATTACTAGATTAGATTAATATAGATACATAGCCTAATAGTTTACAGAAATTTATATATTATGTAAGTAAATTTGAAAACACATTTCTAGCACACCCCTGAAAGAGCAAGCTCGTGTTCGGGGGGGGGGGGGGTTCAGCAACATAAGACAATAATATAATAAAAAGATTGCATTTTCAAATTTGATAAACAACAAACATTAACTATTACAAAACAATTACATTGTTTATTCTGTCTTCTTCTTCTTTCTTCTCATCTACAGTGCGGTTTTGAACTCCCAACCACGGGATAAATTCTTTAATTTATATTTCTGTTTTGTTTAAATATTTAACATGTTCATTTTTGTTTGATGTATGTAATAGTTTTTTTTAAGTGTTTTTGTTTCTATTGTGAGATTCGATCTCACGTGCGAGATGATTCGAGAATGGACACACGCGTCGAAATATCGCGAACTATCCAGAACTCGTACTTTCTCGGAACGATGCTGCTCCTCTCCTTCACCGCGCGTAGCCATGCCCCAGGAGGCAGATGCGCGCGCAACCCTCCCAAAACAAGGCCGACTTAGCCTCTCCTCCGTCGGTCGTGAGATCGAATCTCACGTGGACGTCACACTATTATATTTAAAATGTATTTTTTGTAGTTTCCTGATTATAATAATTTTGTAATAATAAATAAAAATAAATAAATATATGTTACTAAAAAAAAAGAAGGTAAACTAAAGAAAGAAGAATGTAAATAATCCTAAGTATACAAATATTTAATAATAATATACATTATAAGATTATTAAAATTGATACCTAATAATAGGCCTATTTTTTAAGAAGTAAAGTATGCAATCATTGAATTACTGTAAATAATTTTATTTTGTATTTAAATTTCTGAACATTTATGTTTTTAAGATAAGGAAATTTTACAATCATACACTGTGTCCTAAAAGTCATGGTGGGGTTTCAGAGGATTATAGGCCTACTTTTTAATGAATAGAGATAGAAATGTAATATTGGTGCCAGATGAAAATAAAACTCTGAAAATTTTCGTCTATAAGTTTGAGAGACTGAAGGAAACAAATGTGTTTTGTGGCTGGCAAAATTTGAATATTTGACTCGTGTACGACGTAAATTTGGTCGCGTGTTTAAATTAAATTTAATTCAAATAAATATTTATTTTCTACGACATGGGTAAAGTTCATCTTACCACTGTTATCAGTGTATAATTTTATTTTATTGGGTTATTTTTACGACGCTGTATCAACATCTAGGTTATTTAGCGTTCTGAATGATATGAAGGTGATAATGCCGGTGAAATGAGTCCGGGGTCCAGCACCGAAAGTTACCCAGCATTTGCTCGTATTGGGTTGAGGGAAAACCCCAGAAAAAACCTCAACCAGGTAACTTGCCCCGACCGGGATTCGAACCCGGGCCACCTGGTTTCGCAGCCAGACGCGCTGACCGTTACTCCACAGGTGTGGACTTTATCATTATCAGTGTATAAAGTGAACCTTTAAAATAATAGTGCGTAAAAAAGTAATCACTTTAGGCACTGCTATTCATTTTACGCACTGCCAAAGAAAATGTAATATTGAATGTACAAACTTCATTCAGTACGAAATTAATGTATTACCTCGATCTTTCATTACTTAAAAATTACACGTAACACAAACAAATAACAAATTTAACATTTATGTATACATTTTAGACATTATTCTGAAATTACATGTAGTACTGACTGTAACAAGATTTGTCATTCAACTGCTTTGTTGATTATATGGCAGTTCAGATGCCATGAAAAAGTGAACATGAATAAAACAGGCTACCATTCCATGGACACTTAATTGTAAATGATTTCCTACGTTTTCTTATCTTAATGTTTTTTCTTTTTCTTTCCAAGTGTCACAAAATTGTTTTGTTTACTTATTATTATTTATGAATTGATTAGTAGGCCGATCTATCGAACCCTTATTTAGGGCGGCTTTTGTTTCTACAAATTATCATGATTCTAAGTTTAGACGGCCAAGACATTTATAACCTCTCCAACTTGAAATGTTTATTTAATGTAAATTTGTGCTATCGTAGAAAAAACATTGTATGGCAGACGTTCGTAAAGTTATCTCTTTGGCACCAGTGTTAAGTTTGTAAAATGTGGCGAAACTTTACACTCGTGCCAAAAAGAGGACTTTTAATGAACTTGTCTCATAAATAACTATGTATAATAGGAAGTTTTAAAATGAAAGCCCAGTATAATATTGTTGGTCATTATGGCGCCACAATTTGAATAAACATATTTTGTTCAATACAAATACGAGTAACGTATATAAATTATAAGAAATTATTCACAAAAGAACGCTCTTTAATATAAGCAACGATTGATGCCATAGGATCTCACGTGTTAAAATCATCCTTAGCTATTATTAGTAATCATTTGTACCCAACAAAATTTTTATTGTAAATGATTTCCTAAGTTTTCTTATCTTAATGTTTTTTCTTTTTCTTTCCAAGTGTCACAAAATTGTTTTGTTTACTTATAATTCTTTATTAATTGATTAGTAGGCCGATCTATCGAACCCTTATTTAGGGCGGCTTTTGTTTATACAAATTATCTATCATTGCAATTAACTCTTAAATTGGCAAAACTTCATTTCTCATACTAGTTTATTAAACCGTGTCGGACTGTACAGAAAACAACTATGTCAATGTCCATATTTTATATGTTGTATTATAATATTATAGTATTGTGAAATTTTAATTTATCCATGACCATAACGAAAAACATGCCTTTACTAAATACTTTTGCGTGTGTAAAGTAGGCTATTATTCAACATTACTTTATTTCACTAGTGAGATAAAGACTTTACCTCACAGTTTGAACTTTATCTCACAGTTCATTAGTATTTTCCTAGTACCCGGGTACACACGTATACTTTTCCATTCAACTATTACTCAAGAAGTTAATATATTAGTTACTAGATGTCACTACCTCTACTTCTTTATTACCATTTCTTAAATATACATACACTCAATCTCCTTCTCTTTTCTCTATCTGCTACGTCGTAATTTGTACATTACATCCATATCTAATATGCATCTTTTTAAAATTTTGTAATAATTTACCTTTTGGGATTCGAGGAGACTTGAACCTGCGAAGTTGGGTTTATATGATTTTAAAACAACATGCGTTAGCCAACTGAGCTAAACAGACACGACGATTAATTAAGTTTTAATATTCTTCTTAAGTTTACAGAAGTAAAATGTGAAATTATTTTAATCACAATAGTCCCGTGAAAACTTCTAAATAATCCCTGAAACTTCAAAAAGACGAAAATACACGTTTAAAATGAAAAATATATATACATATATTAAAATTATATAATTAATTATAATTTGTTATTTATCCAACGCCTTAGATACCATTCTTTACTAATCATGGCCTCCTACATCATGACCTACCTAGTACACGTATTGATTCTAAAATCCATGCCATGGTATGTGATTACATGAGGACTTATTTTCAACATATTTTCTTTTATAAAACATGATTTTTCGTTATGGTCATGGATAAAATTACGTATGGTACTTGTGAGCGTGATCTTTATTGCACTCGTGTAATTTAAGCACTCGGCTGACGCCTCGTGCTTAAATCTTTCCACTCGTGCAATAAAGATGCACTTACCTCACAAGTACCATAAATAACTATTTCCTACCAATTTTTTTCTTTTGTTCTATTAAAATTATAGCATATAGCCTATTAACCTATTGTATCCTATAGGATACTTTGCGAATTTAAGGGTTAACGAAAAACTCCCCACAAATCCAGTCTTTGAATTTAAAAAAAAATAAAGGCAATAATGAGCAATGCCTTAATTGAGTCATTCCACGTCAAATCGCACAGCCATAAAACACGACCTTCTCGGAAATGGTCGAATTTTTTTTTCATGAATTCCAGACATCAAATAAGGAGACCCATATTGTTTTATTTTCATAATTATTAATTATTTGTGTAGTTATGACTATTTAAAGTTACGAAAATTATGCGCGCACTGTTACATAAATTCACTTGGAACTCTGTGTCTACATCTATATATATATATATATATATATATATATATATATATATATATATATAATTTGAACTGGTAATGGAAATTACGGGAAAACGGCTGGACGGATTTTAATAAATGACCCCTCATTTTGAATCTTGGAACTCAAAGTTTTTCGGAAAAGTAGTAGTTTTCAGTGAAATGTCAATTTTTAAACATAATTTTCCTATTTTCCAAAATCCATCTGTCGTCAGTTTTGAGAACTAGCTAATAGCATTCACGGCCGACTTGATATACCCTTCACTTTTTTGTAAAGGAGAAGCGAAGCGACCATCAAGTCGGCCGTGTTACATTACAGAATAAAACAAAACACATACTATAGTAAACAATATTACACGAAGACCATGATCTGCAAGAATGCTGAGATATTTAGAACTCAAATTAAATTGGTTATTAAAAACTTAACTTACTAAAAATAATTTACAGGTTCGATTCTGTGGTGTGTAATTTTCTGGGTACAGCTGTGTATTGGATATTAAAAACTACAAAACTTGAGGTGGTTTGATGACATTATTACCATTAGAAATGAAATATTATTATAGTTAATGCCATGATGTGACTATTTTTCATTAATTATACATATTAATGGTATATTGATGATATGAAAGTGAAACGTTTGGGGGTTATACAAGTAGATGTAGAGAATAACTTAAATTAGATTTTGATTTCTATATTTTACTGAGTGGTGGCTATATAGTGTACCGTATATAGTATATGTTACTGAAAGCTATAAAAATTACGTAAATAATAATATTATTAAAAATCAAATATTTTTATAATTATTAATCAAGCGGGGTTGGGTCTTTTTCATATATTTAATGGCGGTGTGGTGTAGATATTTATATGCGTGGTTCTCTTCAGTATTGGCTCGAGAGAGAGTATCTTTAATTGTTATGGAAGCAAATAACTTTCAGAATGTCTGGTATTCTTCATTGAAAATAAATCTGAAAAATGTTTATTTGAACGTCTAATGAACTTAGTTTGCAGCATTTGCTACACAAGCCACTAGTATAATTGAAATTTGCGGTTTGGCGCATTTGAAAGACTAAATACAACATTTTTTATTACTTTAGGCCTATCACAAATAAATTAAAAATTTGGCTTATTTTTTTAATAATTTCTTTTTCTAAGCAAAATTACTATATTAAATAGCCAAGTTAAAAATCTGAAAAAATATAGACTTGTTCGCTGATGTATTATCTGTAAACTACTGCATTTATAAATATGGGATCGGCACCCATACATTTGTAACAATTTATTTTCCGGAGGCATGCACGCCCTCGCGGTGCCCAGCTAATGAACTGCTTGCAGCCATAGGCTAGAAGGCTGCCCGTGGAAATTCCCCGTTGCATCTGATGTCACCAGACTAATCATCAAATGATTACTACCTTAAGGAACAGTAAATATCTTATCTAAAATTATTTTATTATTGTCAGCTCAGCTAAGAGGGGAAGCCCTTCACAGTGCTGTATGTTTATACTGTAATATAGCCAAGTGTTTGATGATAGCAAGGCTGGGTAAGGCAGTAAACTTTATGGCAGTAAACACATGGCAGGAGACAAAATATTGAAGAGAAAAATAATCAGTTTGGGTTTGAATTTCACGCAGTGACGTGACTTCTATACAACATGAGTGATGGTAAAGATCGCGTAATATATAACAAGTGTTTAAATCCATTTACCTTCTTAATCACGCTTTTAAAAAGAAAAGTACACTAAGACGCGTAAGTCGCGACTAATTGATAAAGCTCAATTTAAAGGAGTCTTTGAGTGTGCAAATATGTGATTTGTTCCGTAAAAATCAATCAATTTCCGCATAGGTCAGGTGAAATTATATGTGAAGCCGGTAGTTCCTGTGATATTAATAAACATGAATCAAATGAAAGTGCGGACAGAGAAAGTGATTATCCCAGTTCTTCTTCTAGCAGTTCTATGGATACAGTGCTAGAAATCACTAATATTGAGGAATTAAACAAGAGTTTGATGTCAATAGAATCCCCTATCAAGAAAAGAAAGCTACAACAGAAACGACACATCCGTGAAAAGTTACAAAAAGTAAAAGGCTCCCTAGCATGTAAAGTTTTTCATGTAGAAGATGCATCGTCATCCCTTCAAAAGTCAGCCATATTTTATTTTTGACGGAATGCAAAGAAATGTACAACCTGAAAATTACATAGTTATTGCAGACTTTTCTGAAAATTATTCATTTGTAATACAAGATTCAATACAAGGTGTGCATTGGAACATATCCCAAGCCACAATACAATACAATTTTAATTTTACTTCCTATTTTATTTTATTTTATTTTATTTTATATTCTCTTATAAGCCTATTAATATTATATCTGAACTGCGACCGAACACGAGCGCTGCTCATTCGGTCTCAAATTTTGTTAATAGTGCTGCATCTCCTTTTTTAAATTGATTGTATTATTTTATTTCTATTTCTCTTGTATGTAATTATATTCTTTATTCTGTATATTTAAATAAATAAATAAATACTTTCGTAATATATTTCAAAGGAGATACAGAAATTCGTTAAAAAAGTATTGTCATCTCAGAAACCGTGAAACATGACACCGATCCCTTTCACTTTTTTCAATCCGAAACAATCAATTTCTTAAAGCAAGAATTCAACGATATGAAAAAAATCATCTACTTTTCCAATGGATCAAGTTCACAATAAAAAAAAATTTAAAAATAATTGCTTACATGAAGACGATTATGGAATTAGTGCTGAATGACAATTCTTTGCGACGTCGCATGGTAAATGTCCATGTGATGGCATTGGAGATACTGTTAAAAGACTTGCCACGAGAGTTAGCCTTTACAAGATCCTATAACAACACCAAAAAAAAAAAAAAAAAAAACTGTTTGATTGGTCACAGAAAACATTTCTAACGTGTCATTTATATTTTGTCCATTGAATAAGCACAAAAACCACACTGAAAATTTGCAGGCCAGATACCATAATCTAAAACCAATAACTGGTACATTAAAATTACATTATTTCATTCCGTTGACAAAAACTGAAGATTTAGTAAAACAATTTTCTTTCAAGAAAGAAGGCAGGCGAATGAAAATTTAAAGTGTGAATGAAAAGAAACATTTAAAAAGCATAATGTACAAATATTTGAAGATATCATAATAAGTAAATTAGCAGCGTTTCCTCGAGTGACTTGCTCCGTGCTGGGTGTAATGTTGCAACGTTCAGTCAATCATCCAGCGCCGATAAACCTCCCAGCGCGCTTCAACGCTTCCCGTCCACTGCTGCTGCACCGACCGCTACACATTCTGTCGTAAGTAATTAAATTTCCATTAAACTATTGGAGATCCCATTCTGATTTTTTCTGGAATTATTAAGAATACTTCAGTGCACCTAGTAGGCATTTTTTCAGATTTTTAATAGGGCTATTTCACATTGATATATATGTTTTAATAATTGAATTATAAAAAAAAATATTTGTAATAATTATATTAAAATTAGTTAGTAAATATTTAATAAAAGACAGTACTTTAAGCTTTTAAATGCATTTTTTTTTTTAATATTAACATCAATATCGTCAGAAATATGACGCTTTAAATGTTGCATTGTGCGACATTTTTAACGAATTTTAACATGTAATATTTTAAAAACATATGGACTTAGGAAGAAATAAAAATACTCTTGTTGGTTTATTAGACCCATAGAGTTGGTAAAAAAAATATATATATAAACGCAATCAGAAATATGAAGGTCGAAATTTCTATAATTTTGTGCGATTTGACGTGGAATGACTCAATTGTTCAAATTCTTCGTATATGCCTTGAGCAGAATCCTAACATACGAGTATAGTAGATTATAGCGACATGTCGCTACGATGTACGGGACTCCGAGATGGAACTCCGCGCGCATCTTGCGTGCCAGCCTGGGGGCCGCTGACTCGCCTACCTGCGCGGCTTCACTGAAGAAGTCGTCAAACAGACAGAGACCCGGTTAAACAAACACTCGAGTAGCTGAAAGGATCCTCTGCGCGTAGGCGTATGTAGGACTGGGAGAGCGGCAATCGACTACCGGCAAGCGCAACGTAGTGTAGTACCAAACTGAAATACTTTTTATAATAATAATAATAATAATAATAATAATAATAATAATAATAATAATAATAATAATAATAATTTTATTTGAACAATAATAATAATAATAATAATAATAATAATAATAATAATAATAATAATAATGGTACACTTTTCGTTGGCACTCCCGATGAAGCAAAAGCTTGTGGTCGGGAATGGAGTTTACATTGAATAATGAAAAAGTAATAATAGAAGTTTAAGCCTACACTAAAATAATTATTTTATAGTTTAATTTAAATAATCAAATATATGTAAGCAATAAAAAGTGATGAATATCAGAATAATAATACAAGAAATACAATGAAATTATATCAGGTAAAACATAGAAGATTCTGTTAACTAGAAAGTACAAGTGCCGATGGCCGCTTTTAACAATAATAACATGAAATGAAAAAGTATTAAATAATACCATTTTAAAATAAATACAAAATATTATGCAATAATATAATGGAGTAATATATTACAATACATAAATGATATTTTAGTTCTGTTTTATTTATTGAATTTTGAAAGATTCATAACATAGAAATATATATATATATATATATATATATATATATATATATACTAGTGGCTTGTGCAGCAAATACTGCTACAAACTAAGTTCGTTAGACGTTCAAATAAAAATTTTTCAGATTTATTTTCAATGAAGAATACTTGTCTTTTTGATGTTATTTGTTTCCATAATAATGAAACATACTCCCTCTGAATGGATTTTTTTAGGCCAAATACTTTTTCTTGAACCTATCCAACTTCAATTTTTGAGTTTCAACGCGAAAACGCAAGTATCAATGTCAGGACGATAGCAGTAGCTATTTCAGGTCATTGTGGATTGTAGGCAAAAGTTAAAAAAATGTCAGGTTTGCTAAGCTTTCGAACAATAGCATTTTCGTATAGCTGCTGCATGTAGAACTTGAAATGTAGAGCGTAAAATCATTTTATCCTACTAAGAGATCCTGCTGAAATTATCTGGAGACTACAAAATTTTCTAGGCCTCTTATTTTATCAGTAAGTAATACCTTTTGATCTTTCCTTAGGAACTGTAATTTTTGCGCTCTCTCGAGCCAATACTGAAGACAATGACACATATCAATATCTACGCTACACCGCCATTAAGTACATGAAAATGACCCAACCACACTGGGTTAATAAGTATAAACATATTTGATTTTTAATAACAATATTATTATCTTACTTAAGTTTTGTAGTTATATATAGCAGCCACTCAGTAATAGAAATGAAGATCTAAAGTAAGATATTCTCTATATTTACTTACATAACCACAAAACGTTTCACTTTCATGTCATCAATATATCATCAATATTATGTACAATTAATGAAAAAATAGATGCATCATGATATTAACTATAATAATATTTAATTTCTAATGGTAACAATGTCATCAAACCACCTCAAGTTTCGTAGATTTGAATATCCAATACACAGCTGTACTCAGAAAATTATACACTGCAGAATCAGTTTTTAATAACAAATTGAATTGAGCTCTAAATATGTCGGCAATCCTGCAGGTCATGGTCTTCGTGTAATAGCCTATTGTTTATTGTAGTGTGTGTTTTGTTCTGAAATTCAATCAAGTCGGCCGTGATTGAATAAAATAATTCTCAAAACTGTCAACAGATGGATTTTGGAAAATAGGAAAATTATGTAGGAAAATTGACATTTCACTGAAAACTACTACTTTTCCGAAAAACTTTGGATGCCAGGCATGAAAATTAAGGGTCACTCATTAAAATCCGTTCAGCCGTTTTCCCGTAATTTCCATTACCAGTTCAAATTATATATATATATATATATATATATATATATATATGTATAAATTTCATGTAAGAGAGAAATAAAAAAAATGAAAAATATAAACTATGTATATACTGTATATAATATATATTGCTAGAATACTAATCAGTACGTATTTAAAATCAGTTGAAGTGCTTGCTTTTTAAATAATTTATTACTGGAAGTTGCTAATTTTGAATGTTTTAAATGAAGTTATTATACAATCTTGGGCCGAAATTTGAGGCGTGCCTTAGTCCTGTTTCAGAATTGCATTTGGGTTCAAACAAAGGACCCGATATAATGTGTCTTCTTGTACTGTAACCATGGTCATGATAGTTATTATTTTTGTGGTAGTATTTTATTAGGGCAGATATGGACCACATCTTACCAACCTCGGTCGTCGGATGGTTGCTGTGCTTCTTGCCATTAATTTAGAGGTTCGCGGCTTCAAACTTAGCCGAAAACAATGCAATTTTTCTTATTATTCTTCCAATTTCTCTCTATTGAACCATTCTCTCGTTTCCAGTTCCACGTCTGTTCCAGTATTCGCCTATAGTTCTTCTTGTGCTCTATTAACAGAGTATCAGCATGGTGCAGACGTTGCCTCTACAGTTGTTTGGGTCATTGTAATTTAAGGGGTTAGTTACAGTTTACGGCAGTAAAATGTTTGGAAATATTCAACATTGTTTTCCTCCATTACTGTATCTTGTACAATAATAAAAATTGGTATGTGTAAAACACTGTCCTTCTGCTTAATGAAAAAAATATTTTTACGATTAAAGAAAAATTATTTGTATATATATTTTTTTCAAAATTCAAAATGGTGGTAGTTCACTGTGCAGTGATGAAACTTTTCCCTCATAACTCATAAACTTGTTAAATTTTTAATGTTCTCTCTCTTTTATTTTATTGCTGAAACTCATGTTAAAATACCATGCTCTTTCAACTACATTCCTTAATAAATAATATTTTTTTTATTTTGTGTTGAAAGAAATTACTGATATATGATCATTTTTAAAATGAATTTATTTTTTATCAGACAATCTATCAAAGCTATAGAAGTGATCTTGCATCATGTTGTAGATATGATATGCATAAATACACACAAAAAATTTCATTACAGAATGTTAGATAGTTTTTGAGTTATGTGGGAAAAGCTTCATCACTGCACAGTGAACTGAATTCTGAAAAAAAAAATGTAAATTTTTTTAATCGTAAAAATAGATTTTTTTTCATATAGCAGAAGAACAGTGTTTTACACATACCAATTTTCATTATTGTACAAGATACAGTAATGGAGGAAAAAATGTTGAATATTTACAAAATTTTACTGCTGTAAGCTGTATGTAACCCCTTAAAACTTCTGACTTGAAACGTCTATATTCCTCCTACAAACTGGAATAATGTGTGATACCTTCGTATAAGATTATTTTATTTCACACTATGTCGACTTTCATATGTTTACGTTCTTCAAAATAATGCAGAAAATGGAACTTTTTTGCTGCTGTAATTACTTACGCCACTCAAGTTCTACCAACATAAAAACATAGGCCTACCATCAGAAACCTCTTCACTCCCAGTAAAATAGTGTCGTAGCTCGAAAATTGTGATTTCCGAAGATATGCCATTTCCCAGTAAAATACTACTGTCATAGTACATTATGCAACGAGCCTATAATGGTAGTAATTAAGACTTTCATAATTTTCATACGAGCGTCTTAATTACCATTATAGTCAAGTTTCATATGACTTTTTATGCTCGACCATATTTCTAACTTGAAATTATTCATAAGTATTCATGTTATTCTTATCTGACTGGGGAGCGGAACTGACTTTGTGCAATACCTCGTAAATTGTGAGATGTGCGCAGACGCGAAAGTATTGATTTTCCCGAGAAATAAATGTCGACATTGACCTTGATATAATCTAGAGAGTAAAATAAACATTAATCTTGATATAACCTTGAAATTGAATTAGAAATTGAAAAACGAGATGACAAATTGATTTATTTGAATATTATTTACAATTAACGCTAATTATTATAGTAACAGAACTGACTTTATTTCAAATATAGGTGATTTATTGATTTATTGTTGTCTTTCGTATGCATATCCGAGAATAATCGATACTTGAGCCTTCATATTGCTACAATGGTATTTTCTCATTGGTGGAACACCTGAACTTTAATGAATAGGTATACTTTAATGAGGTCCATTCAAGGGCTGCTACCAGGTGTATAATTACCAGTGGCGTAGCATGAAATTTTGAGCAGGGGAAGCTAACTCAAGTTGTCTTTCATGCAATATGAGAAAACGTATTACAAAAATACAGTCTTAAAATAAATAGTAGTCAATGTCAAGTCAGCAGTCGAAGATTGGTTGGAACCTCGTAAGTAACACCAATAAGGCATGACCTCAAATGATACGTAATAAAATATGATTTCACGGTTTACACATGTCTCTTAACAAATAGACACGTATACGTATAACATTAGCTCACTCCCTGTCATACTTAGAGAAATCACAATACTAGTATCATTACGTAAGTATGCGTCTGTCTTTTGGTTGTGTCCTTCATTGACAGCAAGGGAGTCGGTCATTTGTTTTTTAAATCACACTTTTGTTCGTAAGTCAGTCTTGATAATACAATTGTCCTAAAAAAAATTGAAGTAATTAGTGTCAGGAACTGTTATTTCGCTCATTATTTATTATATCAGCCATAGTGCACACTAACACTTCAACTGAACACAACTGACGAAAAGGGATAACTCGGAAACTACTTATTTTAAATGTTAAAGCTAGCTTCTTGAGAGCCTTGCGACTAGGGTAGTTTAGTTAGAAAAGGATGGAAAATCTGCGGGGTGGATTACACAGAAGAAACCAGTTTGCTTGGAAGCTGGTGTATGCATCACAAATCATCCTGAGCTGCCGCATCACAATATTTAACGCGTAAATATAAATTCTATTAAAATTAATAAATAATTTTCTTCATAAACTACCGGTTTATTATGAAATTATTATTAACTGGGGAAGCTAAGCTTTTTAGCTTACACTGACGCTACGTCACTGATAATTACTACATTTCGGCATGGTCGAGCATAAAAATAGTTTAATAAATAGGTACAAAAATCCTAGACATTTCCTCATGAGGATAGGAAAGTGACGACCAAAATTTGAGAAGGAAGAGAAATAATCATTTTACTTGCGTTGGAGTAGATTCTACATGGCTTTATAGATCCCAACAGAGCTTCTAATTAGCATATTAACGAAAGGTAAACAAACCGACCAATTCTGCGTTCCCAAGCATCTCTGCGAACTCTGTTCATCTTAATCTCTTTTTAGTTCAAGTAGTCCAACATATGAAGTCCTTGTTATGTGCTAGAGGCCTTAACTGTACGGATTAGCAGTCACGTGTTCAATAGTCTGAGTGTATAAGGTCCATAGACAGAGACGGTGAACATGCGGCTAATATTAATGTTACTGATAGGTTCCTGTGTGAATATGTGGTAACATAAGATAATCACAACTAACTGATCAAACTTCCACGACCACTACAAGCAATTAATTGTCTTCCGGACGGAAAGAGGAAACTGTGGCCATTGAGGGGAGGCTTTCCACATGTTGACTGCGGAGAAAGCGCAGTATCGGAGGTTCGAAAAGCCAAAAATCATTAACTTAAAATACTGCTAAATATGAGCACTAATTAAGAAAGAAGTTCAAAGTCCAAAATTCATTCAAATTTTTAGTTTAGCAAACGCTCGAGCGCAGTTCAATAGAGTTAAAAATAGGACTTAAATAACATATATCTTACTTACTTACTTACTTACTTACTGGCTTTTAAGGAACCCGGAGATTCATTGCCGCCCTCACATAAGCCCGCCATTGGTCCCTATCCTGAGCAAGATTAATCCATTCTTTAACATCATATCCCACCTCCCTCAAATCCATTTTAATATTATCTTCCCATCTATGTCTCGGCCTCCACAAAGGTCTTTTTCCCTCCGACCTCCCAACTAACACTCTATATGCATTTCTGGATTCGCCCATACGTGTTACATGCCCTGCCCATCTCAAACGTCTGGATTTAATGTTTCTAATTATGTCAGGTGAAGAATACAATGCGTGCAGTTCTGTGTTGTGTAACTTTCTCCATTCTCCTGTAACTTCATCCCTCTTACCCCCAAATATTTTCCTAAGCACCTTATTCTCAAACACCCTTAACCTATGTTCCTCTCTCCAAGTTTCACAACCATAAAGAACAACCGGTAATATAACTGTTTTATAAATTCTAACTTTCAGATTTTTTGACAGCAGACAGATGATAAAATCTTCTCAACCGAATAATAACAGGCATTTCTCATATTTATTCTGTGTTTAATTTCCTCCCGAGTATCATTTATATTTGTTACTGTTGCTCCCAGGTATTTGAACTTCTCCACCTCTTCAAAAGATAAATTTCCAATTTTTATATTTCCATTTCGTACAATATTCCCGTCACGAGACATAATCATATACTTTGTCTTTTCGGGATTTACTTCCAAACCTATCTCTTTACTTGCTTCCAGTAAAATTCCCGTGTTTTCCCTAATCGTTTGTGGATTTTCTCCTAACATATTCACGTCACAATTAGATATCATTAATAATAAATATTAAATAATAAGTATAAGTAATAACACCAACAAAATAATGTTACTAATAATGTAATATACTAATAATACTATTGATCAGATTTTTTGTATTCGACAGATATTGGAGAAAAAATTGGAGTATAAGGGCACAGTGCATCAGTTATTCATAGATTTCAAAAATACATATGACTCGGTTAAGAGAGAAGTTGTATATGATATCCTCATTGAATTTGGCATTCCCAAGAAACTAGTTGGATTGATTAAAATGTGTCTCAGTGAAACGTATAGCAGAGGATAGCAATGGCAAAGAAACTGTTAACAGAAAATAGAGCATCTTCTGCGGACCTCTGGAATAAGAACTAAGGAAGATTCTAGTGAAGTGCTTTGTATGGAGTGTGGCATTCTATATGGGCAGAAACATGGACATTACGTAGAAGTAAAGGGAAATGTGGATATGGAGAAGAATTGAGCGTATGAAATGGACAGACAAAATAAGAAACGAAGCCGTATTGGAAAGAGTGGATGAAGAAAGAATGATGCTGAAACTGATCAGGAGAAGAAAAAGGAATTGGCTGGATTACTGACTGAGAAGAAAGTGCCTACTGAAGGATGCACTGGAATGAATGGTGAACGGGAAAGAGTTCAAGGTAGAAGATATCAGATGATAGACGACATTAAGACATATGAATCATATGCGGAAATAAAGAAGAGGGCAGAAAATAGAAAAAATTGAAGAATGCTGAGTTTGCAGTGAAAGACCTACCCTGAGTAGAACACTATGTATACATGAATGTACATTTCAAATACTTCTAGTTGTTTCTCGTCACTTCGTCGTAATGTCCATGTTTCAGACCGATATGGGTACTTCCACACTCCACACGAAGCATTTCATTAATTTCTTCCTTAGTTCCTTTTTCAGAGATTCGACAAAAGATGCTGTTTCAATATTGAATTCAAAATTTTGTACATAAATACCAATATTTTTGGAACTTTAAATTAAAATTTCGTAAAAAGAAAATAAAAACGTATTTTGAAAAATACTAATTTCGAACAAATTCGTGATAAAAACAAAATTTTTGCGTGTACACAAAATTTAGGGTTATTTTGCGAGCTTAAACTTACGATATTTTGACCTGCATGGGAATGAAATACATTATAAAAATGTTTCTTTTTATCAGGTGAACAACTATCCAGCTAAATTAAGCAGACGCTTGTACAGACTCTTATTATGCCTCATTTCGATTATTGTGACGCTTTATTCAGTGTTCTCAGGGTGGATTTATCCCAGAAACTGCAACGTGTTCATAATGCGTGTGTTCGTTTCATTTGTAATGTCCGCTACTACGATCACATTTCGCCTTCTTTCGATAAGTTATTGTGGCTCAGGTTAAATGAGAGGAGAAAGTTACATTCCCTTTCTCTCTTATACCGAATTTTGCACACCTCTACTCCCTCTTACTTATCTGTCCGATTCCACAGTCTTTCTCGGTATCATAACATAAATACTCGATCACAATATGATAACACGCTAGAAATACCACTCCACACATCATCTCTTTATTCTTCATCTTTCACTGTTGCTACTTCTCGTCACTGGAATTCTCTGCCGCCTGAAGTCAAGGGCTGCCGAACTTTAATTTCCTTTAAATGTAAATTAGAAAAATAACTTATGGTGAGTTGCCAGACCTAACGCGTTGAAAATATTTAATGGAATGTGTTCCACTGTATTTATTTTTATTTTTATTTGTGTTTGTTTCTTATTTTTATTATCTAAATCGTATTTATCACTTAACGCCAATATGTATCCCACTGTGTTGTTGTTTTATTATTAATCTATTTTATGTACATTTTATACAATTGTCTGTTTCTGGTTTAATTATGTAAATCCTACTTAATTGTAATCTAATACTAATATGTACACTAATATGTTTATTTTTATTTTTACTGTGTACATTTTTTTTTATTGAATTATCGGCTTCTGTTTTTATGTGATTCGTATTTGATTCTAACAACATTAATATGTATTCCACTATGTTTATTTTTATTTTATGAGATAAATTTTTATGTAACTGCCTCTTTTGATCTAATTATGTACCTAAATTGTATCAGTATGTAATTACTTAATTCCGAGCCAGTTTTATGTTCAACTATGTAAGCAAGTTTTAATCCTGGTTGAGTGTAAGAGAAGGCCTTACGGCCTTAACTCTGCGAGGTTAAATAAAGCCATTATTATTATTATTATTATTATTATTATTATTATTATTATATCGCGTATCCTTGGTTTACGAAAACTAGGTATCTATATAAATTCCTAATCCTTGTTGTTCCTTTACTCGTAAGTTTATGTAAAATATTTTTATTGCCTTCAACCATTCATATGAACTTGTTTAACTTTTATTAAAAACAAATTTTTCTTCCAGCATTTCCTGTTCCTTAAATACAAATGCCTGTTATCCAAATCTCTTAATACAACACCGCGTGCTTCTGTGTTTGACAAAGATAATTACGAACAGCTTTATGATACGCAATTCAGAAGTAACGGCGCAGTAACTTGCTCATAAAACTCCGTCTTAGCAGGAAGAAAGCGGAAAGATATTGTTTGTAGGTAAATGTATTTGGGTGCACGTTTTCTTTTGTTTACTCGGACTCTTGTTGCTGTGGTGATGGATATTGTCACCGCGGAGACGATCCTCTGTAAATCCGCCGCCCGCCCGCCCGTCAGTATTATAAGCGGTTCTCATCTTGTGAAGGCTATAATAAACACTTAGCAGGGTACATATTTACATGGCGGCGGCTCAGTTCTCAGTGTTTGCACATCTTCCGGCCCTCGTCTGCACACTCACTGCCATTATCGACATCCTACGTTACTCTACTTAAAATGCTTTTCTTCGAACTCGGCCATTGCTTATTTTCCACGAAATCAAATGATGGAAATCCATGTTGCAATTGTTACCGTGTGTTTCACCAGCATTCGTCTTACCTATCTATCTCGTACGAAATTCTGTTAATTTTCCTGTAAAAAGTTAGTTAAGGAGGGGCCCTAGTTAGCTGAAATAGTAATATACGTTACAAGAGCGGTATGTTGACGTTTTCATGTTCGAGGAAAAGATTGAAAAAGCGAAACGTAGTTCAGCTTTTTTAATTTCCGAGAACATGAAAACAAACATACCGCTCGTGTATGGTACATTATTTTGTGCGAAGATCGTTTATTACATACCTGAAAGACGAATTTCTAATTAGTTGCAATGAAATCTCCATGTTGGTTTCTGTTTAATGACGCCAACTTCGGAAAACCAAAATATCTTTCTTCAACATTGTTGCTATAAAATGTTTTCTGTGTTTACTATACTCCAGCAGGCCGTGATATACGTCTGTCTTCCCCCCCCCCCCGCAGTCTATAAATACGAACTTAAAACAAACGGTAAGGTCATGTAAAGATTTATTTTTCATTTTAATATTTTAACAATATTATTTATATAACATATTGCAGTAATAACATCGGCATCTGGAATCTTGTTGATTTTTTCACGGCTTCCTTAATGTTACTTGTATCAGGAATGCAATAAGTTTCGTGGAGTAGTAGACTTCACTTAATTTTTGCAAATATTTAAAGACAATAATTAACATTGCAATTTAGGTGAAATTGCAGTGGTAAGTTTCCAATTTATAATTATTACTATGTTAAACGTCTCTAAAAATAATATGTTAAAAGCCTAAAGCAGTAAAATGAATGTCGCGCTTAAGCGGTAAGAAGAGGGAAATTGTTATGTGTGTTACGTTGGGAATACTGAATGTATTATTTCACACTTACCGCGTATTGGTTCTGTGCGGAAAACAAGCAAATACGCACGATCTCGCACAATAGTAATATGCGTTACAAGAGAGGTATGTTGAAGTTCTCATGTTCGAGGAAAAGTTTGAAAAAGCGAAACGTAGTTGAGCTTTTTTAATTTCCGAGAATTGAAAGAAAACATACCGCTCGTGTATCGTACATTATTTTATGCGAAGATCGTTTATTACATATCTGAAAGAGGAATTTCTAATTAGTTGCAATGAAATCTCCATCTTGGTTTCTGTTCAATGACGGCAAATTTACAAAACAAAAATATCTATCTTCAACATTGTTGCTTTAAAATATTTTCTGTGTTTACTATACTCCAGCAGGCCTTGATATACGTCTGTCTTCCCCCCCCCCAGTCTATGATGAGTCTGGAATCTTGTTGATTTTTTCACGGCTTCCTTAATGTTACTTGCATCACGAATGCAGTAACTTTAGTGGAGTTGTAGAGTTTACTTAATTTTTTGCAAATATTTAAAAACAATGCAATTTAGGTGAAATTGCAGTGGTAAGTTTCCAATTTATAATTATTACTAGACTTCGTTGAATTGCGACACGCAGCATGCAATCAGGTTGCCGATGTACGGTAGTATAGAGGAGGTGAGCGACCGCCCGGTCTCTTAGTATAAGCAGTTCATGTTAAGAGTTGTGACCGATCCAAATAGATAGAGCAGCTACAGCTAATGTATACCTATGTAAGCACTTGTTTTTGCATTGCTGTGGTTGGAATAGTCAAAGCTTAACATTTGTTCAGTGCAGACAAGAATTCAATCAAACATACTACAATGAGAGTGTTGCTCTTCCAAATAATTGCCCCTGGAATACCCTTACCCCCGCAGCCAGTCTTGACCCGTTGGGGAACGTGGTTGGATGCTGTTAATTATTATGCAAAACATTACGGAAAAATAATGGAGGTAATTCATGCATTGAATAGCACAGACAGTTCCGTTGTTGCAGCTGTAAAATCATTGCCTTCTGAACAGCTATTGGAAGATATTCTGTTCATTGATTCTAATTTTAAAATCGTGTCCAAAAGCATCATCCTGTTAGAATCGTCTAAACTACAACTCTCAGAAGCCCTTAATATAGTGGATAAAGTATCACAAACCGTTATGCAAAATAACATTTCACTAATTTCAGAAAAAGTGAAATGTACTGTAAGTTGAGAAACATTATTGCTAAAAATTCTATCTATTAACAACTTCGTATTATAAATGATGTACCATCAAGTCACGACAAGACACCTGAAGTTGGTGTACTAAAAATTAATGACTTTCCGTTCTTCAAATATGTACGTATTACATCTTGTGTTGTTGAAAATACATTTTCCCAATATAAAAACTGTTTGAGTGACCATCGGAGGAGGTTCACTTTGCAGTCGCTCAAAATGTACGTAACTCTTTACTGCAATGCACATATTCAAGAATGATGTGAGTATCTTACATTAAATTTTAAGAATTAATATATCTCACTATAAAATAATTGTGTATTTACATGTTTAGACGTTTCCTACTTAAATGATCATTCATTATATTTCTTGAATGCAGGATGCAGTTTTTATTGTAACCGTAGTATACTGTTCAGTGTTTACATTAGAGGCATACTCCATCCGTTGCACGCCCCTTCCTCATACAGTCTATACCGCGTGCGTAGTAAACCTTACGATTCTCGTGGCAATTCCACGAAATCTAATTATTACTATATTGAACGTCTCTAAAATAATATGTTAAAAGCCTAAAGCAGTAAATTCAATATGTCACTTAAGCGGTACGAAGAGGGAAATTATTATGTGTTAGGTTAGGAATACTGAATGTGGAATTTTAGACTTTCCGTGGATTGGTTTTGTGCGGAAACCAAGCAAATACGCACGATCTCGCACAAAAGTCTTTTTTTTATTTTGTAATTAATTTTCATCCTATTTTTAGTGTTAATTTAGGATGGTTAGAACAAAGACACCCACCAAATTTGAAGTGATCTGAATTCATAGTTCCGGGTTTATTGCAAATTAAAAATTGAATAATTTTGAAAACGTCCCAGATGTCCTAATTTTTCACTTATAATAATAATAATAATAATAATAATAATAATAATAATAATAATAATAATAATGGCTTTATTTAACCTGGCAGAGTTAAGGCCGTAAGGCCTTCTCTTACACTCAACCAGGATTAAAACTTGCTTACATAGTTGTACATAAAACTGGATCGGAATTAAGTAATTAAATACTGATACAATTTAAGTACATAATGAGATCAAAAGAGGTAGTTACATAAAAATTTACCTCATGAAATAAAAATAAACATAGTGGAATACATATTGTTGTTGCTGGAATCAAATACGGATCACATAAAAACAGAAGCCGATAATTCAATAAAAAATATACATAGTAAAAATAAAAATAAACACATTAGTATACATATAAGTATTAGATTACAATTAAGTAGGATTTACATAATTAAACCAGAAACCGACAATTGAATAAAATGTACACCAAAAAAATTGATTAATAATAAAAAAATAACAAAGTGGGATACATATTGGCGTTAAGTGATAAATAAACACGATTTCATGATTACACAATAAAAATAAGAAACAAAAAAAAAATAAATAAAATGAAAAATAAAAAAAAATACAGTGGAACACATTTCCTTAAATATTTGCAACGCGTTAGGTCTGGCAACTCATCATATGATATTTTTCTAATTTACATTTAAAGAAAATTAAAGTTCGGCAGCTCTTGCCTTCAGGCGGCAGAGAATTCCAGTGACGAGAAGTAGCAACAGTGAAACTTAAACTGAAACTTAAAAAAATACACATATGACATATACAGGGTGGCCCACATAAAGTGTTACAAGTTAAAACCTCTTAAATGAATAGATAAAACCGAATGCTTTGTCTCCTAAATTTTATTGGGGGAATGTATCTTCCAAACTGTGATATGGGCAATATTTCCCCGGGGCCCCTTTAGATTTTTACATGAAACCATGGAATTTTTAAAGATATTTCTGTCTCCCTCAATAACGGAAGCAACTTGTATTAAAACATTTTTTTAAATAAATTGTTGAGCAGTTATAGGGTGTTTTTATTGAAGCATACATTAGTAGGCAAGATTACAAAATGAATACAGAAATCAATAAATGACAAGATATTTACTTCACATTATGGCATTAAGTGCTCAAAGTAACCTCCATTAAGCACTTGGTGATTCTTGTGGAAAGGTTTTTATGGTGTTTTAATCATAATACTGAAATAAATGGAACTAAAATTTTTTTAGAAAAGATTTACTATGTGTTTAGATGTTAATTAAGATTATTTTGAGCAATAATAAAATTTTGTAGGCATAAAGTTGTAGTATGGTTTATTATTATTTATCTGTATCGGATATGTCTCATTTCAAACACCCTATACCATTTCATAGTGTAAAGGAGGTGTCATATACTGACTACATTCAAAAGCCGATTGTCAAAAAAAAACTGATTTTCATCTGTAGAATATGATCTTTCTTCAAATATTACATTTGTAGAATAATAATAATTTTAGTTTTTAATATATCAATTTTCCTTCGTTATGTTAATAATTCCTTTGGTCCAAATTATCTCATTTGACACTAAATTGTAATAGTTTAACTCTTAGAATTACATGTATCTAAACACATCTACACTTTGATCTTACTATTTTTACGATTATTATTATTCCATTGTTTTTTATAATGCTGTTATATATAATATCTGCTATGTATTTTTATACTGTTTGAGTGGAAGAGATGTCCAAGACCTTAACTCTGCCAGCAAAAATAAATCAATTAAATAAATTAATACATAATTTAAATTATAGAAAAGTTAATCGTATCATTATTTATGACCAGAATGCATTGTGAACAGTTTGTGGAGACTATGTGTAATTCTGAATACTGAATAGAATGTCAACTATATCACAAACAAGGCGCTAATTTTCCCTAATAGTACCTGTGTGGCGCGCGAAAACATGACGTCACGTCAATATGTCTGTGAACAACTAAATTTATCTCCGTATGTCCTGAGACATAATACGGTCCCTACTGATAAGTGCGTAAGAATAAATAAATAAATAAACAAATAAACAAACAAACAAATAAATAAATAGATAATTAAATAAATAGATAAATAAATAAATAAATAATTAATTAAATAAATAATAAATAAATAATTAAATAATATATAAATAAATAGATAAATAAATAAGCAATAAATAAATAATAAATAAATAAACAAATGAATAAATGAATAAATAAATAAATAATAAAGTAAATAAATAATAAAATAAATAAATAATAAATAAATAGATAAATAAATATATAATAAATAAATAAATGAATAAATAAATAAATAAATTAATTAATAAGTAGATAAATGAATGAATGAATAAATAAATAAATGAATGAATATATGAATGAATAAATAAATAAATAAATGAATAAATTAATTAATGAATAAATAAATAAACAATTAAATAAATAAATTATTAAATAAATAATAAATATATAAATGAATGAATAAATACATAAATAAGCGAATGAATAAATGAATAAATAAATAAATAAATTAATTAATTAATTAATAAATGAATGAATATATGAATGAATAAATAAATGCATGGATAAATAAATAAATGAGTGAATAAATAAATTAATGAATAAATAAATAAATGAATGAAGGAATAAATGAATGAATGAATAAATTAATGGATGAATAAATGAATGAATAAATAAATAAATGAATGAATATATGAATGAATAAATAAATAAATGAATAAATTAATTAGTGAATAAATAAATAAACAATTAAATAAATAAATTATTAAATAAAAAATAAATAAATAATAAATATATAAATGAATGAATAAATACATAAATAAGCGAATGAATAAATGAATAAATAAATTAATTAATTAATTAATTAATTAATATATGAATGAATAAATAAATGCATGGATAAATAAATAAATGAGTGAATAAATAAATTAATGAATAAATAAATAAATGAATGAAGGAATAAATGAATGAATGAATAAATTAATGGATGAATAAATGAATGAATAAATAAATAAATGAATGAATATATGAATGAATAAATAAATGAATAAATTAATTAATGAAAAAATAAATAAACAATTAAATAAATAAATTATTAAATAAAAAATAAATAAATAATAAATATATAAATGAATGAATAAATACATAAATAAGCGAATGAATAAATGAATAAATAAATAAATAAATTAATTAATTAATATATGAATGAATAAATAAATGCATGAATAAATAAATAAATGAGTGAATAAATAAATTAATGAATAAATAAATAAATGAATGAAGGAATAAATGAATGAATGAATAAATTAATGGATGAATAAATGCGTGAATGGATAAATAAATAAGTTAATAAGTAAATAAATAAAATTATGATTGCTGCTGCTACTGCTACTACTATTACTAGTAGTAGTAGTAGTAGTAGTAGTAGTAGTAGTAGTGGTTCAGCATTTGGTTTATATCTCAAACCTTAAAATATTCCTTAGTGTCTAATATAACGGTACAAAAATGACCATCAAATTATGGCTGCAAATTTTGTGCATCTGCAGGTAAACTATTTGCAGATTTATTATGATTTTTCCATGCGTTCACGTACAAGTCCCTTCAGGACCGTTCGCTTTCAAAATTCCGGAGGGACTTTGCAGACACAAATTGAGGTATTTTATGCAGCTCTTTGATACTTGGACGTACTTTACATTTTCCGCGCTTTGGGCAATGCTTAAAATACAGCCCCTCTATTTACTGCGAATATAGCCGAGACCAGAAAATGTCCATCTCATTCGAAATTCTGCTGAAAATTAGAAAAATAAGGATTAAATTCTACGGCTGCTGTAACATTGAAGCTGGTCTGGCAGTTTACTGAATCCTCCATTTTTTGTCTATGAAGTGTAATTAGAGATGTTAACACACTTTCAGCAGAATTGTAAAGAATCTTCACCGTCATTGTATTGGCTGTTAACCGATCTATGAAAAAAACTGTAAAAAATAACAGGGAATTCGTAGGATCCCTGTAACTACGTAAAACGTTTATTTTCTCGGCTGGATGATCTATTTGAATTGCATGATGTTGGGATTCTTTTCCAGTAATTTTTTTATTTCTCTATTTTACTGATTAAATTTCAAACTTCTTTACTGTGTTAATATTTAGGATTTACTTTGCTTGACTGGTTTAGAAGTCTTGTGCTTCATTGTCTTTGGATAATGAAGCAAAAGACTTCGAATCTAGTCAAGCAAGATAAATCGTAAATATTAACACGTAAAGAAGTTTCAAATTTAATCAGTGATATATAAGTGTTAAAAGTATATATAGAAAAATACAGAATTATATATATATATATATATATTTTTTTTTTATCTATGCTATTTTTCTTTACTTGTTTTCTTATTTGCAATTTTATTTACACGCACATACTTATTAATTAATTAATTGATTTAGTTTATTCATGAACTTAAATAAATAAAATTATACTAATTATTTACTTATTTAATCTTTTTTATTATTTACTTCTTTATTTATTTATGCCATATTTATTTATTTATTTAATTTCTTTATCTATTTACTTATTTATTAATTTGTTTATTTACTTATTTAGTTATTTACGTGTTTACTCATTCAATTATTTACTTACTTATGTGTGTTTTAATTAATTTATTTTTATTTTTGTATTTATCTACTTATTTAATTATTCATTCATTCAGTTATTTATTTACTCATTTATTTCATTATTTATTTAATTAATTAATTAGTTATTTACGTATTTAGTTATTTACGTACTTATTTACTTAATTATTTATTTATGTACTTATTTATTAATTCGTTTATTTATTTTTATTTACGTATTTACTCATTTAATTATTTATTTACTAATGTACGTTTTCATTTATTTATTTTTATGTCTTTATCTATTTCTTTAATTATTAATTCATTTAGTTATTTATTTACTGATTTATTTCATTATTTATTTATTTACTTATTTATTTAATTAAATAATTATTTAGTTATTTACGTATTTAGTTTCAACTTACCTATTTATTTATTTATTTATTTATTTATTTATTTATTTATTTATTTACTTATTTATTTATTTATTTATTTATTTATAACAGTCTTTAGACACTGAAATAGTGGAATAGACTTTGCCAAGTAAAATTAAAAGTTTAAGTTTAAAACACTTCTCCATCATAAAAAGACTTAGGCCTACTAATGATCCAACTAGATATAACGTTTCTAAATTCACCATTGCTTGAAGTAAATACTCGTAAATATATGGCCATTTTGTAAGACACTTTTATTGCCATTATTTCAAAATTGTTGCTTGTTTTTATTATTCGACTTTTGGTTGATGAAACATACTTAATTGCCTAGTAAAGTGGCATCAAAAATTTTTTCCTTGCATTTTTAACTATGTCCTGATTATATTTATGCAGTATAAAATATTACCATGGCAACTAAAAGCAAAGCCTGCATGGTATAGTAAAAAAAAAAAAAAAAACAAGATACAATAAAAATCCAAGGAAAAAGTAATATCCGTTACAAGAGCGGTATGTTGAAGTTTTCATGTTGGAGGAAAAGTTTGAAAAAGCGAAACGTAGTGATTTACGTCTGTCTTTTTTCCTCCCAGTCTATGATGAGTCTGCAATCATGTTGATTTTTTCACGGCTTCCTTAATGTTACTTGCATCACGAATGCAGTAACTTTAGTGGAGTTGTAGAGTTTACTTAATTTTTGCAAATATTTAAAAACAATAATTAACAGTGCAATTTAGGTGAAATTGCAGTGGTAAGTTTCCAATTTATAATTATTACTATATTGAACGTCTCTAAAATAATATGTTAAAAGCCTAAAGGAGTAAAATCAATATGTCACTTAAGCGGTAAGAAGAGGGAAATTGTTATGTGTGTTGGGAATACTGAATGTGGAATTTTAGACTTTCCGCGGATTGGTTTTGTGCGGAAACCAAGCAAATACGCACGATCCCGCACAAACGTTTTTGATGTCACTGTATTACAATCACGACAATCATTCCTAAAAGCATAGTTTTTTTTTTTAATTTTGTTTGACATATATTAATAGGCCTAATACAAAGTATATAAACTGGTAAAGTTAGGTCTTCTCGTTAATAAATAAAGGACGACAATGGTCATGATAATCAGAATTGGTAATAATTCTGATGGCCTTTTGTTGTAATTAAAAAATCTTGATGACATGAGTGCTGTTGCCCCATAATAAGATACAGTAAATTCTCTGTGATCCGTTGCTATGTTGTCCGTCCGTTTCATCGTCCGGCATTCACGTGATTTCATATGCCACGCCTTACTGCAAGACGGTACGGAAATTAGTTAACTATCCCTCCATCGTCTGCATAATTGATATGAGTAAATATGATAAGAAAATATTTGTGAACATTTGAATATATGGTAATTAAATCACCGATTACAAGAGTTACAATCAGTATATTTTTAAATTTATTCCAATTAACATCAAGGGAAGCTTATTTGCCCCTGATGCATTGTAGCAAGCTAATACAGTCACACGTTCTTTTTGGATTTTAAAACCAGACGCAGTTTTGTATGATGTAGATTCTGAAGTTTTTTTCGGTAAACATTTGATATTTAAACCGGTTTCGTCACAATTGTATATCTGCTGGAGAGATAATTCTACTTTACTCACCAAATCTCGGAATGTAGAAATTCTTCAGCTGCAACGGTATCAGCTGACATCCTCTCTCCACAAATTGCAAGTGGACGAACACCATACTTTTCCCTCCACATTGACAACCACCCATCACTAGCAGAGAACTTATCGTCTCCGTGTTTCTTAAGCATATCAAGCGCTTTCTCTTTCAGAATCGGACCAGATATTGGAGTACCTTTCCTTCTTTGTTTTTGAAACCATAGAAACAGTTCCTTATCGTATTTGAAAACACTAGGCTGCTTCAACGTACGGCGCTTGTCATTAGAGCTCGTGGATGCACAATATTCTTCCAATGCAGCCCAGCGAATAGGGATTATAAAGAATGGACACTTCGCGTCGGTACCTTTGATGTAGCCGGACTGATTTCAATGACCTTCAAGCCAGCTAGAGCGTGAGATTCTGCTTTCTCTCTAGAGTTGGCGCTGACATCACACCAGCTAACAGTCGACACAGCGGAAATATGACACATAATTAATACATCTAGGTACATTATGTACTCAAATAAAAGAAATTGGATCCATAAAATAATAAATCCGTCATTAACTGTAATGTCTAGACTCTAGAGTTGCTTTATAATGAGAGTTGAGACGTTGACCCCAACAACAATTAAAATATGTAGGCCTAATGATTTGATAGCAGTGAAAATGGAAAAGCAAAACTCTTATGAGAAGTAAAACCATATACTTATATTATATTATATACAAATATTAAACGTATTTGATACATAATTTTATAATATATATTATTTTATAATATAATTTATTATATCTGAAATATAAAAAATTACTATTACTACTAGTTTGTCATTGAGAAATAAGGAAAAGCTGTTGACTTGAATTTATTTGCAGCAAAGCGTTACTGGATTATGCAATAAGGTAGGCGATGTTTGGATCCTGTGTCTCAACTCTATACTCAATTATCTTAGCGTATGCTCGATTACACTAACCTCTAGCGCTTGAAAGTGGAACTAAACGCCGGCGCACAGAGAAACAAAACACAGGAAAATTCGCTCAGTGTCCATTCTTTATAATCCCTATTCGCTGTGCAGCCCAATTACGCTTCCAGTCATGAATTGTACTTCTTGGGATACCGGAAATAGTTTCCCCTTCATCCAGCCGCTTCAAAATATCCAATTTGTCTTTTATAAAATAACTAAACTTCGAGCGTTTATCAGTAAATGTCTTAGAAAGCATAGTGAACTTCTTCCACACACACACCCTGTGATTTACTGAAAGCAAGACGGGGTTGCAAATAGGAGGAGGAAAAAGAACATGGCGGGGAGGAAGAAGGCACGTACTGTACTGTGAGTAGCCAATAATAATTACCTACCCTACTGTCCGGATGAGAGAGAAGTTACTGTACCATATTTTAAAATGCTGTTAAAAGAGGCGTATATTTTAATGGTAAAATCAATTTTAAACTTTTTAAAATAAATGAAATCCTGGATAATTTTTTGTTTAAATGCTCAATATGTTAATCCCAATTTACAGCAACTTTATGTCAACCACAATTCCAAGCACGAACGACTCGTTGAGCGAGGTTGTAAACTAAAATATGTTAGTGATTCTGTTTCATTTTCATTTAAGACTAAACAATTAGCTTCAAACCATTGTTTAACTTGTACTATATAAGTCAGTGTTTCACTTTCAAGCAACTGAAGGCTTTTATTACGATTGAATCAAATGAGGGTGGCGAGATCTCATATAATGAATATGTGATGTACAAGATATCAACATCTGGGTCCACACCTGTGGAGTAACGGTCAGCGCGTCTGGCCGCGAAACCAGGTGGCCCGGGTTCGAATCCCGGTCGGGGCAAGTTATCTGGTTGAGGTTTTTTCCGGGGTTTTCCCTCTACCCAATACGAGCAAATGCTGGATAACTTTCGGTGTTGGACCCCGGACTCATTTCACCGGCATTATCACCTTCATATCATTCAGACGCTAAATAACCTAGATGTTGATACAGCGTCGTAAAATAACCCAATCAACGTCTGAGAGGTATTTTGAAACTATATTTTTTGAATAAAACAGAAAACATTAATTACCTTGTTTATGGACCAGGTTTTCTTATTACCTGCACTTCAGGCATCTTTCCCCGCTGGGGGGGGGGGGTAAGATGGCAAATTCAATTGACACATTTACTGATATATGAATTTCATTCATTCATTCATTCATTCATTTATTTTATTCCATAGATCTTACATGAGCAATGAAGCTTTAAGATGTGGAACATGTCAACATTTTACAATATTATAATTACAATTTTTACAAATTTTTATAGTTCTACAATTTAGTAATTTTCTACAATTTTTACAATTTTGTACAATTTTTTTACATTTTTTTTTTACATTTTGGCGAGATGTAGTGAGATGAGATGAGGTCCGAGGATTCGCCAAAATATTACCCGGCATTTGCCTTTTCGGTGGGGGAAACCTCGGAAAAACCCAACCAGGTAATCAAATCAAAGGGGGTAATCAAATCAAAGGGGTTGATGCCAAGGACTCGCCATAGACCATCCGGCTTCAGTCTCACGGCTGGGGAAAACCTTCGAAGAAACCAAAGTCCAAAGGGGGATCCAACCCAAGCCCGAACGCAGCTCCGGATCAGCAGCCCAGCGAGTCTGCCGACTGAGCTACATCGATGGCTCTACTAAAAGTATACAATACATAGCCAATCAGATTATTAAATTTACAAACGCAAACGATCATTCATAAGTTGAGCTATATTATAATACAAAACTATTTAATTAAATTTAAGGCATAAACAATTCAACCAGTTGTGATATACAGAAATTGATAATACATATCATGCAAACACCTGAACTTGTTATAATAAAAATGACTTAATCTAAAGCTCATGTACACTATCCCAATCGTTGATCACTACTTAGCAACACAGTCATTTACACATATCTTGTTACTTTGTGCAAGAATAGTGAAGCCACTTCTTGCACGCAACGCATTCAATCCAGTCCACTCGAAGTCCTTTGGGAAGAACATAGTAGTTCACCTTATATCTTCCCCAAGTATTGGGGTAAGATGCCTAGTGCAGTTCCGCAAACTTAGATGGCGGAACAAGGTCGTTCACAATACAAATTTTAGAACTTTCACTACACTATCCATTACAAAGTTTTGACAGGTATAACACATGCAAGGATGTGTTAAAATTTTAACATATCTTTGCAATTATTTTATAGTTGAAAAATGAGCTTGTCCTTCCTTTCCTTCTTCTTACAATAAAACAAAATTAGCCCGAGTACTAGTCCTTGTGGAACTCCAAATTGAACATTCATTACATTAGATTTATTATTATTAACGACAACACACTGTTTACTTTCAAATAAATATGAAGAAAATAAGAGTAATTATGTACCTATGATACCATAATAATTTAATCTAACCCCTCCCGAGCGCAACTCTGGATCAGTGGGCAAGCACCTCAACCGATTGAGCTACGTCAGTTTCAGATAAGCATATTAATGTCTGTCTAACCGACAACGTTGCGAGTGTCAGCGTAGTAACTGTGAAACGCATTCTCTGGCCTACTAAATCACAGGATGGGTATTCAGTTCCCTTTGAGAGCTCAAGTATGGGTAAACATGATGCTGCAATTGATTAGTTCAACAGGCGCTTCAGAAGAAAGACGTGCGGATATCTCAACAATGACTCGTAGCATTTTGTTCAGACTTTAATTGCAGTCTTTGTCTTACAAGAATAAACCGGATGGCTTGCACGATCAGTTTATTCAGCTGAAACACCGTGTCACAGAATTAGTTACGCTTGGGTTCGATGCAGCAGACTGAACTTCATTCAGTCAGTTCAACCTTTCAAGTCATCATCATCATTCTTATCATCGTCTACGTCATCTTTCTCGTCCGTGATCTGGTGGTAATCCTTGTCAAGGACCTGCGGTTCGCGTGTTCAAATGTGGTCGAAGATAATGATTTTTTTCAGACAAGCACACGCTGGAGATAATTTCTGCAAAATTAGTAATACAAATATTTCAAAATCAAGCGTTATCAAATACGGTATAGCTCAGGGTTCAATTTTAAAGCTATTTTTATTATCGATATATAAGGTCATTCAAAAGTCACTTAAAACTTTAAAGCGTAATGAATATTACAATATTTGACGTAGAAAAAAGAATGAAAAGAATGAGTTGAACAAGCAAGGGGTTCGGCGGCGGGGTTGATCAAGGCGGTGATGACTTGGGGGCGGGGCGGATGTTGATGACCTAAAAATCTACTAAAAATGATCATTAAAATGCCCTTAAACCAATGAAAAAATTGACATGAAATTAAAAGAAAGTGGCATTTAAATATTATTCACCGTACTCGCACTACAACTTCTTAAAAATTAGTCACCTTGTTTCAATGACTGCCCTGCAAATCTCGGAGAGAGGAAGCAACGTCCTGGAATTTGGCTAAGATAAAGGAAAAGAACACGCAACAAAATGAAGGTTTTAAGGAAAAGCTATAGATTTTAATGAGGTTTATAATGTGTTTCAATCAGGGGTGGTCGGTGAAAGTCCTCACTTAAACTAAGCTGCTGTCAAGCATTTTATATTACTTCCGTTGTGTGAAGTGAAGTCTTCAGTGGAATGAGGGATGGACTTCAGAGTCTGTTCCAAACTACAAAAACCAAACTTCACTGTTATTCACTTATTCAGTAGGTAATTACTATTGACCTATTTGAACAGAAAATGATTTAACAGACCTATCAGTAAAGAAGAAAATAAAATGCATTCCAAATGATCTAAAGGTTCTTCAAAGTATTGAAAATGACCAAAAAGTTCCGAAAAAAATATATATAAAAATGACCTATTAGTTCAAAAAAAATTTAAAAATGCAATAACTTATAAGAAATTATTTTTTTTACGCTGATATTAACATAGAAAGGATTTATAGTATTAATAGGCATCGTCCTAATGTGAAAAATAAGAAGATGACTTTTCATCAACATCCGCTCCGTAGTGATGACACATTACTCAGTATTGATCAGATTATCGTACACCTCTGCTGAAGTGTATGTGAAAGCAACAGTCGAGTGGTAGATTTTGGCTCTATTAAAGCTATTACGTCATGGATTATTATTGTTATTATTATTATTATTATTATTATTATTATTATTATTATTATCTTCATCACTATTCTTCTCACATATCCATACCAACTCCTCAGAAATGTGTTGAGATGATGAACACAAGGGACAAAAAATATAGGGAGGACTCGAAACCCATGAATGCTTCAGGTCAAAATAGAAATGAAAGAAAGAGAACTGGAAGAATTGGACTGGATGGATAGAGGCGAGTGACGAAGAAAGATAAAACTTTAGGCATAGAAACATATATAGGCCTATACATACCTAAATCTGTGAGCAAAAGAAATTATTATTATTATTATTTTTTGCATCTATTAAGTGCGATTTAGTACATGCTAGGCAACAGTATCACATACTCTACTACAATAATTTTTACAACAGTGACAAATAGTCTATAAATAATACTAGAGAGGAAATTAAACGCAGAATAAATATGGGAAATGCCTGTTATTATTCGGTGGGAAGCTTCTGTCTTCTAGGCTACTTTAAAAAAAGCTGAAAGTTAGAATTTATAAAACAGTTACATTACCGGTTTTTCTGTATGATTATGAAACTTGGACTCTCACTTTGCGAGAGGAACACAGGTTAAGGGTGTTTGGGAATAAGTTGCTTAGGAAAATATTTGTGACTAAGAGGGATGAAGTTACAGGAGAATGGAGAAAGTTACACAACGCAGAACTGCGCGCATTGTATTCTTCACCTGACATAATTAGGAACATTAAATCCAGACGTTTGAGATATACAGGGCATGTAGCACGTATGAATGAATCCAAAAATGCATATAGAGTGTTAGTTGGAAGACCTGACGGAAAAGACCTTTGAGAGGCCAAGCCGTAGATGGTAGGATAATATTATAATGGATTTGAGGGAGGTGGGATGTAATGGTAGGGGCTGGATTAATCTTGCTCAGGATAAGGACCGATGGCGGGCTTATGTGAGGGCGGCAATGAACCTCTAAATTTGTAAATACATGCTTGGGTTTGTTCCGAAGTTTTCCAGAACAATTATTCTCGGTATCGTTATTACCAATTCCACAAACGTTAGATAACTACGAAGTTGCTATCCTTATTTGATGTCTGGAATTCATGAAAAAAAAAATTCCACCATTTCCGAGATTTGACGTGGAATGACTCCATAGCGATGCTATGTAACCGACTGAAAAAATAAAAGAGTACAGGACCTAAACCTGCGCAGAACAGAATCCGTTTCAGGTTGAAATTTCATCACCCTTCATTCCTTGTTGAATTTCATTAACTTTTTATTATCATAGTGGCCGGGCTCATTGCCATTTATTCTATGATAATGATTTCCAACGCAGCTACCCCACATATTAACGAAATGATGTGCAACGCCAGTCGAGCGAGCTGGATATTTATTGAATCTGAAAATAATTTTAAATATTAAACACGTTTCAATAAGAGGCAATAAAAAGACGTATATTTATTCATATCATCAAACGTGTTTCAGATCAAACTAGAATTTCTCCTGTACTCGCTACTTCAGCAGCTACCGTGCTAACAATTGAAGGGTTGATAGGAAAAACAACCCATGTCAAAAAAAAAAAAAACACTTTTTTCAGGGGAGCGAAAAAACTTATCTCGTTATGTAAAAGGATAGGAAACTTAAAGTATAGGTATAAATACCCCAATGCTTTATAAATATATTGCTTGTATTTTAAGCATAAACAGACGCCACATGATTTTAGCTTTCCATTAGTACCAATATCTCATTTTCGGCTAAAACTGACATGGGTTGTTTTTCCTATCAACCCTTCAATTACGTCCGATGTGCGTGTGTTCAATGCCCGCGGAGAGTAATAGATTTCCAAGAGACGACATAAATGCTCAGCAGAATTTGTTTCCGGCGAAAAATAGATGTGTGTCAGTTCCTAATTGACAGGACTCCAAATAAATTAATCTGCCTGCTATTCCTCACCTCAGCAAATTCCCTGATTATTATTTCACCATTGTCTTCGCAAGCAAAGGAAGGAGCAGATGTACCTAAATATAGGCCTATGCAAAACGATGTTACGTTATCGAAGAAGCCTCGGGTTAAGACACGAAGAGGTCGTGTCTGTGGTTTAAAGTTAGCGTCCTGGTCTTCCATTCAGAACGGGACGGGTTCGATCTCCGGCTACGTCTCGAAAAAATAAATAAATAAATAAATAAATAAATAAATAAATAAATAAATAAATAAATAAATAAAATAATTATAATTAAATAAATTAATAATGAAATGAATAATAAAATACTTATACAGCATATTGGATGAGATATTTGATTTACCTACATCGTATTATATATATACAGGCACATCATTTTATTTTTACTAACATTTTTAATATTAATCTGGCTATACCTTTAGAGAACCGGAAACACAGATTGCTAAACCTTTCCACGATTTTAGTTCATCCATTTACGTAAACTAGGAAATATCGCGATTTTGAGTTCGATAATTTTCGTTAGGTTTTTGTTTAATCTCAATACAGTACTGTATTAAGAATAAGTGTTTTCACTCATGAACTGAGTTAGCCATGCGAACGTATTCATTATGCAGTGTATATTATACTGTCTACAACACATTAGCGTACAATATAGAGAATGAAGTTAAATTGAAAAATAATCATAATATGGATATTTAAACACATTTTTTAAAATGATGGCCGTTCATTTCGATACAGGCTTCAGTTCTTTTGTGCATATTATCGTACTATAGACTATTGCATCTAATTCCATTTGCCAGTTTCGTCCTTCGTACTAGTAACTCACGTTGAAATAATTCTGTACCTATTCTATAAAAGAGTACCTTACGTACTGTAAATTCAATCTTCACTTCTGTCCGATCCGAAAAGATAAAATTACTCAGACATACTATCTACTGTCCGTCCAAGTGGTTATGTCGTAGGGTCGTAGAAAGGAGGGAAATCACGTGACAGTTAATTACTTAACGAAGCCCTTTTATTTAAGTTATTTTAAACAGTTGTATAATATTACGTAGACGTTCAATTCCTAACAGAAATTAATGTTCTCAGAAAAGAGCTAAGACAGCACAGCCACTAGCTGGCGAGTAAAAGCTGATGGGGGGGGGGGAACCGAGATACGACGTAGGCAAATGGACGACAGTACCTGTGCGAAAATGATTCAATATTGAAAGCTCTTTCGTCACTGAAAACGCGAACATATTTTTGGAACGTACTGTTTACTATGACCGTAAGGCTACTATGACTGTATATGCGGTCTTGGATCTGTGTGGAGGACGGTTGAACTTCGTTAGTAGAAGGGGTGGGAGTGAAGTACATTCAAAAACTCAGGTACAATAAAAATTGAAGTAAAAATAAAATTATGTCCCTGTATAAACACAATACAATTTAAAAGATGTAAATTTAATTATACACGCAATATGAATAGATGTTGAAGAATGTATAAACAAACTTAAATAAAAACAATTAAGAAATTTTAAAGAAAGCACTCTAAGAAAAATTTTAGCGTTGAATGAAATGGTGGTAGTGCCGATTCTCCTGCACGACTGAATCTTGGACAGTGACAAAAGAGAGCCAAAGAGCAATAGTCTCAACGTAGTGATTATTGTTATTATAATTGTAATTATAATTTACGCTGCAATTAAGTGCTTACCTTGTGTGCGGAAGATACAGAGAGTTAGCAAACACATATAAAGGTACTCTGAAGAATAATAGGAAAACAAACCGCTCCTTAACGCCATTAAGAAGAAGAAAGAAGTACGTAAGAGGCTGAAAGCCCTTTAATTGCATCTTAACAAGTGGACACGGAGCCTTGAAACCAGATATCCAACCTCCGGTGGAGTGCCGTCAATCCACGACCCACTATTCGTGCATACAGGCATATGGCGACGAGAAAGAACCGCTTCCTATTTACTGAGAAACATACAGGGTGCTGAAAAGCTATATACAGGCACATAACAACGACAAAGAATTGTTTCCTGTTTACTGAGAAACATACAGGGTGCTGAAAAGCTATATACAGGCACATGACAACGACAAAGAGCCGTTTCCTATTTACTGAGAAACATACAGGGTGCTGAAAATCTATATACAGGCACATGACAACGACAAAGAGCCGTTTCCTGTTTACTGAGAAACATACAGGGTGCTGAAAAGCTATATACAGGCACATGACAACGACAAAGAGCCGTTTCCTATTTACTGAGAAACATACAGGGTGCTGAAAAGCTATATACAGGCACATGACAACGACAAAGAACCGTTTCCTGTTTACTGAGAAACATACAGGGTGCTGAAAAGCTATATACAGGCACATGACAACGACAAAGAGCCGTTTCCTATTTACTGAGAAACATACAGGGTGCTGAAAAGCTATATACAGGCACATAACAACGACAAAGAATCGTTTCCTATTTACTGAGAAACATACAGGGTGCTGAAAAGCTATATACAGGCACATGAGAACGACAAAGAACCGTTTCCTATTTACTGAGAAACATACAGAGTGCTGAGAAAAGCTATATACAGGCACATGACAACGACAAAGTACCGTTTCCTGTTTACTGAGAAACATACAGGGTGCTGAAAAGCTATATACAGGCACATGACAACGACAAAGAGCCGTTTCCTATTTACTGAGAAACATACAGGGTGCTGAAAATCTATATACAGGCACATGACAACGACAAAGAGCCGTTTCCTGTTTACTGAGAAACATACAGGGTGCTGAAAAGCTATATACAGGCACATGACAACGACAAAGAGCCGTTTCCTATTTACTGAGAAACATACAGGGTGCTGAAAAGCTATATACAGGCACATGACAACGACAAAGAACCGTTTCCTGTTTACTGAGAAACATACAGGGTGCTGAAAAGCTATATACAGGCACATGACAACGACAAAGAGCCGTTTCCTATTTACTGAGAAACATACAGGGTGCTGAAAAGCTATATACAGGCACATAACAACGACAAAGAATCGTTTCCTATTTACTGAGAAACATACAGGGTGCTGAAAAGCTATATACAGGCACATGACAACGACAAAGAACCGTTTCCTATTTACTGAGAAACATACAGAGTGCTGAGAAAAGCTATATACAGGCACATGACAACGACAAAGTACCGTTTCCTGTTTACTGAGAAACATACAGGGTGCTGAAAAGCTATATACAGGCACATGACAACGACAAAGAATCGTTTCCTATTTATTGAGAAACATACAGGGTGCTGAAAAGCTATATACAGGCTTATGACAACGACAAAGAGCCGTTTCCTGTTTACTGAGAAACATACAGGGTGCTGAAAAGCTATATACAGGCACATGACAACGACAAAGAATCGTTTCCTATTTACTGAGAAACATACAGGGTGCTGAAAAGCTATATACAGGCACATGACAACGACAAAGAACCGTTTCCTATTTACTGAGAAACATACAGGGTGCTGAAAAGCTATATACAGGCACATGCCAACGACAAAGAGCCGTTTCCTATTTACTGAGAAACATACAGGGTGCTGAAAAGCTATATACAGGCACATGACAACGATAAAGAGCCGTTTCCTCTTTACTGAGAAACATACAGGGTGCTGAAAAACTATACACAGGCACATGACAACGACAAAGAGCCGTTTCCTATTTACTGAGAAACATACAGGGTGCTGAAAAGCTATATACAGGCACATGACAACGACAAAGAGCCGTTTCCTGTTTACTGAGAAACATACAGGGTGCTGAAAAGCTATATACAGGCACATGACAACAACAAAGAGCCGTTTCCTATTTACTGAGAAACATACAGGGTGCTGAAAAGCTATATACAGGCACATGACAACGACAAAGAGCCGTTTCCTCTTTACTGAGAAACATACAGGGTGCTGAAAAACTATACACAGGCACATGACAACGACAAAGAGCCGTTTCCTATTTACTGAGAAACATACAGGGTGCTGAAAAGCTATATACAGGCACATGACAACGACAAAGAACCGTTTCCTATTTACTGAGAAACATACAGGGTGCTGAAAAACTATAAAGAGTGGAAGTGAAATAATCCTGCAGATTGAAATGGGAGTTATAATAATAATAATAATAATAATAATAATAACAATAATGTTTTATTCCATGTATTGTGGGTCCCCATCACCACGGCATGGCGCGTCTTCAGGTTGCGGATCGAGGAGACGGCCTCCAGATATGGAGGGTAGCTGTGAATATATTGAATAAGCAGTCGCAGACAGCCGATGAGGGGTTGTCCTCCAGCTTGGGGGTTGGGCGAAGGGCTAACAATCCATCACCGTAAAAAAACAGCTTGTTACGAATCCTTCAAATAAGAAAAACATTAGAGATTTATATAAGGGCATAAAGGAATTCAAGAATGGATATCAGGCAAGGGTAAACGTGATCAAGGCAGACGTTTGAGATGGGCAGGGCATGTAGCACGTATGGGTGAATCCAGAAATGCATATAGAGTATTAGTTGGGAGGCCGGAGGGAAAAAAGACTTCTAGGGACGCCGAGACGTAGATGGGAAGATAATATAAAAATGGATTTGAGGGAGGTGAGATATGATGATAGAGAATGGATTAATCTTGCTCAGGATAGGGACTGATGAGGGCTTATGTGAGGGCGGAAATGAACCCCCGGGTTCCTGAAAAGCCAGTAAGTAAGTAATAATGTTTTATTTTCGCTGGCAGAGTTAAGGCCATAAGGCCTTCTCTTCCACTCAACCAGCCTTAATCAATACAATACATATTTAAATTACGAATATTTACACTACACTTAAAAGGTTCTCCAGCAATATTCTTCAGTTAAGTTTTAACGACTAGTAGACTACATATTTATTTAAATTTAGATAAACCTATAAGGTAAAGTAGTAACTTAATTTATGAGCTAATTTAATTCAATCAATTATAATTAATTTGAGATTTGAGATACCTAGTAAAATTATGAAAATTAATTTAATATAAGCTTACTAGAACTATGTTACAGGGAGAAAAAATATATATAAATCTAAAATATATTTCTATAATGAGAATATTAATGTAATTGCCATTAGAGGTTTTGTAAATCTATTTAGAGAAATTAATGATAATAATAAGAATGGACAGATGTTAGTTTCATTATATGTAATAAATATTAATCAGCAATTAATTTGTTAAGAAAGAATTTATGTAATTTTGACCTAAATGAAGTTATTGTCCAACAACCCCTTACATCACTCGGTAGCGAGTTCCAATTTCTAGCAACTGAAACTGTATATGATGAAGAATATAAAGATGTCTTGTGGTAGGGTATAATAAGTAAATTGTTATGATGAGATCGTGTACTTACCTGATGATATGCGAGTAAATATCAGATATCAGATATTTGTATGTTATGGTACACTTAAATGAATATAAAACCTACAGTATATTACGTTTTGTGCTTAAATGCACGGTTAATTAAAAAATTAAGTTGTTAGTTGCATCACTATGGTAACATCGCCGCTAACACACTGCTCTTTCTTCTCGCAATACAGATGTAAGAAGTCAGCAAACTCAGATCTGTCTCGCTAGGTTAACTACTTTCCATCTCCCTCCCTTTCTACAACTTTATAATCTGGTCGGGTTGTTCAGTGGCTTAAAATTAGTAGTTTTTAAATTAAATTTACACGAAAACCGCTATTGAAATACGCCAGAGGGATAAATAATGATTCCTTATTAGATTTTATATCGATATGGACAAAAATCACGATCCTACTCTCAATAGTTTCCAAATAAGAGGGTGTTAAACATTTGAAAAAAAAAAAAAAAAAAACATTGAGAAAAGAGTAACCTTTACACGAATATGGTATCACACTTTTTCTTACATACAACATGAGCCATTTAACACATTATCGATTTGTAAGCCAAGAACTTTGGTTGTTCTTTCTATTAGAGATCTATTATTATTAATTATTGCGATTAATTGAATTTAGACAGGATTTAAATTGGAACAATTTAGTTTTGTTACAATTTAATACTAATTTACAGGCTGAGAACTAATCACATATTTTGAGGAGAATTGTCTCTGTTGAAGATTGGAATGTGTTGGAGTTATTGGCTGTAATTACTATACTTGTGTCATCTGGAAATAATATGGGATGACCTACGTCTTTTATCAGGGGGGACAAGATCATTTAAGAATACTGGAAAAATTATGGAGCCTA
Source organism: Periplaneta americana (assembly GCF_040183065.1). NCBI lineage: Eukaryota > Metazoa > Arthropoda > Insecta > Blattodea > Blattidae > Periplaneta > Periplaneta americana. Next base: position 169,845,888 of record NC_091128.1, read on the forward strand.
ATATTAATCCTTGTGGTATTCCATTATGAATAGTTCCCCATGTCGAGACAGATTTCATAGTGGTACTGATTTCGACTTTCTGTTTCCTATCCATGAGATGTGATTGGTGTGCAAGCCTTTAATTGCATTAGAATCTAATTTACGTAGGAGCATTTTATGATTTATACAGTGAAATGCTTTGGATAAGTAACAGAAAATCCCTCCAACTTGGAATGTTTTATTAATTCTCTCCAGAATTTTAAACTAAATGTTACATTTTCCGTGGATTTAATTTTCCTAAATCCAAACAGTTCTGAGACTAGAATGTTACGTTTTTCAATAATAATAATAATAATAATAATAATAATAATAATAATAATAATAATAATAATAATAATAATAATAATAATAATCTATACTAATAATAAATCTGTAAGCGAAATTTTTTTGGTAATTTTCGCTTTTCCAAAAATAATTGATGTTAACATGTATAATTAATCATCCTGAAACCGAAAATCGCTTTTTTTTTAATTTTTATTTGCATGTCTGTCTGTCTGCCTGTCTGTCTGTCTATCTGGATGTTTGTTACCTTTTCACGCGATAATGGCGGAACGGATTTCGATGAAAATTGGAATATAAATTAAGTTCGTTGGAACTTATATTTTAGGCTATATAGCATTCAAAATGCTTTATTTAAAAGGGAGGTTATAAGGGGACCTGAATTAAATAAACCGAAATATCTCGCTTATTATTGATTTTTGTGAAAAATATTACATAACAAAAGTTTCTTTAAAAATGATTTCTCATAAGTTTTATTCCAGGAAAAATTTTGATAGGACTGATATTTAATGAGATAAATGAGTTTTAAAATTAAAATAATTGTCATCTAAGGCCGTATAATGAAATAAAAAACAAATGACTTCGTCTATAAGGGGCCTTGGACAGCAACAATCGAAAGCTATGAAAGATAGCCTACAGAGAATGTTTCTGTGTTTGTATGAAGTAATATCGGAAGCTAAATTAACCGATTTGTATAATTAATTATTATTTCACCATTGGAAAGTGTAGTTTTTCTAGATGGACATAATGCTATAATGTTATTACAATAACTTCTGATATAATGTAATATAATATATGTAATGCAATATTATATAATATAATTTAAGTTATTTGAAGGGTTCAGAACCATAGTGGGCCAAACGCCATTTACTGAATACGTAGAAAACAAGGGTTAAAATTAAGTTATTACCGTAATTCAATGGAAACCTATAACAAGTAAATCTAAATGATGTCAATGTTCATTAAACTATGGTTGCATGTAATAAAAATTAGAAACATGTTAAAGGAATTGTCATTGCACCAATGAGTGTCTCTGGACCAAAATGATCGCATTTTAATTATTTGGATGCAATTTAAATTAAGTAACATATTAAACGATTTATCCTTCTATCAAACACGAATGTTTCCTGGATCAAATGTCCTATTTTAATTATGTAATTACTTTATATTTATTTCTAACGGGTGCAGCGGAGCGCACGGGTACGGCTAGTAATAATAATAATAATAATAATAATAATAATAATAATAATAACTGGTCACACGTTAGCCAGGTAGTTGCATTTTCAACATCCCGCACAAACAAGTTACCTGAGAATGCAGAGTGAACTTTGCATACCTCACAATGCCTGACCTCGGGTGGCCAAAATTGTTTGCTTCGGTGCTTGGAGTGCATTTTCAACATGCCTGTAGCGCTCAACGGTTAATGTAATGGATCGCACACCTGACTGTGTTGTTCTGGTATGCAGCCCTGACCTTCCTCCTTCCTTGAACAGGGTAAAACATCCCTACTCCTAATATTATACTGTAAACCAACTATGGATACGTTAAGTAGGTTTAATTGAAAAAGAAACAGAAATAAAACCTAGCACAATGAGAAGTATCTGAATAGGTTTTTACCTTTCTGATACTGTAACAACAAAAATAATACGATTCATGTTTTAAAATATTCAGCGAAGCCTCGTGTTAATAACAAATATCAAAATATGATTAATTATTAGAGCAGTGCAAAGGGAGCAGTTTTTCGACACAACGGCAACAGGGCAAGGGTTGTAAATTCACCTTGTGTACCCGCAGAGGTCTGACTCTGCGGTACACAGGATGGCTGCAAGCAGTAGGTACAGCTTGGTAAAGCAAACGTCAATACTGAAGGAACATGAGAACAGTTCGGTTCTAGTATTACGATGCCTAAGGGGGAGAAAATTCGTTCGGCGAAGTTTAAGAGACTTATTTCTGAATATGGTGATATTTTTTTGTTGCAGCGAAGATAAACTATTCTGCAAATTGTGTAAAATATCAGTTTCAGTAAATAGAGCATGTAATATTCTAAGACATGTAAATAGGGATGTACACAAACGTGCCCTCATGAAGTTGAAAAAAAAAAAGGCGAAAAATGTGAGCAGGGTCATGGTTCTTCATCCGTATTCCATGAAGAAATATGTGATGCGTTTTGTTAAGCATTCAAGAAGATATGTCCTGGTGTATCTCTTCCTCCTTCTCCTATACTTACTCGATGGGATTCCTGATTGAAGGCCTGCATTTATTACTGTAAATATTTCGACCAGGTCCAGAATGTTATTCAATCATTTGATGTGAAAGATGCATTTGCAATACCACTAGCCCAAAGTCTGTTGGTTGATTCAAGCATAAAATAACAATTGGAATACATTGAATCGAATTACGGGTTTATTCGTGATTGCATAACAGCTTTAGAAAAGTCTGGTACAAAACTGGTTGATCAGTTTTTCCTATTGCGAAATATCTGGAAGAAAGTGACTCAAGTACACGATAAAATTGCTAAAATAATATCTGCGGAAATAACAAATATCTTGAAAAAAATGGTGGATATTATAAACTTTGCAAGATTAGTGACAGTATTTCTGGAGATAAGGATTCCTTTGAAGAACTAACAGAAGTTGAAAAAAAATGTACAGGATTTTACGTATGCCCCAGTTGTTTCAACAGACGTAGAAAGAAGCTTCTCCACATATAAGGTCATGCTATCATATAGACGATAATCGTTTTCTGTTAATAACTTACAAATGTCATTTGTTGTGCATTGCAACAATAGGCCTATTTGGAAGAAAAGTGATAACGTATAACATGTGCATTAATAACTCACACTCATTGTAAGGAAAAGAAAAAGACAAAAAACAATAGTTCAAGTTCTTTTGCGAATAGACTATCATGAACCCGTTACAAATAAACAGTGATTTTGTTTGCGTTCTGTATGAAATCATACATGTAAAGTATATATTATTTGTTTAGGATGAAATGGTTAATTAGTTTTGCAATTTTGATATCTTATTAAAGTATCTGTAGAAAATTAATTGCAGAAACGTTAGGGAACTGTGTCATTTCTATTGTGTCGTCTGTACGTCAACACATCGTGTACATGACCGTCGCTTGTACACAGGGAACACGCCGAGTAACGTCGGAACCCTTGCTATGATGCCATTCTGTCTGTCATGTGCTCCGTCTGCACCGCTCTATTAATTATTATTCAGTCAATATGGCTTAAGCATTGCATTACATATGAAATAAAAACATACGAGAAAATATATTGATGTGTTACATCCTATTTAATCTTGATACAAACGTTTTCGCCTCTAATGGGGCACCTTCAGGTACAAATATAAGTATCATCTAAAATCAATTACAATACAAGCTTACATTTAAATCTATCTTGACTAGAATAAAGTATGACATGGTGACTATGTTATCTAATCAACATTAATTGTCCTGTCAAATGTTGATTAGATAACATAGTCACCATGTCATACTTTATTCTAGTCAAGGTAGTTTTAAATGTAAGCTTGTATTGTAATTGATTTTAGATGATACTTATATTTGTACCTGAAGATGCCCCATTAGAGGCGAAAACGTTTATATCAAGATTAAATAGGATGTAACACATCAATATATTTTCTCATATGTTTTTATTTCATATGTAATGCAATGCTTAAGCCACATTGACTGAATAATAATTAATCATATTTTGATATTTGTTATTAAAAATAATACGGTCGGTGGACTGTAACGTCACCAAAGAGTACCGTCTCTTCGTTGCATTATTTTATTATTAATTTTCTTAATATATGCTGTACATCTGACAAATACCAGATGAGTGAACGGAATCGATGATAGTACCATTCCAAAAAAAAAAAAAAAAAAAAAAAAAAAAAAAAAAAAAAAAAAAAAAGGGGGAACCGCAAAGATTGCAATAATTACAGAGGTATCAGTCTTCTAAATTCAGGACACAAAATATAGAGGGACATCATTTTATTGTTACTTCAATTTTTATTGTACCTGAGTTTTTTTTAATGTACTTCACTCCCACCCCTTCTATTAATGAAGTTCAACAGTCCTCCACACAGATCCAAGACCGCATATACAGTCATAGTAGTCTTACGGTCATAGTAAACAGTACGTTCCAAAAATATGTTCGCGTTTTCCAGTGACGAAAGAGCTTTCAATATTGCATAATTTTCCATTTGCCTACATCGCATCCCGATTTCCTCCACCTGTTTCTATTCGCCTCTCTGTAAATGCTAGTGGCTGGGCTGTCTTAGCTCTTTTCTGAGAACATTAATTTCTGTTAGGAATTGGACGTCTACGTAATATTATACCCATACAATTGTTTAAAATAACTTAAATAAAAGGGCATCGTTAAGTAATTAATTGTCACATGATTTCCTACCTTTTTACGACGCTGCGACGCAACCACTTGGACGGACAGTGGATAGCATGTTTGAGTAATTTTATCTTTTCGGATCGGGCAGAAGTAGAGTGGGCACAGAATTATTTCAACATGAGTTACTGATACGAAGTACGAACCTGGTAATTGGAATTACGTACAATAATCTATAGTGCGATAATATGCACATTAGAACTGAAGCCTGTATCGAAATGAACGGCCACCATTTTAAAAAATGTGTTTAAATATACATATTATGATTATTTTTCAATTTAACTTCATTCTATATATTGTACTCTAGTGGACAGTATAACATACACTGCATAATAAATACGTCCGCATGGAAAGCTCAGTTCGTGAGTAAAAACACTCATTGTTAATCCTGTACTGTATTTTGATTAAAGAAAAACCTAATGAAAATTATCAAACTCAAAATTGCGATATTTCCTAGTTTACGTAAATGGATGAACTACTTTTCTTCCCTCCTATACCTAGTAAAGTGATTTGTTTGTATATTATGCCAGTATCATCGAACTCCAGTCGTGGAAGGGGGTAGCAAACGGTTTTTCCGGTTCTTAATCGTTGATTCAAAGGTATAGCCAGGTTAATATTAGAAATGTTAGTAAAAATAAAATGATGTCCCTGTATATGCAACAATAATTACAAACAGATTAAATACAATCACAGAGAAATTAATCAGAGAAGAACAAAATGGATTTAGAGAAAATCGATCCTGCATAGACGGCGTCTTAACACTAACACAAATTATTCAGAAACATAGAGAATTTAATATAACAACGCACTTGGCATTCATTGATTATCATAAGGCTTTCGATACAGTTGACAGAACAAAACTCTGGGATGTTTTAGTTGAAATGGGAATACCCCAACGTTTTAATTTACACAAACAAGAATATGTACAAAAACACAAGAATTAAATTAAAAGTAAATAACACTTTAAGCAAGGAAGCTAGTACAATAAATCAAGGACTTAAGCAAGGCTGCCCAATGTCAGCCACCTTATTTAATATTTATATAAATAGCATTACCAAAATTGGGAAGACGAGTTGCTTACAAATTTTATGATTAACAACTTCCCACTTAACACATTACTTTACGCAGATGATCAGATAATCTTTGCAAATTCTGAAGACAACTTACAAAGAGCAATACACACACTATACAAGATAGCAAAAAATTATAATTTGGAAATCTCTGTAAATAAAACCAGAATCATGGCCTTCCAAGGAAAGAATCATGTAAGATCCAAACTTGCAATCAATAATAATTGTATAGAACAAGTCAACACATTCAACTATCTTGGCTGCAATTTTTCTTATATAAACTCCAGGGACGTAGATATTGTGACAGCTACACCGGGGTTCGAACGCGTGTCCGTTGGTCGCTTAGGTGTGGCGGCGAGGGGAGCATCTGGATGCTGAGAGGGTAGAGGGGCGGTGTACTACTGCGACGTGCGAGGGGAGGTTGCGCGCGCATCTGGTGCTGGCAGAGAGGAGAGGGATCTGGATTGTTCGAGAGTGCTATCTCTGGACACGCGTCGAACTTTCCAGGCTACGTCACTGTGGTTATAAAAGAAGAAATGCGAGTGAACTCGGACAGTGAGTGTGATTCATGATTAGTTCAGTCAGTAAGCCAGTGAACAGAGCAAGCCAGCTAGTCTTATATACCGGAGTTCGACTTGAGTGTGCGTCCGCAACTGTGTGAGCATTAGAGGGACCTGAGTTCGAGTGCAGTGGACCGCAGTTGGAGGGACCTGAGTTCGAGTACAGTGGACTGTCTCTGAAGGTCTGTGGTTCGAGATACTGTGAACTCGAGTGACTGAGCTAGAAGAACTGTGAACATCAGAACTGACAGTTGTGATTTGTAAATAGTGCTTTGTAAATATTAGTTAAGATTAACAGTTCATTGTTGTTCGTAATAGTCCAAGTAAATTGTCATTGTCGTCAGTGGAGTGCACTAACGAATACTGTGTTACTATGTGGAGAGCAAATCCTATTGTTGAGATAATAAAGTTACATTGTTGTTAGTAAATAAAAATGTACAATATTAAACTAGTGAAATTTAAATTCTGTTAAAGAAAGTTCGACCAGAAATAATTTTGAAATTCTATAAAGTTACGGCAGTCCCGGCATTATTATACGGATCAGAGACATGGTCATTAACGAAAGGACAACTTCGAAGAATAGAAGTTGCTGAAATGCGATTGCTAAAACCTCTTGCAGGATATACTCTTTACGACCATAAAAGGAACGCTGACATCCGAATAGAATTGAATATCACCGCCATTACGGATACTATAGAATCTTACCGCAACAACTGGTATGAACATGTATTAAAAATGCCCAACAATAGGTTACCCAAGAGGCTATTAGACTATACGGGCTATTCCATCTCAAATCGATCGAAATATAGAGAAAATTGACCTTGCAATTTTTAAATATAATGAAACTTTTTCTGTCCGTTGACAACTGTGATATAATGCTTTGTGCAAAGTTTGAGGCATCAGAACTTCATAGTGTTTAAATTAAAAATATTTAAATTTATCGTATTTTCATAAAATTAGCAACTTTAAACTGTTGTGGCTCCGAAACCCTTTCACCCAATGATCATAGTCATGGTTTATTTTGATGCTGAGAAGTTAAAATTTATATTGACATGTAAACAGTTTTTCTTACTTTTTATGGAAATGGAGAAATGTAGATTTTTCTTCATTAAGACGCCTTTGGCCACGAAAAAATATTTTTAAAATATATGATTAGATTCCGCATTAAAAGTACAAATAAACAGATATTTTTTACTTGTGGTACGTTGATAAGAAAGTATTGAAAATATCAAATAAAGAAAATAAATAGTACGCGCGTGAACTAACCAGCTGACTGTAGGTAGTCGCGACAAGCAAGGCCAGGAGACAAACGCGTGATGTGTCGTCTAGCAGTCATGGCTGTGCTAGCTTTATCACAAGTTTTCATAAACACAGGAGTAAAATGTCGCCCAATGCTCGCTTATCTTCAGCTCTCTGCCATTGCGTGCGGTACTGTGCCGTTCAAGTCTAGGCGTGTGAAAATAATCTATTTAATACCCTCGAAACTTATTGCCGAGCCACTAAGCTAAAAAAACAATGCCGAATTCCTCTTAATAATGCAAGGTTTTTTCTCAATATTTTTTTTACATTTTTACAAATGGCCAAAAAGCCTAAAAGCAAGTAAAATCAGATTATCTGTCTCTCTGTGTACAGTAAAAAATAAGGATTACTTCAAATGTCAGCTTCAAAATAAGCTCTCGTTCAGTGTTCTGCAGTAAATGGTTCCAGAGTTCTGAGCGCTGAAAGAGGCTTGTTTTTATAAGATACGCTAAATTTGTCGTTCAATAATACGAAAACAGTTTGACTTTCGATAGTATATTTTTTAAAATGCACTCCCCTCAGCACCTTGTATAAGTAGGGAAAAAAATTAGAGTATAAAAAAAATGCCAGGTTTTTTACTGATCGATTTCATATACACCTCATACACCTCACGGAAAACGAGACATCGGAAGACCAAGGAAGAGATGGAAAGATCAACTTTCTTCTGGAAGCGGAACAGGCCAGGAGGCCTAATCCAAGACTGTTATTGATGATGATTATTAATCTTCCTTTTTCATCCTCATCATGCACCATTTTCGCCTCGTCCTTTCTTTTTCCTCTGATCCTTACTCACTTTCCTTCTTCTCCGCCATTTTCATACTGCATTTCTAAATATCATACCATCATCCAACTAAAAGCATAAATGGTTCACACCATTACAGGGATGCTATGAATATACTGACATGTTTTGTTTTTCTCCTTCTTAAACTTGATCTTTCTCTTTCTTATGGTTAATAGAAACTGGACCGGGCCCAAACAGGAATTAAGAAGCTCTATCATTCGACTAGCAGTACATGGCTACCACCATAAATTCTGCAAAAAGAAAAATTCATAATCAAAGTTAAAGTTATGTGAGTAAACTATATGGGAAACTTAGTGAAAACACCATTATGATAAGTGCTTAAAACTCAAAAGACTTTAAGTGAATACAGTAAGGAAAAGTGTTAATAGTTATTTATGTAACTAATGGAATATGAGCATCATTACCTCTCGAATGTGTTTTGCATGAACGAGGTGTAACCCGAGTTCTGTAATTACATGAGAGCGGTAATTATGCCCATCCCACTAGTTACAACATATTATCCACGTTTATTTAATAATGCGTTTAATCGTTCATGATACGATCGCTGACTAAGTTCGATATGTAAATGATTACAGCAAACAATGCGGTAATGAATATCATTATCGCACTCAGTGCGATAATCATTTACATATCGCACTCAGTGCGGTAATGAATGCCATTACCATGGTGATATGACGATGGATAAGTATTCATTATCGAACCAACGCGGATAAACTATTATACTATCTTCATGCATATTCGTGCTCTTTACCTCGTATATAGATCATTTTTCACCATCTCATGTTGCTCCCCGTATTTCACTTTCTTCCCCACCTCCATTTTCTTCAACCTACAGCTTATTTCCGCTCCTTCTGCTCCTCATTTATCATTTTCTCACTCCCTCAGTCACTATTCTTCTCTCCTCCATCTCTCATTATTTTATTTTTAATTCCCTTCTTTTATTTTCTGCTCCCTTTCCTCTTCATTTTCGCCTACTGCTCCCTTTAACTCTTTTCCTCACTTTCTGCACCGTTCTCTCCCCTCTTCTCTTCCTTCTCCCTTGGTCCTTATAATGGCTTTGAGATCCTTTTCTTTTCTCCGTTCGCTTTCTACTCCTTTTCCTTTCTCCTTCGCTTTCTACTCCTTTTCCTTTCTCCTTTGCTTTCTGTTTCTTTTCCCTTTCTTTCAATTTAAGTTCCTTTTCCTTCCCCTTTCACTTTCTACTCAATTTTCCACCTATTTCGCTTTCTGCTTCTTCTTCCCCTTCTTTCGCTTTCTGCTCCTTCTTCCTCTCCCCTTTCACTTTCTGGTCAATTTTCCCTCCTCTTTCGCTTTTTGCTCCTTCCTCTCCTTTTTCGTTTTCTTCTCATTCTTCCTCTCCTCTTTCGCTTTCTTCTCATTCTTCCTCTCCTCTTTCGCTTTCTTCTCATTCTTCCTCTCCTCTTTCGCTTTCTTCTCATTCTTCCTCTTCACTTTCGCTTTCTTCTCATTCTTCCTCTCCTCTTTTGCTTTCTTCTCATTCTTCCTCTCCTCTTTCGCTTTCTTCTCATTCTTCCTCTCCTCTTCTGCTTTCTTCTCATTCTTCCTCTCCTCTTTCGCTTTCTTCTCATTCTTCCTCTTCACTTAAGCTTTCTTCTCATTCTTCCTCTCCTCTTTTGCTTTCTTCTCATTCTTCCTCTCCTCTTTCGCTTTCTTCTCATTCTTCCTCTTCACTTTCGCTTTCTTCTCATTCTTCCTCTCCTCTTTTGCTTTCTTCTCATTCTTCCTCTCCTCTTTCGCTTTCTTCTCATTCTACCTCTCCTCTTTTGCTTTCTTCTCATTCTTCCTCTCCTCTTTCGCTTTCTTCTCATTCTTCCTCTTCACTCTCGCTTTCTTCTCATTCTTCCTCTTCACTTTCGCTTTCTTCTCATTCTTCCCCTCCTCTTTCGCTTTCTTCTCATTCTTCCTCTCCTCTTTCGCTTTCTTCTCATTCTTCCTCTTCACTTTCGCTTTCTTCTCATTCTTCCTCTCCTCTTTTGCTTTCTTCTCATTCTTCCTCTCCTCTTTCGCTTTCTTCTCATTCTTCCTCTCCTCTTTCGCTTTCTTCTCATTCTTCCTCTCCTCTTTCGCTTTCTTCTCATTCTTCCTCTTCACTTTCGCTTTCTTCTCATTCTTCCTCTCTTTCGCTTTCTGCTCCTTCCACTCCTCTTTCGCTTTCTGCTCCTACCCTTTCTCTTTCGCTTTCTGCTCCATCCTCTCCTCTTTCGCTTTCTTCTCATTCTTCCAGTGTTCTTTCGCTTTCTTCTCTTTCCCCCCCCCCCTCATCTTTCGCCGTCTGCTCCTTCCTCTCACCTTTCGCTTTTTTCTCATTACTCCTCTCTTACTTTCTGCTTCTTTCTATCCTTAGCGTCTTTAATCTTTTCCTCTTTTCTCTCTTTTCCTTCTTTCATTTCTCATTATGTTTTTTCTGTCATTTTCTTATTTTTCTTCTTCTCCTTTTATGATTTTTTCCTTCATTTTTCACTTTCTAATGCTTCCTCTTCTCCTACTTGTTCACTTTCTCCTCCTATTCCTTTTTCACTTTATACTCCTCCTTATTTTATTCTTCTTTTTCCCCTCTTTGTCCTGTTTTCCTATCCTGTCTCTTCCTTCTCCTCTTATTCCATTTCTTTTGTTTTCCCTCCTGTTTCTCGCATAACTTATCTCATCTTTCTTTCCCTCTTTTTTTTTTATTTCCGATCAATTTATTAATTTCTCATGAGAATTAAGAAATCGTAATATTAAAGCCTTCAGATGTCCTCGAGATTCATTACGTGCGTACCGATCCACTCACCCATATAAAATCTGTCAAGTCACACACACGTGAATAGCAATCTTGTTTCCTTTTTCCGGAAAACAAGCCGATCGCATGACCTTTAAAGTTTTATGTAGAATCAGTCTCGAGTTCCGGCAACCCAAGACATCTGCCTGGGAAATCTGTTGGCACAAGAGTGATGACAGTGTAGCGATTACAGGGGTCTGCTAATTATACAAGTGCTGTGTGACCTCCTATCGATTTGTTGTGCGTTCTTCATAAGACCACACAGCACAGAGCACCTGGCGCGGTCACACACGGTGAAAGAGATGCGGAGGATTACGATATGTGCTCAGTGGAAGAAACGTCTTCATAAAGCAAATGACGGCGTTGAGGATGGAACACATCGAGCTTCACTGCCAGGGGATGTAGCACAAGCAGATCTACAGTTGATGTAGAGGTTACCGGTGAGGTGTAGGCAGGGCCGGGTATTTATGGAGATCGTGAAAATCACGACATATTAGATATACAGGGACGTCATTTCATTTTTACTTCAATTTTTATTGTACCTGAGTTTTTGAATGTACTTCACTCCCACTCCCTCTACTAGTAAACTTCCAACCGTTCTTCACACAGAGCCAAGCGTATACAGCCAAAGTCGCTTTACGTCATAGTAAACATAAACAGTACTAAGTTAGTGAGTATAGTGCGTTCCAGAAATATGTTCCCTTTCAATATTGAATCATATTCTCGCACAGGTACTGTCGTCCATTTGCCTATGTCGCATCCCGGTTTCCCACCCGCTTCTGCCCGTCCCTCTGTAAAGGCTAGTGGCTGGGTTGTCTTAGGTCTTTTCTGAAAAATTTAATTTCTGTTAGGAATTGGGCGTCTACGTAATATTATACAACGGTTTGAAATAACTAAAAAAAAGGGCATCGTTAATTAATTAACTGTCAAGTGATTTCCCTACTTTCTACAACCATGCTACAAAACCACTTGCACGGCCAGTAGATACCATGTGTGAGTAATTTTATCTTTTCGGATCGGGCAGAAGTGAAGATTGAACTTACAGCACATAAGGTACTCTTTTATAAATAGGTATAGAATTGTTTCAACATGAATTACTAGTAAGAACCACACCAGTGCGTCTGGCCGCGAAACCAGGTGGCCCGGGTTCGTTTCCCGGTCGGGACAAGTTACCTGGTTGAGGTTTTTTCCGGGGTTTTCCCTAAACCCAATATGAGCAAATACTGGGTAATTTTCGGTGCTGGACTCCGGACTCATTTCACCGGCATTATCACGTTCATCTCAATCATACGCTAAATAACCTAAGATGTTGATAAACCGTCGTAAAATAACCTACTTAAAAAAGCTAGTACGAAGGACGAAACTGGTATCGGTAATTGGAATTAGATACAATAGTCTATAGTGCGATAATATGCAAAAAAGAACTGAAGCCTGTATAGGAATGAAAGGCCACCATTTTCAAATATGTGTTTAAATATCCATATTATGATCATGTTTCAATTTAACTTCATTCTCTATATTGTACGCTATTGTGCTGTAGACAGTATAACATACACTGCATAATGAATACGTCCGAATGGACAGTTCAGTTCGTGAGTAAAAATACTTATTGTTAATACAGTACTGTATCTTGATTAACGAAAAACCTAATGAAAATTATCAAACTCAAAATTGCGATATTTTCTACTTTACGTAAATGGATGAACTGCTTTTCTTCCCTCCTATACTAGCAAAGCGATTTGTTTGTATTTTAGACCAGTATCATTGAACTCCAATCGTGGAAAGGGGGTAGCAATCGATGTTTCCAGTTGTCAACCTTAATCCAATGGTATAGCCAGGTTAATATTAGAAATGTTAGTAAAAATAAAATGATGTCCCTGTACAATACATTATTACTAATCTTTACGAATTAAGTGATTCTGATTAATTATACTCGGATAAAACAATCGTGACAAATCGTGAAATATAGTTCAAATAGTGAAATATGAACACATTCGAGAATTATTACTATTGCGTTGTTTTATAGCGAATTTCATATTCTGAGTTCTTTCGGATTTTTTTTCCACTTGTATTTGTTATATATGCCCCGACCTCCCCTAAATACCTGCCCCTGCGTATAAGGGTTGCAAGCAAGATTCAAGATTCGCGTTTGCGTTCGAATCCCGCCTGTGTTGGTTAACTGGTTGGGTTTTTTCGAAGTTTTCTCTAACTTACAATGAAACCCTCCTTTTTCCATTTTTCATTTCATTTATTGCATTCCATAGATTTTACATCAGCATTGAAGCTTTAAAATGTGGAACAAGTCAAGAGATATACAATTTTTTGGCAATATGAAATGAAACCGAGGATTCACAATAGATTACCTGGTATTTACCTTATGGTTAGGGAAAACCTCAGAAAAACTCAACCATGTAATCAGCCCAAACGGGAATCTAACCCAAGCCGTAGTGTAGCTCCGGATCAGCAGACTAGCGAGTCTGCCGACTGAGCTACGTCAATGACTCTACAAAAAAGATACATTATATAGCAATCAAATGATTCAGTTTACGAATCTAACCAAATTATTCGCCAGTTGAGCTATAAAAAATATGATACATAACAAGTAAATTAATTCAGTTTAAAAGCATGAACAAGTCAATAAGTTGACATATACAAAAATAGATAATACATATCATGCAAATTAATTCAATTTACAAGCATAAACAATTCATCACTAGACTTGTAGCCTATACAATAATATGCAATACATTGCAAAAAGATTAATGTTAAATTTACAGCATATACAATTCATCAGTTCTGCTATACAAAAATATACAATATATAGTAAGTAGATTAATTCAATTTACAGGCATATTTTAGTTGAGTTGTACAAAATTGTACAATACACAGCAAGTAGATTAATTCAATTTACAGGCATAGCCTATTTTAGTTGAGTTGTACAAAATTGTACAATACACAGCAAGTATATTAATTCAATTTACAGGCATATTTTAGTTGAGTTGTACAAAATTGTACAAAACACAGCAAGTAGATTAATTCAATTTACAGGCATAGCCTATTTTAGTTGAGTTGTACAAAATTGTACAATACACAGCAAGTATATTAATTCAATTTACAGGCATATTTTAGTTGAGTTGTACAAAATTGTACAAAACACAGCAAGTAGATTAATTCAATTTGCAGGCATATTTTAGTTGAGTTGTACAAAATTGTACAATACACAGCAAGTAGATTAATTCAATTTACAGGCATATTTTAGTTGAGTTGTACAAAATTGTACAATACACAGCAAGTAGATTAATTCAATTTACAGGCATATTTTAGTTGAGTTGTAGAAAATTGTACAATACACAGCAAGTAGATTAATTCACTTTACAGGCATATTTTAGTTGAGTTGTAGAAAATTGTACAATACACAGCAAGTAGATTAATTCAATTTACAGGCATATTTTAGTTGAGTTGTAGAAAATTGTACAATACACAGCAAGTAGATTAATTCAATTTACAGTCATATTTTAGTTGAGTTGTATAAAATTGTACAATACATAGCAAGTAGATTAATTTAATTTACAAACAAACAATTCGTCAGTTGTGTAGAAGGTGTAAGTATGTAGAAATTTGGTAAATTCTGTTCTGCTGACCCTATTCTATTGGCCCCCATCGAGGGAAGGGGCACGGACTAGAAACTGCTCTTGCACGTAGACACTTTGGGAACCAATGCTCTATGCAGTAAGTTTAAGTGGATTTGCCATTTGCTGGGTTATTGCAGGCATTACCGAATACTTAAAAACCGAAACAACCTTCTCGGTTACTTGATAAGAACTTATATCGTATCCGGATGCCATTCGTTCTATAATTGTCACAACGATTGATATATAATACAGTGGGCTTTAATAAAATCAATACTTAATTACATGTATTTACGATATCTGAAGGGTCTAATGTGCCTGTATTCTTACGACAAAAGATTACGCCAAACATTAATTACGTCCATAATGAGGACAATAAAAACTTAAAACTATATAGCAATGGCGTGACATTTCTGAGAGACCGTTTGCAGACCATTATTGTCGCTGATTAATAAGTCAGTACTATTAAAACTCTGATTTCTGTTATCCATCCAGGGAAAAGCGCCTCTCACTGTTTGATATGCGAGCTCATAGCTCCACTTTCCCTCTGTTACTGTAATCGACAAATACGAGACTAGGAAAATGATTCAGTCCCTATAAATCTACATTTCGTGACCAGGATGTGAATCATAAACGACAGAACCTACAATCGGACACATTGCTACTCGAGACCTCTCCTGTTCCAGCCTCATATTTCGTGTCATCTTCACGCAGATCTTATTATATCTCAGTAGCTAAGAGGTTGATATGTGTATGTTTGTAATGGAATGTGGGTGTTAGGCCTATCTATTCTCAAGAGATTATTTTTCCACTTTTCCCTTATGCTATAATTTTTTTAATTCAACGAAAATATATTTAAATCTTTTCGTATATAGGCCTAGTGGATTCCCTCCGTTGGAAACTTCTGTTATGAAATCTTCTAATTTGGAAAGCTAGTTGGCTCCGCCCTCTACAGGAACACCACTCAATACGTTACTGATAAGGCGATCGCTTTGCTCATGCTCGATGTTGATATCAAAGGATACAGTAAAGAAGAAGAGAGAAATGTATTTAAACTTAGGGGAGAGTGGGGTAGTATCGGACATCGGGTAATATCGGACAGTGCGTTTCTTTCATCTACCACAGATGGTAGTACCTGAATGACGTGGTTACGTAACTGTATGCGACATCACATAAACATAACCATGTCATTCAGGTACTATCATCTGGCTGTAGATGAAAGAAACTCACTGTACGATATTACCCGATGTCCGATACTACCCAACTCTCCCCTATACATGAAAATACAAACTTAAATAAGAATTATTTTAGCATCTAAATATATACACATACAAATATGAGAAGATTTTAATAACATATAGAAATATCAAAGTAAGTAATTACAATAATTTTAAGCAGAGAAAACCCTCTAACCTTCGAACCAATTAACATTCAGCTAGATTTAGAAGAACCAGTTGCAAAATCTGAAACTTCCAAACCTGTACTAAAAGTGCTGGCATTAGAAGCTGTGAACAATAGATACCCACCAGAAGAATGGTTACATATCTACACAGATGGGTCTACTATCGATAACAACTCAGGATCAGGAATTACATGTGCGTTATTCTCATTTTATCAACCAGCAGGACATCATACAACAAATTTTGATGCGGAAATAATGGATATTCATATCTCACTCCAACACCTACTATACAGAACAGATAAATTTCAAAATTCTGTCATTCTCTCTGATTCTAAAGCAGTATTATATGCAATAAATTCATATAAAATGATGTCAATCCAAATTAAAGAATGTCACAAAATGTTCCAACAACTTCAAAAACTACAGAAAAGAATTCAATTGTAATGGATACCTGCACATTGCGGAATTGCTGGAAATGAAACTGCTGACTTTCTTGCCAAAAAGGGATCCAATTTAATTCAGAATACAAATACAAGCCTACCTTTTACATCCATCAAAAGGCTAATTAAAAATAAATATAAAATCAAGCAAAACCAAGCACTATGTACAAAAGCCAAAGATAAAAAATGGAGCATTTTAATAAAAAAGAAACAGAAATTATTCCAGAAATCCCACGTAAATCTGCAGTAGCAAAATTCAGACTGCTTATAGAACACGATTATTTGGCCAAACACTTGAATAAAATGGGAATTTACATAAATCCAAATTGCCCTCTGTGCAACAAAGAAGAAGAAATGACTGAAGATCATCTCATAACCTGTGAAGTTCTACTTGATGAATCCACCACAGAGAAATGAATCCTCTAGATTCAAAACCACCTAAAGACCATTTTGTTCACAATTCAGTTATGCCCACATATTGCTTGTTAAGAATGAATTATAATGATTTACATAGTTTGAATTCGAAAAGTAACTAAATTTAAAGCAAAATGTTTGTTAAAAGTCACTGTTAGATTGAAAATTCCCTCTATTTGCCACCAGTTACTGTCAAAATCCTTCAATTTGTGAAAGTGGATATAGACGATTTTGAATCTATACTTACTTACTTACTTACTTATTCGCTTTTAAGGAACCCGGAGGTTCATTGCCGCCCTCACATCAGCCCGCCATTGGTCCCAATCCTGAGCAAGATTAATCCAGTCCCTACCATCATATCCCACCTCCCTAAAATCCATTTTAATATTATCTTCCCATCTACGTCTCGGCCTCCCCAAAGGTCTTTTCCCCTCTGGCCTCCCAACTAATACTCTATATGCATTTCTGGATTCGCCCATTCGTGCCACATGCCCTGCCCATCTCAAACGCCTGGACTTAATGTTCCTAATTATG
This sequence comes from Periplaneta americana, assembly GCF_040183065.1. Taxonomy (NCBI): domain Eukaryota; kingdom Metazoa; phylum Arthropoda; class Insecta; order Blattodea; family Blattidae; genus Periplaneta; species Periplaneta americana. The sequence goes on from NC_091128.1 coordinate 169,863,543, forward strand.
TCAGGTGAAGGATACAATGTGTGCAGCTCTGCGTTGTATAACTTTCTCCATTCTCCTGTAACTCCATCCCTCTTAGCCCCAAATATTTTCCTAAGAACCTTATTCTCAAAAACCCTCAATCTCTGTTCCTCTCTCAAAGTGAGAGTCCAAGTTTCACAGCTATACAGAACAACCGGCAATATAACTGTTTTATAAATTCTAACTTTCAGATTTTTTTACAGCAGACTAGATGACAAAAGCTTCTCAACCGAATAATAACAGGCATTTCCCATATTTATTCTGCGTTTAATTTCCTCCCGAGTGTCATTTAAATTTGTTACTGTTGCTCCAATATATTTGAATTTTTCCACCTCTTCGAAGGATAAATCTCCAACTTTTATAGTTCCATTTCGTACAATATTCTGATCACGAGACATAATCATATACTTAGTCTTTTCAGGATTTACTTCCAACCCTATTTCTTTACTTGCTTCAAGTAGAATTTCCGCGTTTTCCCTAATCGTTTGTGGATTTTCTCCTAACATATTCACGTCATCCGCATAGGCAAGAAGCTGATGTAACCCGTTCAATTCCAAACCCTCTGTGTTATCCTGAACTTTCCTAATGGCATATTCTAGAGGATTCAAATATTGGAGAGCAAGAACGCTAATGACTTCGTTGCCAAAGCCCGGCATTAGATAACAACAGCAACATAATTACAGTGGAAACTTCTCTAAATAAAATAATTGTTTTAACATTAACGAGAAAAATATTTTGAAGTCATTTATTTATTTATTATTACTGTCATTATCATTATCATTATTATTATTATTATTATTATTATTATTATTATTATTATCACCATTACCCAAAGTGACATTATTTCAGACTGAAGAATTGAGGTCGCTGGCCAGGTGAAATAGGAAATACAAGTTATTTTTCCAAACTGAATCACAGTGAAGGCGTGGGTGCCACACAGCTCAGCATTCAAACGCTAAGTCTTCTTTTCCATCCGGATTGGGACGCAGTACAAGAACCAGCGTAAGAAGACTTACAATGTTGCACGTTTTCTATTGAGAGGAGCTTTCAGCATTTGCCCCTTCCTCCTCCACCTCTCTTTTCTATGCGGCGGCGGCAAGCGAGTGGAAACAAAATACATACACCTGCCTGTTCTCTTCCTTTGGTGTGTCCTGCGGTGGATTTGATTCGGAAAGCCCTGCAACACGGGGACCGCAGACCAAATGCGATCAATCGCCCGCTATGCCGGGCGCTCTCAAACTCAAGACCTTAAAATAAAAACGATGCAAGCGACGTTGCTGGATTGCAAAAACTGCGCTCTTACAATGTCCACCACTAAAAGAGACTTTTTTCTACATCCAAAATCAAAAATTCAAATCTTAACGAATTCAAATGGAATTTGTGAAGTAGAAAGATGGTTGCTTCAACTTTCGCTCGGGGAACTCCCCCATTCCAACAATTCCCAAATAATGCATGCAGTGGCGGCCGAAGGCCATTCTGCCAAGTGGGGCACAACCTTAATGATGAACCCTGAAAATTAAAAACATATAAAACCAATTTATGTGCACTAACCTTTCTAATTTTTGTAGATGAGCTCCATTTTTCGGTTCTTTCTGCGGGCAAAAACCTCTATAACTCTATTGTTGAACGATGAAAGAGTAATGGAACGGAGAAAAATTCTCTCCGGCGCCGGGATTTGAACCCGGGTTTTCAGCTCTACGTGCTGATGCTTTATCCACTAAGCCACACCGGATACAACCCCGACGCCGGTTAGAATCGTCTCAGATTAAGCTCCAACTCTTGGGTTCCCTCTAGTGGCCGCCCTCTGCACTACGTCATAGATGTCTATGAACGCAGGACCGAAGTCCACACATGTGCTGAGGTGCACTCGGTATGAGTGACTAGTTGGCCGGGATCCGACGGAATAAGCGCCGTCTTAAATCACGAAGTGATTTACGCATATCATATATATTATATATTATATATTTCTGCGTTCCATTACTCTTTCATCGTATGATGACGCAGAATATCTGCATGGAAATATCATATGTACTTCGGTACATTAAAATAATATCTATTGTTGAAGTTCGGAATAGAATGTACCATCTTTCTCACAATTGAGAGCATTGCTATGCCCAGAGGAAAGTTAAATGGAATTCTAAGTGTAATTCACAGAAATACGCTGATTCTCACTCGTTCGTACTCACAGATCACGCAACTGCCTGCCTTCTTACTACCGCAGCACTAGACTTGGCGAAACTCAGTTGAAAACTGTAGTGTGCACTGAAGGCGGCAAAACGCCCGCCAAGATTCTCTATTGTCAGTGACAAAGCTTTTTGAGAACTACCAACTTCATGTATTGTAATGTAAACTTTCTTTTTTGGATACGATGGAAGCATAAAAGTTTACAGGGAGCATTAACAACATAATTGTGAGTGATTTATACAATGAGTCGAGCTTCTAAATTAGTAAACTTACATTTAACGTTTTTCATGTCAAGTTCAGCTGTAAAATGTCGTCTGCTATACAGCAAGTATCAACACCCCTAAAAATGGCACGCAGCTAATTGGACTGTTCCTAAACTGAAGAGGCTTGGTGGGCACGGCAAATACAGTGCCCAAAGCACACGGTCTGAGGCAAAGAGCTCCGCCTTCCTACAACTCTCACCCCCATCCCTTCCTCGTCCATCCCCGGGCACGAGAAGAGAGAGCCCATTTTATTACCTGTTCAGAAAACTTGGGTTTCGTAGACTACTACAGATTCTGAAAACAATAGTAGCAATGAAAATGTGAAACTCTTTAAGTTACTATTTCATAATGCAATTAAATTGTATTATAATATAGTCATAATACGATAATAAAAATCACTGGGAGGGCACGTGCCCATGTGCCCCTTAATAAAAGCCGCCCCTGAATGGATGAAGATCCTCAGATTTTACAGCCAGAAGACGAACTCTAACATATTCTTCAAGATAATATAATCCAGACTCAACAGTCAATAACGTAACAGTTCCTTCAAAATAATACCCAGTCCTGACGCCAGAAATATTAAATATAATGCGGACTAAGTAGCCAGTAATACGGTGTGATTCCCTCGCTAGAAGCCCCAAACTTTTTTTCTACAGGGTGATCCGTTTCGGTATGGATAAAATAAGAACACCGTGAAACATTTACTATCGAACTTTATTTGTTGAAATTTCGTGCATACAACACTGAAAGATGGGAGATTCCTCAGAGCTCAACATGACCCCCATTGCGCACCCTGCACAACTCATAACGGTGATGCAATTCAGCCCATGTCCGTTGTAACATAAGAGGGGTGATTTGTTGAAGAGCTTGAGTAATTTTTACTCTCAGATCATCAAAGTTCCTGGATTTCTATGAATAGACAATGTCTTTAACAAAATCCCACACGAAGAAGTCAGGAGGGGTTAGATCTGGGGAGTTTGGGGGCCAAGCCAAGAGATAGCTGCTTCTCGTACTAGGTTTCACCTGCGACCTCCTGTATGTTTTCTTAACACAGAACCTGTTTCTATAAATATTATGGAATCGTATTTAGATACATTACGCACACCATACTCACGTCGAAATTCTCTTTGAACTCTTTTAACACTCTAAAATTTAGCATACCAAAGAACACATTGCGCCCGCTGTTGATTTGTAGTAGCTATTTTAATCATCTATGATTTTCATTCGTCCTTTCAGATTATGCATTGTTGATTGTCATATATGGAAACTCACATCTTTTAATCATTATATAATAAGCAAGATATTTATTCCTACTATCATAATAGCTTTATAATAATAAATGAATTTTATCGATACCCAAACGGATCAGACTGTATAAAACTGTCATTTACTTAAAGTTTGTCTTGAAATGTTGTATGCACATACCTCCAACAACGTAAAACACGATATAATTTCTCGCAATATATTTGGACTCTTCCAGTGACCTTGACTGATTTTTGTTCCGCTACACTGCATCTCGATAGTGTTGGCTCGAATGTCTAGGGATTAACAATGAACACAATCGTAGAGTGGGGGTTTCTTGTTCGTAAATACTGGCACACAGGTTCAATGTCCTGGACAATGGCTGTTTTCACAAAAAAGAAAAAAAAAAGTATTTTGACTATGATTGTTTAAGGGGTTAGGTACAGCTTACAGCAATAAAATGTTTGAAAATGTTCAACTTGTTTTTCTCCATACTGTATCTTGTACAATAATGAAAATTAGTATGTGTAAAACATTGTCCTTTTGCTATATAAAAAAATATTTTTACGATTTAAAAAAAATATATATTTTTTTTTTGTTTTCAAAATTCAAAACGCTTGCAGTTCACTGTGCAATGATGAAGCGTTTCCCTCATAACTCATAAACTTGTTAACTTTTTCATGTTCTCTCTTTTATTTTATTGCTGAAACTCATGTTTACAGTATCATGATCTTTCAACTATATTCCTTAAAAAAAAAAATATTTTTTTTTAAATTTTGTGTTGAAAGAAAATACTGATTAGTTGACCACTTTTTTAAATGAATTTATTTTTTATCAGACAATCTATCAAAAGTAGAGAAGTGATTTTGCATCATATTGTAGATATTACATGCATAAATACACACAAAAAAATTTTATCACAAAATATTGGATACTTTTCAAGTTATGAGGGAAACGCTTCATCACTGCACTGTGAATTTTAAATTTTGAAAAAAATATAAATAATTTTTTAATCGTAAAAATACGTTTAGCATATAGCAGAAGGAAGGTATTTTACACATACTAATTTTCTTTATATTACAAGATACAGTAATGAAGGAAAAAATGTTGAATAGTTGAATATTTCCAAAATTTTACTCCTTTAAGCTGTACCTAACCCCTTAATGAAAACCACCGAAAATTTCTACTCATATAACATAAGACAATAGCTTTTTTTCACTAAGAACTAATTCAGTAGATGACCGCTAAAATACGCTCACCACACGATTAATATCTAAAATTTTCATTTTTGGACTACAGTTTTTTTAAACACTTCATTTAGTTGGTATGAATTGCATTTTCTGTACTTAGCAAAGTATAGGTTTCAGAGCGCAAAACGTTTATTTTTTCATTATGTGTGTATTTATTTCTCCTTTTATGCGTGTGGGCACATTCGTATGCTCATGATGGGAATACGCATTTGTGACTAGCTTATCATCCTATTATGCTAACCCCCCCTCCAACGAAATCGTTCTATCTCCGCCTATGATTAAATGCTGTACGCCAGCGGTCATCAGCACAGAGCACCCTGGGGCTAGCGTCTGTTACCCGTGGAGAACACACTGCACTATGGTGCATTCGTACCTGCTAGCGGGTAGCCTATGCTCTCTATCCCTTCCTGCTGCACGACGTGGCAAAAGTGACGGCTCCGCTTACCCTTTACCCATTTCAGCGAGTGCTGACGAGCACTGCTCTACGCAGTGTCAATTTTGAATGAGAGCTTCCAGCACTTGTTTCTACACATCCATAGGGCATCATCACGGAGTGACGTTATTCCTTAAGGCATAGGCTTAAATAAACGATATAGGCCTTATCTGTTTTCTTATTTTAGTAGGTTATTTTACGACGCTGTATCAATACCTCAGGTTATTTAGTGACTCAATGACATACTTACTTACAAATGGCTTTTAAGGAACCCGAAGGTTCATTGCCGCCCTCACATAAGCCCGCCAGCGGTCCTATCCTGTGCAAGATTAATCCAGTCTCTATCATCATACCCCACCTCCCTCAAATCCATTTTAATATTATCCTCCCATCTACGTCTCGGCCTCCCTAAAGGTCTTTTTCCCTCCGGTCTCCCAACTAACACTCTATATGCATTTCTGGATTCGCCCATACGTGCTACATGCCTTGCCCATCTCAGATGTCTGGATTTAATGTTCCTAATTATGTCAGGTGAAGAATACAATGCGTGCAGTTCTGTGTTGTGTAACTTTCTCCATTCTCCTGTAACTTCATCCCGCTTAGCCCCAAATATTTTCCTAAGCACCTTATTCTCAAACACCCTGAACCTATGTTCCTCTCTCAAAGTGAGAGTCCAAGTTTCACAACCATACAGAAGAACCGGTACTATTCCGAGGCTTATTATAGGGACGCGTAACAAGCTGTTTTTTTACGGTGATGGGTTGTTAGCCCTTCGCCCAACCCCCAAGCTGGAGGACCACCCCTTATCGGCTGTCCACGACTGCTTATTCAATATATTCGCAGCTACCCTCCATATCTGGAGGCCGTCTCCTCTATCCGCAACCTGAGGACGCACCATGCCGTGGTGATAGGGACCCACAATACATAGGACTCAATGACATAAAGGTGATAATGCCGGTGAAGTGAGTTCGGGGTCCAGCACCGATAGTTACTCAGCATTTGCTCATATTGGGTTGAGGGAAAACCCCGGAAAAACCCTCAACCAGGTAACTTGCCCTGACCGGGATTCGAACCCGGGCCACCCGGTTTCACGTTCTGACTCGCTAACCGTTACTCCACAGGTGTGGACTGTTGTTTTTAGTTGTTTATTTAATGACGCTGTCTCAACTACCTGGTTATTTATCGTCGATGGGATTGTTTATAGCGAAATGAGGCTGAGGATTTGCCATAGATTACCTGACATTTGTCCTACGGTTGGCGAAAACCTCGAAATAAATCCAACCAGATATTCAGCCCAAGCGGGAATCGAACCCACGCCCGAGCGAAATTCCGAATCAGCAGGCAAGCGCCTTAGCCAAGTGAGCTACGCCGGTGGTCATGTCTGTTGTTAACTTCATGTACTGTTTTTTGTTTTATCAACAAATGAATGAAGCCGCGTATTAAAAACAAGAAATGAATATCATCCACGTTGTTATTACAACCAAATTTAATTATTTTTTTAACATTTCTTACGGGCGAAATGTAACATTACAACAGAGCAAATGTATTCTAGAAACTTACTTCAGCATATCAGTTTTAGTTGGAGAGCATTATAGTTATGACTAGTGGCTTGTGCAGCAAACGCATCAAACTAAGTTCATTAGACTTCAAGTAAAAATTTTTCAGATTTATTTTCAATGAAGAATACCAGACATTTTGAAAGTTATTTGCTTCCATAATAATGAAACATACTCCCTGTGAATGTTTTTAATGGCAAATACTTTTTCTTGAACCTATCCATCTTCAGTTTTTGAGTTTCAACGCGAAAACGCAAGTAACAATGTCAGGACGATCAGTGGGTTTTTAATGTGGGAATAAAGCAATAGCTATTTCAGGTCATTGAGGATTCTAGGTGAAAGTTAAAAAAAGTCAGGTTTGCTATGCTTTCGAACAATAGACATAGCATCTTGGTATAGCTGCTGCATGTAGAGCTTGAAATATAGAGGGTAAAATCATTTTATTATGCTAAGAGATCTTGCTGAAATGATCGGGAGACTACAAAATTTTGTAGGCCTCTTATTTTATCAGTAAGTAATACCTTTTGGTCTTTCCTCAGGAATTGTAATTTTTGCGCTCTCCCGAGCCAATATTGAAGAGAACCACGCATATAAATATCTACACCACACCGCCATTAAATATAATGAAAAAGACCCAACCCCACTTGATTAATAACTATAAAAATATTTGATATTAATAACAATGTTATTATCTCACGTAAGTTTTGTAGTTTATATATAGCCGCCACTGAGTGAATTATGGAAATGAAGACCTACTTTAAAATAATCTCTACATCTACTTACATAATCCCAAAAGTTTCATTTTCATACCATCAATATAGCAATAATATGTATAATTAATGAAAAATAGTCACATTATGGCATTAACTATAATAATATTTCATTTCTAATAGTAATAATGTCATCAAAACACCTCACGTTTTGTAGATTTTAATATCCAATATACAGCTGTACTCAGAAAATTACACACCACAGAATCAGACCTATAAATTATTTTTAGTAAGTCAAAGTTTTTAATAACCAACTGAATATGAGCTCTAAATTTGTTAGCAATCTTGCAGGTCATGGCCTTCGTGTAATAGCTATTGTTTATTGTAGTGTGTGTTTTGTTTTATTCTGAAATGCAATCAGTTCTCAAAACTCACGAAAGATGGATTTTGGAAAATAGGAAAATTATGTAGGAAAACCAATGCTTCACTGAAAGTTACTATTTTTTCTGAAAATCCTTGGATGCCAAGCTTCAAAATGAAGGTTCATTCATTAAAATCCATTCAGCCGTTTTCCCGTAATTTCCATTACCAGTTTAAAATTATATATATAGATGCTGATCATTGCATGAATGAATTTTTGGCCAAATGGCCACAATTCCAGCAACTTCCTAGACGAAACCTTTTCAGAATTTTTAACAGGTAGACCTAAATTCAATACAAAATAGTACTACATGTTTTCAAAAACGGACATTATTAAGAAATTAAAATACTAATTGCAAAGATCAGAAATTTGAAAGTACCACATATTATTAAACCAGTGAAATCGTCTATCTTTGGTAGGCTTGACAGACAAACCTATGACGCAGTGAACATAAAAACGAGTGCTAGAAGATTCTATTTGAAATGAAACACGGAGTAGGCCCCTACACTTTCTCATTCGTAAGAGAATACGATATTTCCACGTTCATTCGTTCTTGGTTACAAAAATGATGATGATTATTATTATTATTATTATTATTATTATTATTATTATTATTACGAAAATAGGGCTCCACCCTAGGTCCGTTATTATTTTTGCTTTTTATCGATGACATTTGTAAGCCCATCTGTTCCCATTATCTTCTCTTTGCCGATGATTTAAAAATATTGTAAATTTTTTTAGTAACAACAATGTAATTTATTCGTCATAACAATAATTCCTTTCTACAATTCGCCTTAAACGCTCTCGTCAACAATTGGATTTTCACTCAACACAGTATTCGTTATAGCACTCCACTGATGACAATGACAATTTACTTGGACTAGTACGAACAACAATGAACTGTTAATCTTAACTAATATTTACAAAGCACTATTTACAAATCAGAACTATCAGTTCTCAGTTCACAGTTCTTCTATCTCAGTCACTCGAGTTCACAGTATCTCGAACCACAGACCTTCAGAGACAGTTCACTGTACTCGAACTCGGGTCCCTCCAACTGCGGTCCACTGCACTCGAACTCAGGTCCCTCCAACTGCGGTCCACTGCACTCGAACTCAGGCCTTCGGATGCTGACGCAGATGCGGACGCACACTCGAGTCGAACTCCGGCACACAAGTCTGGCTTGCTTGCTCTGGCTTACTCACTGTCTGAATAACTGAAAACTGCTCGAGTTCGCTGGCGCTTCTTTTATAGCAAAATCATAGTTGCGAGAAATTTCTACAGGTGTGTAGAGAATTATCTGGATATCTCCACTTCGACGCACTTCTGGAAGGGTCGGGGAGGTCCATTCCCCCTTACTCCGCATGCAGCAGTTGCGCGTGCACTCACACCTCGTCGCGTGGGCCTTTCCCCTCTCCGCCGCGCGCCGTCCCTCATGCTTCATGAAGCCCGCGCGATATGCTCTCTCTCGCGGGACGCTGGTCGTGAGTTCGAATCTCACGTCGCTGTCACAATATTTAGGAAAATTAATAGTCTTGCTGATTGTCATTTACTTCAAAATGATATACATGCCATTCAACGTTGGTCTGATTATAACGGTATGAAAATTAATATTTCTAAAACATGCGTTATCTCTTTCTCTAGGAAGACAACTACATTAAAGTTCAACTATTCGCTTTTGAATGCCGCCATAATCAGGAAGGACTATATTAAGGATCTCGGTATATATCTTGATTCTAAATTGTACTTTCATGACTATGTTGATCATTTATTTAATCATTCACTAAGAATGCTTGGTCTCATTAGGTCTATTACTTATTCCTTTTCCTCTCCTGATACACTACTTACATTATATCATGCTTTAGTGAGGTCTAAATTAGAATATGCATCTGTTGCGTGGAACTCTACTACTTCTACTGATTTGGCTAAACTAGAAAATATCCAAAGAAAATTCATTTCTCTTTGTGCGTTCAGATTCGTACCCAACTCCTCTTCTTTAAATTATGAACTATCTAGTAAATATTTTAACTGTATCAGTCTGTATTCGAGACGTCAGGATATTGATTACACTTTCTTTAATAATGCTATTAATGGTGTCATTGATTGTGATTCTTTTATACATAACACCTATCTTACAACTACCGTGAAAGGTTTTCGTGGTCAAAGAATTTTCTTCACCAAATTATTAAATCCTTTCTCCAGTAGCTAGGTGTATTAAAAGTGCTAATTTCCAAGATCTGATTTGATTTTACTTATGCATGATATATCCTTACTTGTTATTTAATATATTTTATTATTTGTTAGATATTGCCATTTATTTTGTTGCATTTGGTAAATGATTAATGTTGACTATTATATTGTGACAGCGACGTGAGATTCGAACTCACGACCAGCGTCCCGCAAGAGAGCAGATCGCGCGGGCTTCACGGAGCACTGATGGACGGCGCGCGGCGGAGAGAGGGGAAAGGGCCTACGCGGCGAGGGAGATCGCGCGCGCAGCTGCTTACGGAGTGAAGGGGGAACGGACCTTCCCGACTCTTCCAGAAGCCCGTCGAAGTGGAAAAATCGCGAATTCGAAGTTTCTCGGTTACGTTGCTGTGGTTATAAATTACGGACGCGAAGGAGTGTGAGCGTCATTCATGATTAGTTCAGTCAGTAAGCCAGCGAACAGAGCAAGCCAGTCTTGTGTACCGGAGTTCGACTCGAGTGTGCGTCCGCAACTGTGTCAGCAGCCGAAGGCCTGAGTTCGAGTGCAGTGGACCGCAGTTGGAGGGACCTGAGTTCGAGTGCAGTGGACCGCAGTTGGAGGGACCTGAGTTCGAGTACAGTGGACTGTCTCTGAAGGTCTGTGGTTCGAGATACTGTGAACTAGAGTGACTGAGCTAGAAGAACTGTGAACTGAGAACTGATAGTTCTGATTTGTAAATAGTGCTTTGTAAATATTAGTTAAGATTAATAGTTCATTATTGTTCGTAATAGTCCAAGTAAATTGTCATTGTCGTCAGTGGAGTGCACTAACGAATACTGTGTTGAGTGAAAATCCTATTGTTGACGAGAGCGTTTAAGGTGAATTGTAGAAAGGAATTATTGTTGGAAGAATGAAATCCTATTGTTGAGTTGAAATAAAAGTTACAATATTGATTGTATTTCATTTCACTGCCATTTTCTGTCATTCATTCTCGTCATCATTTGTTCTGTTTTGTTTTGTTTTTTATTTTGTGCTAAACTGTAATTGGCCTTGTGCTGTTGTTTTGCACATTAATATTCGAAATAAATAAATAAATTAATTAATAAATTAATTAATAAAAATGGAAAAGAAGAAAATTTGTATCGTGTAGGAAAAGAAAAAAAAAGAGAAGATCTGAAAACACGGTTAATAAATCCTAAATTATTCCACAGAAGCTAGGATTTCATAAGATATCTGGAATACCTGAATACATAAGATGAGGTTACATGTTGTACTCAAGAGAATTAAATGGGCGTGCTGTGATTTAATTTTCATCGGTGTTATTTTATTTTTAAGTTCGTGTTATCGTGTTTTCTTGTAAGTTTCAGCCCGTAAACCGACATGCCAGTACAGCAATCTGATTGCCATACTACAGCTTCATAAAGCTTATCAATGGTTCAATATTTATTGTGGAGTACGATGTTCTTCCTATCGTTCGAAACCCGTAACAAAATGATTTTTATTATTCCCGTAAATTTACTGCAAGATGGAAATACTGTATAACTCAGGTAAAAGAATTAAAATTTATTAGCTAAAAAATTTAAAGGTTTATGACTTGATTAAAAACGTTCGTAGTCTCTATAATTAAAGTCAATACATCTGTTAAATTGCACGGAGTGTTTTGGCATTGAAAATTACGTCTTCCATAACAAGGAATTTTCTTCTAAAAATATTTCGAAATAAAATTTTGAAGTTGTACCCAATCTCAATTATAATATCTGCCTATTTACTTATTTACTTACTTACTTATTCATTTACTTACTATTTATTTTCTTATTTATTTATTTATTTATTTACTTACTTATTCATTTACTTACTATTATTTATTCATTCATTTACTTACTTATTCATTTACTTACTTATTCATTTACTTACTTATTCACTTACTTATTTATTTACTTAATTATTTATTTATTTATTTACATATTTGTAGTCTGCTCGCCTATTCATTTATGCATTCAATTATTGATTTATTGAATTATTTATTTATTTATTTATTTATTTATTCATCATTAATTCATTTATAGATTTATCCACTTATCTATTTGAATGTGTCTATCCATTTATTCATTCATTCGGTCATTCATTCATTCAATTATTTATTGAATTTATTGGAGTATTTATTGAATTAATTGAAGTATTTATTGAATTATTTATTGAAATATTTATTGCCTTTATTAAAGTATTTATTGAATTATTTAAGTTTTCACTGAATTTATTGAAGTATTTATTAATTTTTTTATGTATTTATTGATTTTTTTTAATCTATTGAAATATTTATTGAATTTATTGGAGTATTTATTGAATTAATTGAAGTATTTATTGAATTATTTATTGAAATATTTATTGCCTTTATTAAAGTATTTATTGAATTATTTATTAAAGTGTTCACTGAATTTATTCAATATTTTATTAATTTTTAATGTATTTATTGAATTTTTTTAAATTTATTGAAATATTTATTGAATTTATTAAAGTATTTACTGAATAATTATTAAATTTATTGAAGTATTTATTAAATTATGTATTGAATTTATTGAATTTATTGAATAATTTATTTAATTTATTAAAGTATTTATTAAATTATTTATTGAATTTATTGAAGTATTTATTGAATTATTTATTGAATTTATTGAAGTATTTATTAATTTTATTGAAGTATTTATTGAATTTTTAAAGTATTTATTGAATTTATTGAATTATTTATAGAACTTATTGAAGTATTTATTGAATTTGTTAAAGTATTTATTGAATTACTTATTGAATTTATTCAATTATTCATTCAATTTATTGAAGTATTTATTAATTTTATTGAAGTATTTATTGAATTTATTAAAGTATTTATTGAATTACTTATTGAATTTATTCAATTATTCATTGAATTTATTGAAGTACTTATTAATTTTATTGAAGTATTTATTAATTTTATTGAAGTATTTATTGAATTTTTAAAGTATTTATTGAATTTATTGAATTATTTATTGAACTTATTGAAGTATTTATTGAATTTATTAAAGTATTTATTGAATTACTTATTGAATTTATTCAATTATTCACTGAATTTATTGAAGTATTTATTAATTTTATTGAAGTATTTATTGAATTTATTTAATTATTTATTGAACTTATTGAAGTATTTATTGAATTGATTAAAGTATTTATTGAATTACTTATTGAATTTATTCAATTATTCATTGAATTTATTGAAGTATTTATTAATTTTATTGAATTTATTGAATTATTTATTGAACTTATTGAAGTATTTATTGAATTGATTAAAGTATTTATTGAATTACTTATTGAATTTATTCAATTATTCATTGAATTTATTGAAGTATTTATTAATTTTATTGAAGTATTTATTGAATTTATTAAAGTATTTATTGAATTACTTATTGAATTTATTCAATTATTCATTGAATTTATTAAAGTATTTCTTGAATTATTTATTGAATTAATGAAGTATTTATTAATTTTATTGAAGTATTTATTGAATTTATTAAAGTATTTATTGAATTACTTATTGAATTTATTCAATTATTCATTGAATTTATTAAAGTATTTCTTGAATTATTTATTGAATTAATGAAGTATTTATTGAATCATTTATTAAATTTATTGAAGTTTTTATTGAAGTACTTACTGAATTTATTGAAGTATTTATTGAATTTGTTGAATTACTTACTGAACTTGTTGAAGTATTTATTTATTTATTTATTTTTATGCATACTCGTATTTTTGTTCCTTAATCATTTTGTACTTCACTTCGACTGTGCTATAAACTGTGTTTTCACAAAACAACTTAATTCAGTACACAAGGCAAGGGTGGCAAAATTACAAAGCCATCGTCCACCAGTGCCTTAGTCACACTCCTAGTCGATATAAAAGAACAGACGGAGCCTGGCGAACATATCATTAACGGCCCACCTGCCTCTCTGAATAAATTCAATATCCGCTGCAGTTTTCTCTCGTATATTGCATTTTTATGAACGCGGCGTTGCATTGTATGATAAAAATGCCGGCGCTCCGCCGTGTAGAGTATATATACATACAATTTCTAGTTTCTATCGCTCCCACAGCGACGATACAAACTGCGGGGTCCGTAGCAGGCATTGATTACCATAACCAAACATGGCGCCACTTTTGCAATGCTAATTGCTTACAGGTGTTACATGGACTCGGGAGGGGAGGATTCCCATGAGTCCTGGACCATACTGGAATTAGTCTGCCATGTCAAATGGGGGATGGAGGGAAAAGCCCATCCATTCGCAGTTAAAAACTTCACTTGCAATTATAGATTTGTTGATAACTTCATCAATTCGCATTCCAGCTTCCAACTTCCATGATCATTGTTTCCTGAAGTGGACCAGTACACAAAGCGGTTTCACAACCACAAAGAACCGAGAAGAATTGTCCCCATATGGAAATCGCATTTTTCTACTTCAATAGAAATGTTCGACACGTATGTACCAAATTATACAGTATCTACAACTTCATTACTTCTCGGTGTGTAACACAAAGTGTTCTGCTTGTGAAATAAAGATATTATTTCCACTAACTGGAAAAATAAATCAATGTATGTGTTGTGCCTTTGGGCATAACTATACCCTGTGGCACTTTATCTACTGATCTATAACCTCGTCTATCTTTCTGAAATACTGTACTTACTTACTGGCTTTTAAGGAATTCGGAGGTTCATTGCCGCCCTCACACAAGCCCGCCATTGGTCCCTACCTTGAGCAAGATTAATCCAGTCTCTATCATCATATCCCATCTCCCTCAAAATCATTTTAATATTATCTTCCCATCTACGTCTCGGCCTCCACAAAGGCCTTTTTCCCTCCGGCCTCCCAACTAACACTCTATATGCATTTCTGGATTCGCCCATACGTGCTACATGCCCTGCCCATCTCAAACGTCTGGATTTTATGTTCCTAATTATGTCAGGTGAAGAATACAATGCGTGCAGTTCTGTGTTGTGTAACTTTCTCCATTCTCCTGTAACTTCATCCCTCATAGCCCCAAATATTTTCCTTCTTCTTCTTCTTCTTCTTCTTCTTCTTCTTCTTCTTCTCTTCATGGAGTAGGAGAGTCTCCTGTTCCGTCCTCAACTTTCCACCTTGTTCTTGGCCGACCAATATCTCTTCTACCCTTGTGGTTTATAATCCAACACCTGTTTCGATATTCGTTCCTTATCCATTCTTCTTAAATGATTCGACCAACGAATTCTATATTCCTTTATTTTATCTATAATTGGGAGCAGGTTTACTTCATTCCTTATGTCATCATTTCTATATCTATCCAATCTTGTACATCCTTTTACTCCTCTGAGAAATTTCATTTCCGCTGACTGGATTCTATTAATATCATTTTTCTTCAAGGTCCATGCTTCACATCCATATAAGAGAGTTGGTATAGCCATTGTCTTATAAAATTTTATTTGCGTTTCTTTCCTTGTTTTCGTCTTTAAATTCTTGGCAATTGTGCCACATACAGCCTGGAAGCGTTGTGTTTTAATATTCACATCCTTAGCATAGTCATAAGTAATATCGCAACCTAGGTATTTCAAATGGCTCACCTGTTCTATAACAGTATTATTTATTATTATTTTACTCCTAACTGGATGTTTTCGTCTGAAAGCCATTTCTTTTGTCTTTTGTATTGATATTTTTAGATTATATTCTCCACATATTGTATTTAATTTGTGTATGGCCTTTTGCAAGTTATCTTCACTATCCTGGATAATTATCTGATCGTCTGCACCTTATTCTCAAACATCCTTAACCTATGTTCCTCTCTCAAAGTGAGAGTCCAAGTTTCACAACCATACAGAACAACCGGTAATATAACTATTTTATAAATTCTAACTTTCACATTTTTTGACAGCAAACCGGATGATAAAAGCTTCTCAACCGAATAATAACAGGCATTTCCCATATTTATTCTATGTTTAATTTCCTCCCGAGTATAATTTATATTTGTTACTGTTGCTCAAAGGCACTTGAACTTCTCCACCTCTTCAAAAGATAAATTTCCAATTTTTATATTTCCATTTCGTACAATATTCTCGTCACGAAACATAATAATAATAATAATAATAATAATAATAATAATAATATTTATTAATACTATACACTTGAGCAACATTAGGCATTGCAGCCCGAAAGAGCAGAAGCTCGTGCTCGGGCGCAGTTCAGATCAGTTATACAAAATATATCACAAAATTACGAGAGTTCATTGAGCACAATCACATTAATAAATGGTAAAATACATACAGTATGTAATAACAGGGTCTATATACAAATAGAAAATACAGAAGTACATGAATATTAGAGTAACAATTTTAACTCAATTAGCTTAAACAATTAAATAATTAATCTGATTTGTTTCTTAAATCTATGTGTGTTAAGTGTACTTAGCTCAGTGTAAGCTCTAATTAATGTATTATATATTTTGGTTCCAAAATTTCTGCTGTGTTTTAATCCAGCAGTTGTGTGGCATTTGGGAGTATTTAGAAAGAAACTGTAGTTGTGTCTCGTCTGGTATTCATGAGGATCATATTTAAATTTATTGTGGTTTTTATGGAAGTAAATCAGCAATTTTTGTTTATAAATTTGTTCTAGATTTGATACGCCAAATTCCTGAAAAATTAATTTTCTTCATATACTTTGTCTTTTCGGGATTTACTTCCAAACCTATCTCTTTACTTGCTTCCAGTAAAATTTCCGTGTTTTCCCTAATCGTTTGTGGATTTTCTCCTAACATATCCACGTCATTCGCATAGACAAGCAGCTGATGTAACCCGTTCAATTCCAAACCCTCTCTGTTATCCTGAACTTTCCTAACGGCATACTCTAGAGCAAAGTTAAAAAGTAAAGGTGATAGTTCATCCCCTTGCTTTAGCCCACAGTGAATTGGAAACGCATCTGACACAAACTGTACTGTACTGTAAGATATTTTTTTTAATATTATAGAGTTGTCTGAGGGCAAGGTCTCTGATAGGATTAAAAACCCCTAATAGAACTGATATTTAACCCTTGCGATGATTTTTTATTGTGTTATTTTACGGCGCTGTATCAACATCTCAGGTTATTTAGCGTCTGAATGAAATGAAGGTGATAATGCCGGTGAAATGAATCCGGGGTCCACCACCGAAAGTTACCCAGCATTTGCTTGGTTTGGGTTGAGGGAAAACCCTGGAAAAAACCTCAACCAGGTAAATTGTCCCGACCGGGATTTGCGATGAATTTCGGTGAAGTCAGGAGAGCGTAATTAGTCAAATCCACTTTCCTCATCTCCACGCTGGGGCCCCCTGGGATCATTCAAGACTGGAAAGAGAGAGTATTGTGAGGAAAGCAACGGAACTTACCGCATTTATCTTCTCTCCCTCCCAAAAATGCAAAAATGTCATTACTTGGATGTACTACAAGTAGCAACGTGAGCTGTTGCCATGATGTCAAAAGTGTATTCTTGGATAATTTTTTTATTGGGTTATTTTACGACGCTGTATCAACATCTAGGTTATTTAGCGTCTGAATGATATGAAGGTGATAATGCCGGTGAAATGAGTCCGGGGTCCAGAACCGAAAGTTACCCAGCATTTGCTCGTATTGGGTTGAGGGGAAACTCCGGAAAAAACCTCAACCAGGTAACTTGCCCCGACCGGGAATCGTTTTTTTTTATTTTTTATTGGGTTATTTTACGACGCTGTATCAACATCTAGGTTATTTAGCGTCTGAATGATATGAAGGTGATAATGCCGGTGAAATGAGTCCAGGGTCCAGCACCGAAAGTTACCCAGCATTTGCTCGTATTGGGTTGAGGGAAAACCCCGGAAAAAACCTCAACTAGGTAACTTGCCCCGACCGGGAATCGTTTTTTTTTATTTTTGGTGGGTTATTTTACGACGCTGTATCAACATCTAGGTTATTTAGCGTCTGAATGATATGAAGGTGATAATGCCGGTGAAATGAGTCCGGGGTCCAACACCGAAAGTTACCCAGCATTTGCTCGTATTGGGTTGAGGGGAAACCCCGGAAAAAACCTCAACCAGGTAACTTGCCCCGACTGGGAATCTTTTTTTTTGGGGGGGGGTTATTTTACGACGCTGTATCAACATCTAGGTTATTTAGCGTCTGAATGATATGAAGGTGATAATGCCGGTGAAATGAGTCCGGGGTCCAGCATCGAAAGTTACCCAGCTTTTGCTCGTATTGGGTTGAGGGGAAACCCCGGAAAAAACCTCAACCAGGTAACTTGCCCCGACCGGGAATCGTTTTTTTGGGGGGGGGGTTATTTTACGACGCTGTATCAACATCTAGGTTATTTAGCGTCTGAATGATATGAAGGTGATAATGCCGGTGAAATGAGTCCGGGGTCCAGCACCGAAAGTTACCCAGCATTTGCTCTTATTGGGTTGAGGGGAAACCCCGGAAAAAACCTCAACCAGGTAACTTGCCCGGACCGGGAATCGTACCCGGGCCACCTGGTTTCGCAGCCAGACGCGCTGACCGTTACTCCACAGGTGTGGACTTCTTGGATAGTATTTTTATAGCCAAATTGGCTAGTCTCCTAAATTGAAACAACTCATCCTGCCTGTCGTTTTCGTAAGGCTCAAAGACAATGTCAGAATGAACTTTAAAAAATATTGTGAATTTTATTAGTAACAACAATGTAATTTATTCGTCACACAATAATTCCTTTCTACAATTCACCTTAAACGCTCTCGTCAACAATTGGATTTTCACTCAACACAATATTCGTTATAGCACTCCACTGACGGCAATGACACTTGGACTAGTACGAACAACAATGAACTGTTTATCTTAACTAATATTTACAAAGCACTATTTACAAATCAGAACTATCAGTTCTCAGTTCACAGTTCTTCTAGCTCAGTCACTCGAGTTCACAGTATCTCGAACCACAGACCTTCAGATGCTGACGCAGTTGCGGACGCACACTCGAGTCGAACTCCAGTACACAAGACTGGCTTGCTTGCTCTGGCTTTCTCACTGACTGGCTGACTAATCAACTGAAAACTCTCTATAGTTCCTTCGCGTCCGTAATGTATAACCACAGCGACGTAGCCTCGAAAGTTCCACGCGTCTCTAGAGATGGCACTCCAGAAAAATCCAGAGCCCTCTCCTCTCTACCAGCACCAGATGCGCGCGCACTCTCTCTCCACTCTCTCGCCGCGTAGGCCCGTTCCCCTTACTTCTCTCCGCCGCGCGCCGTCCCCGCGCGATCTGCTTTCTTGCGGGACGCTGGTCGTGAGTTCGAATCTCATGTCGCTGTCACAATATGTGCGCCCAAAGCCACATGCTCCGCCACATAAATCTCATTTTCCAAACCAGGGTATTCACATATCGGAGCCTTTAATTTCGAGTGTCGCCTTTGGTACTTCTAGGTGAGCATACTTGATCGCCCAAAGCAAGGGTTCGAATCTCTTGTCTAGGGACGCCCTCCATCACTACTCGCTCTGCGGCGTTGGTTACGTCCATTTTCGGTTTTCCTTTCAAAATTATTATCTAAAGTTCAGTGGAATGGCGATACCCGATGGCCAGCAGTTTTGGAGCGCATGTATTCAGTTTTTCCCTGCCACAAATTTCATTGCAAGGACGCGTATTACCCCATCTTTTGTATTATATTGTATTGTATTTATTAACATTCCATGGTATTCATACATGCTTACAGCTAGAATATGGAACAAGTCAAAAAACTTAATACTATTATAAAATCTTAATTTATAGTCACAGTCTAGATGAAATATATACAGACGAGATTTACAATATAGTCTACTAGTACAACACATAGTTTTAGTATCAATTTCATGAAGTGTTATTGAATGTCATGAATTCACCTACAGAATAGAAGGCGTGAGAAATTAGGTACTTCTTTAATTTGGCCCTAAATAATTTTATGTTTTGAGTTTCATTTTTTATATCGATAGGGAGGCTATTAAAAATTTTTACTGCCATATAACGCACTCCTTTTTGATAGAACGATAGACTTGCCGATGGAGTATGTAAGTCATTTTTTTTGACGTGTATTATGCTATGAACTGTTGAATTAGTTACAAAGTTTTCACGATTACGTACGAGGAAGACTATTAATGAAAAGATATACTGACAAGCCATGGGCATTATTTGTAGTTTTTTGAAAATAGTCCTACACGACTCCTTAGATTTCGCACCTACTATTATTCTAATTACTCTTTTTTGTAATAGAAATATATTGTAACTATCTGTGGAATTTCCCCAGAATATTATTCCAAAACTCATTACCGAGTGGAAGTATGCAAAGTATATTGTTTTTAAGGTATTGATATTTACTATCTTTTGCATAGATCTAATAGCAAAACAAGCTGAATTTAGTTATTTTTTTATTGTCTCTCCTCCCATTTCCCCATGTGCATTGGCAATGACAATATGAAGCTTCTACAATTTAGCACCCTGAATGTTATGACTAGAGCTATAGTCGCGACGCTGTTATTTCCGGCGTGACTCCGCCTCTTTGCTAGTGAAGGCTCTATAAAGACTAGGTAGGTAGTATCGTTCGCCATTTTTGTTCTTCCGTTCCCGAGCTGTTATACGACGAATCTATTTGCTACACCGTTAAACATTATCATGTCGTAGCTCCTATGATAATAAATCAAACGCACTGTAATCCAGCAAATAATTGAGCGGCAAATAACGCCTTCGTGTGCTTTCTGCGAACGCCAACGAAAGAGCCAAAATGGCGGGCGATTATATTAAGTATTTATCGAGCCTTAAGAAATGAATAACGTCTTCATCAGCGAATCACAAGACGCACACGTTTAAATGTAGCCGACCTGCAACGCAATTGGCTGCCGGAAATTAGAGCGACGGGACTATAGGAAGTTGGTTTCAAAACTGTTAAGTTGTGTGAGCTTGGAATATATCTCTACCGAATGAAAAGTAATAGAGCGTCTCTCAGTATCATTGAAGCAGAACGACTAACATGTACAGCTGGGTGGTAAGCAAACATGTACCCCGATCGTCCAGAGCCTTAGAACAAGAAAATAATAAAATAAAACAATAATTTGTAATTATAAAGTTCGTAACTCCCAATCTAATTTAATTTATCCATACATATAAAAATAACATACAAAGTATACTATACAATTATGATTCTTGCCTCATTATAACAAATAACAATGAACATTTTCATTTATCAAAAGAAATACTCCTTTTAGGTTCAGAAAAAAACAATATTTGTACTCTGAAAATAATAAATAATCAGGTGAACAACTACTTTGTGAATCTAATAGTGTATCTCGTATGTGGCACATAATATTAAACCTATAATTTAACGGAGTTTCGCAATAATAGACCAACCGATAATTTGAAAAAGAGAGAGAGAGTTTTGCACAAATCTGTTGATTTTATTTTATTTTAGTAGGTTATTTTACGACGCTTTATCAACAGCTTAGGTTATTTAGCGTCTGAATGAAATGAAGGTGATAATGCCGGTGAAATGAGTCCGCGGTCTAACACCGAAAGTTACCCAGCATTTGCTCATAATGGGTCGAGGGAAAACCCCGGAAAAAACCTCAACCAGGTAACTTGCCCCGACCAGGAATCGAACCCGGGCCACCTGGTTTCGCGGCTAGACGTTCTAACAGTTATTTCACAGGTGTGGACAAATCTGTTGATGGCAGGCTAATTTTACTCGGAAAAAAATCAAGAATGCGATATCCGATTTTTTCTGCTATTTATAAGCAAAAAAGCGTTTATTGCATAAAATTCATTTACCGTATTTACTCGAATATTTCACGCACTTTTTTCCCGCAATTTCGATCTATAATTTAAGGGTGCGTGAATTAAACGAGGAATTTCACAAGCTGGTATTTTTAAGGGTAAAAATGACAAAACTACGCAGTTCCTATACATATCCTAGTAACTTGTCTTCAAGACCAGGAAATTTTCCACTTTTTGGCCCACGAAATGCTTTCCTTGATGCATTTGTTTCTTGAAGAGCTTGTTTTTGTTTCATCCAGTAGCGAATATTAAATTCTGGAACTGTGAATTCACGTCCATCTGCTCTGTTGCCATGTGTTTCTGCATACGCAATAACTTTTAATTTGAAGGACGCAGTATGACTCGAATATCGGGATTTACCATTCATTGTTAAAACTTTTAACAGACGGCTTTCGACAGGTCTCCCTTTTCGAGTCTCAAACTCAACTGATGCGATCCAACACAAAGCTTTCAAACCACCCCCATTCAAATGGTAGGGGGAGGTCAATACCCTATACCGGTATTTTTAAAGGACTTTCATAGACGAGAAGGGTGCGCCTGTAACAGGTAGCTGTCCGGTCCCAAATACCGCTATGCACTCTCTCGTTACGGCATTTAAGATACCGTACATTCAGGGCTCCTCAACATAACACACCTCATTACTTCAGGTTTCAGCATGTACTTGTTACAGTATTTCACGAATATTAAATGCGTGGAATACACGAGGAAATTAATTTATTAAATTATATAGTAAATAATTTGGGTGCGTGAAATATGCGATGGCGTGAATTACGCGAGTAAATACGGTATTTATTTTGCTTTGAAATATTAATTCACTGCTGGTCTCTTATTAAAAATCGGTTAGCCTTTTTTAGTAGTCTATTATCTGTCCTATTTTTTGTAATAGTATGAATGTTATAATACTTCTTCAATAAAATGTTTTATAAAAAAAAAAACAGACTTACCTTTCAATGGCAAATATCTCGAAACAGGTTTTTGGCGCTTAGTCTATTATTGCGTAACTCCGTCCAATTGTTTTGAAGAAATTTTTTCGTTTCTATTGTAATGACAGCTAGGAGGTTCGTATCGTAATTCCGATGTTGAACTTGGACTGTAACGCAACCGAATGCATGGCAACACGAGACGTCAACATTTAACGAAGAATAATCGGGGAAAAATGAATGTGTTACACACTTCTGTTTGCATAATAGATTATTTTACTTTTTTAGAATCATGCTTAATATTCACAATACGTAAATAATGCAATAATAACAGAATAACTCACTTTGTTCAGAACCTAAAATATTAACATAGACTAACAATATTCTACAAACTATTCACGACTGCACACAGCTCCACAGAATGCCACTATGCGTTGTTTGTGAACATACTGTGTATCATCTATAGCGAGCGGCAGCAGTAGAGCTGGGGACGGAGCCAGTAGAACCGTTGAGTTACTCGGTTCTATCGGTTTATGTGCTTGGCAGCGGAGCACCGAAGGTACTCGGTTAACCGTGCAAATTTAAGCAGGAGGCTACAACGTGTGCATAATGCGTGCGTCCGTTATATTTGTAATATTCGTAAGTATGATCATGTTTCCCCGTCTTTCCTAACTCTGTCTTGGCTAAGGCTAAGCGATCGACGAGCCCTGCATTCTCTTGTTCTCTTATTTCAAATTCTGCGCACCGCTATCCCAATATATTTGGCTTCTCGTTTTCAAAATTTATCCGCATATCATCAGCTAAGTACAAGATCTCATTATAACAATTTACTCATTATACCCTACCACAAGACATCTTTATATTCTTCATCCTATACAGTTTCAGTTGCTAGAAATTGGAACTCGCTTCCGAGTGATATAAGGGGTTGTTGGACAATTGCTTCATTTAGGTCAAAATTACATAAATTCTTACTTAACAGATGAATTGCTGATTAATATTTGTTACTTATAATGAAACTATCTGTCCATTCTTATTATTATTATTATTATTATTATTATTATTATTATTATTATTATTATTATTATTATTATCTTTAATTTCTATAAATAGATTTACAAAACCTCTAATGGCAATTACATTAATATTCTCATTATAGAAATAGAAATATATATATTCTCCCTGTAACACAGTCCTAGTAAGCTTATATTAAATTAATTTTCATCATTTTACTAGCTATCTCAAATATTAAATTAATTATAATTCATTGAATTAAATTAGCTCATAAATTAAGTTACTACTTTACCTTATAGATTTATCCAAATTTAAATAAATGTGTAGTGAAGATTATTGCTGGAGAACCTTTTAAGTGTAGTGAAAATATTTGTAATTTAAATTTATGTATTGTATTGATTAAGGCTGGTTGAGTGGAAGAGAAGGCCTTATGGCCTTAACTCTGCCAGCGAAAATAAAACATTATTATTATTATTATTATTATTATTATTATTATTATTATTATTATTATTATTATTATTATTACCGGTCAGTTCAAACAGAGTTCACGTGTTTTACTTAATTCTAGCAAACAATAACATAGGTACTGTTGTATTTAAATATTTTTTGCTGCAGGACAAATTATTTCCTTGTCCCCAAGGCGGGCTGAAAGCCCTCTAGTATTGAAGAGGAGTTCATCCTATTATAATATGACCTGTGAAGTGGGCCTAATGAACACTGACAGTCTGAACATATTACTGTAAATAATAATAATAATAATAATAATAATAATAATAATAATAATAATAATAATAATAATAATAATAATATGAACCTCCGGGTTCCTTAAAAACCATAAGTATTGTTATTATTATTACTATTATCATCATATTAGAGTGTTTGATTAATATTAAATGTGCTAAAAAAGGAAGTGCATTATATTTTTCTTCTATTTGTGTTTATTGGATTTGTGTTATGTCATCAGTCACCATTTTATTTGTATTTATTTCTACGAATTATGTTACCTAATTACTTTAATTTATCAATAATATTACTCTTCACCAAAGAGAACATGCTTGTATTGAAGGCTAGTAATGTTATAAAATAAAGAAGCATCATTTTCTTCAGTTTAAGATACCATGTTTTATTGATTAACTTACCCACTTTCTGTAATAGTAAATAATTCTGTGTTATTTTTAAGTGTTTTAGGCAGCACTTCATGGAGTCCGTTTCTTTGTATCTTCTTTTTACTTAGCTGCAGCGTTTAACGTTTACCTCACATGTTAATTTATTAGCTGTTAGAATTATAAATTATTTTATGCTCGACCATGCCGAAATGTAGTAATTATACACCTGGTAGCAGTCCTTTAATGCATGTCATTAAAGTACACCTACTCATTAAAGTACAGGTGTTCAGCCAATGACAAGTCAGCTTTGTTATAAAACCGCAAGTATCGATTATTCTCGGATATGCAATCGAAAGAGAATTAGCGAAAAGTCACGGAGGCTGGAAATCCTATTCTGTCGCAGAAGGTTATGTTCTGTTACTATAATAATTAGCGTTAATTGTAAATAATATTGAAATAAATTCAATTTGTCATGTCGTTTTTCAATGTCGAATTCAATAATCAAGGTTATATCAAGTTTAACGGGATTACATCAAGGTCAATGACATTATTGTTCCTCGGATAAAATCAATACTTTCGCGTCTGCGCACATCTCACAATTCACGACCTAGAACAAGGTCACTTCCGATCTTGTCAGATACAAATAAAATGTATACATCTGAATAATTTCAAGTTAGAAATATGGTCCAGCATAAAAAGTCGTATGAAACTTGCCTATAATGGTAATTAAGACGCTCGTATGAATATTATGAAACTCGCTTGCGCTCGTTTCATAAACATCCATACTTGCATCTTAATTACTATCATTATAGGCTCGTTGCATGAATGTACTATTATCAATTTTATTTCGTCTGTCATATATAACAACACTGAAAGTTAAATAGGCCTTTCATACAAAATAACTCCGCAAATAGTTGTAATCACGCAAAAGAAATTTGCAACCGCCATTTTGCAATGAAGAGATGCATTTTTTCTCGTCAATTGACAAAGCGAAAGCGCTTTGCTACAACGCTTTTAAAACACGCTTGGTTTCACTTTCAAAGTACGTTCCAAAATCGACTCAATCTATCTAAATTTTAAATCTGCCGCCACAAATTTGTACTCGGTACTGTACTCGGTTCAACAGAGTAATGACGTCACAATAACCGCTCCGTCCCACAGTGGGCCAGAATTCAAATCTAGCGGGAAAAAATTAAATAAGTATGGAATATAATTTTAAATGATTCTGTTTTACTAAATAATGATTTCTAAGAGCTTATGGAATAATAATAAGCCAGTATGGGATGTTATCCGTAGTAATGAGCTATGAGTGCGAGTTTGAATAACTATTTTCATGGAGCCTACTAGGTACTTAATTATATCGCTTGTTCTTTTCGTGAACTTGTAGTTTCCAATATTCTCTAATAGGAGGAGTCATCGTCTGCATCATCGTCCTCCTTATCTTCCTTCCTCTTTCTCTTCCTCCTCTTCCAGCTGCAGCTGCTCTTCGCTTCATCATCCTTCCCTCTTGTCACACGCACGTCTTCACTTGTACTGTAAGTATGGAGTTCCTTCAACATTTGTCGCACTTCAGCGGGAAAGGAATTCTTCTTATTTTCTTAAAACGGATAAATACTTGATATGATAGGATCAGGAGTTACAAGAAGATGATTTAAGATATCCTACAGTGTTTGAATTCGAGAAAATTTTCTTGAATAATCTTTACAGTACTTTCTAATGCTCTAATGTCTAGCTTCTTGGGCAAACCTATAGGTGACACTGCACATTGTATTTACGTTTGGTGACGTTATCTATTAACTTAACATTTGTAATGCTTTCTCTGGTGTATATGGTTTTGGTAAAGTTGGAGATTTATTATAGGCTATCGTATACTTTGATGCTCTTTTTGGAGTAATTTTTGGTGAGTTGTTGTAGAACGTATGTTGCATCTCTTTTCCCTGAACCCCGCAAAGATAATTGAGTATCTAGAACTAATTCACTTTAAGAATGCTAATCTTTCAGAGACCGTACCCTACATGTTTAATTCTTGTTTTCATGCCACTTTCTTCAAACAATTTTTGAGGTCTACCTACTCCTGAAACGGATGGAATTAAATCCTTGGACATTTGGCCAGTTTTTATTTATTGTAGAACTCTTTGGGGAAATTTGATATCCTTTTTTTAAATTGGGGACACATGAATTAAATTGAAATTTTAATGGCAAGCAGAGTAATTATCTCATGCCTCCATGTTAAATTTTGTACTAGGGCACTTTATTTGAACCAGGTACCCAGCTTTGAAGCCGTTAGCCCTGTGAATTGACAGTGTATTTAATTCCCCTGTTAAAAGTTTCAGGTTTTACTAAAATATTGACAATAATTTATTAATAGAGAGAAGAAAGAGTCTGGAGTAATCGGCCAGGCATGTGGGAAAAGTAGAGGGAAGGGAGGAGGATGTCCGTGGTCCATTGATTTCACTAACCATTCCGAATCTTTACGTAAAAACCTGTCCTTTTTCCTGGAGCACTGTTTCAAGCGTTTTTCTAAATTACTTCTAAATGTGCGCACACCTTTTTCGACACACCGTATAATATCCTTGGAACAATGTTGTATTTCTAATTTTGTCACTACGAAATCAGTGAGAGTTTGATCAGACCCTTTTTTAGTAGTCAACACCTCGTTTAAGTCCATCCGAGACACAGTGGACTGGATATGGGGATCTACCTCTGAGATAAAAACGCAAATATAAGAAAAAGGCAAGCAAATCTTAACTTTTGTAATAAACTGTAAGGATTGCTTTATAATCTGATGTAGATTTTAAGGTGACATCTGGTGCAACATTTTTTATATCCCTAATTTAAAATGAAGTAAAAACATAATTCCGCAATATTTTAAAGCTATGTTTAACGCATCCCTGGTAATATTTCACGTATACAATTAAAGTATGAATAATGGAAATAGGAAGTACGAACCTTCTGTTAAAACTTCCATCACAGAAAGACACTTTTCTCCACATCAACAACCCACAGATCACCCTCACATCACTACCGCCATAAACCGTCTGGCGCTCGGCGCTCGGGTTCTTAACACTTACCGACTTTTAGCAGCCAGCCCTGTTGGCATTTCGCTCGATATAAATTGATGGCATACAGATTTATGAAGATCAGTTTTAGTACTTCGAGACTATATAGCGAGAAAACAGTATTTTAAACATTCAAAAATTGAATATTTTCCAGCTAGATTTGAATTCTGGCCCACTGTGCGTCCCCAGCCCTAGGCAGCAGGGCGATGCGCTGGTGACATCTATACTCCCCGCTGTACTCAGCTGGAATCTACTGATCTGGAACGAACTTCCTAGCTCTGGTTATGACAAATTAGTTTAAAAAATACGGAGTTTTAATGATTTCATCTTTTCACATAAATCTTACGCGACAACCCGATTGTCGTGACATTTTAAACTCCTATCTTACTAGTATTATTATTGCTGTTAACGAATATCCTGGTTCAAATTACTTAAGACTTTCAATTAGAGGCTTGTTAGAAACAAACGTAGTAATTTTTACGACCACTCATGAAAGCACAATTCATTTCTCGGTAATCGTTTATGCTGTGTACTGAACCGTTAAAAGTTTTAATTGTTCTTTTTGGCATTTCACTTACAACGCGAAGTACAATCTTGTTAAGAAACTAGAACTAACAGACCAAGTCAATTCTAACAACTTTTGTCCAATACGTTTTTTGATACGTCCTATAGTTTTGAGAATACGAAATGCAAAGTGTTGCAACGCTGCAAAGAGTACCAGTGCTCCTTGAGATCATTGCTTTGCAGTGGGGATGAGTAACTTCACTCCGCAAAACTTACGAGAGGAGAATAGAAAAGTCTCATCATATACGTTTGGATCAAATAATTGTACATACGTTCATATTACATCAAATGTAATAATAAAAAAAGTTTTGTTTTATACGAATATAGCCTACACTCTTTACTATTTTGCAACTATGTAAAATACAAAGAAATGAACAGTTACTCTGACTGTTAAATACGTTTCATGGTATTAAATCCAGATTCAAGAGGTTACAGCATAATAAAGAATATTAAAAGCCAAACAATTTTCGTAATTAATTAACTGAATATTTTAGTACATTTTGATCTACGTAAATTGAGTGAAACTTATCTCACGAGACTTTTATTTACATTCTCCTCGAGCTAGTCTTGCGGACTAGAGTTACTCACACTCTACTGCAGAGCAATGACCTCAAGGAGCAATGCTACTCTTTGCAGCGTTGCAACACGTTGCATTTCATATTCTCAAAACTATTGGACGTATCAAAACTCTTATTTGACGAAAGTTGTTCGCATTGATTATCTATTATCTCTGTGAATTAATGCAATAGGTTTCCTTCCACCCTGTATAATATATATAATTCATATACAGAGTGAACCGTAAGTAATGCCATAAATTTCAGGGAGTTATTGGTTGACATATTTCAAACAAAAGAGTTTAATACAATTTTGTTTGTTTTTGCTTCCTTTTCCAGATAAAAATGGTTTTATATTATACATTTCAAAGCGTGTTTTGGAAAGGTCGTTCAAGTAATTCCCAATTGTTCAGTCAATCTAAGAGAGCAATGTATTATGTGACTATTACACTCTTACTACGTCATACTACTTTTGACCAATAAAACAGTACGAAAGGACGTATTTCAACCAATCATGGCTGCTTATCGCACAATTTTATCGCGTCCCTAGCATTTGTTTAATTTTATCGCGTCCCTAGCATTTGTTTAATTTTATCGCGTCCATAGCATTTGTTTAATTTTATCGCGTCCCTAGCATTTGTTTCTTTGTTTGCCAACATTTGAAACTGCGCTGGTCTGGACGTCAAAAAATATATATATATATATATATATATATATATATATATATATATATATATAATTACAAACCACTCCAGTCGATGCACAGCAGTTTCAAATATGACTCGCATTGGCATTCAAGAACAAGAATTAATAAAAATCACTGATCATACCTATGCATCTTCTGAAATCCGATTTACAAATAAATGAAGAGCACCATTCGGAAATCCTGAATAAGTTGAATGTACCATGTAGGCCTAAATCAACGAGTTCCACTTCTATTATGCACACGTCCAATATAATATCAATTGAACCACCAACCACATTCAAATTTGAAAATTGTACATTCAATAATTATTCCTTTTAAAATTATTCATTCGGAAATTCTGAATAAGTTGAATACACCATGTAGGCATAAATCAACGACTTCCACTTCTATTACGCACACGTCCAATATAACATCAATTGAACCACCAACCACATTCAAATTTGAAAATTGTACATTCAATAATTATTTCTTTTAAAATTATTCGTGTTTATTTTTTATGTCATCGTCGTTAATTAAAACTTTTCTAATACTTGTGTATATTAGTTAGGTTATGTTATAGCTTCTGCTATATGATATTGTGGATAGTCACGTATCAGAGATTGTTTAATATTAAGATTTATTGAAAATCATGTCAAGTGACGTTGATTACTGGGATTCGGATAATTGAAGTGGAATGTTGCATTTTAATAAAAATAAAACTGAATCAACAAAGCCTTCTTAACTAGTAACATTGCCATCGTGTATAATAGATCGAGAACTTCTCGACGAGAAGGCATTGCTCACTATTGCCATCTAGCATGCATCTAGCGTAATATTTGTAATGTTGAGATGGTACAATAATACATTTGAAGACAGTTGTATTTTCGTAAGTGAATTAATATTTTATTGCATTGGAGTACTTCGTTACTTCTAATCTTTGTATACTTTCTTCTAATCGTGTAATAGTCAATTAAATCCCACTCGAGTTTTGATTTTCTCTAGATAAATCAAAATGTCTAGTGAGATTACTGTTGATAAATGATTGAAAGAATTTTAGTTTTGTCCTTTAAATGTGAAGAAACTTGATCCGAACAAATGTTAACTTTTTGTTCTGCAAAGGAATGTTACATTTGTTCGTATCAAATTTCTGCACATTTAAAGGACAAAACTAAAGTTCTTTCAATCATTTATTATCACAATACGTTACTTTCTTAATCTGAATGAGCATGCTGGAAATTAAATAAAGGACTTTCCCAAAACACACTATGAAACGTTTCATATAAAACGGCTTTTTTTTATCTCGAAAAGGAAGCAGAAACGAGCAAACTTTTATTCAACTCAAAGAAATGCTAAAAAAATTAAAGACATTACTTACAGTTCACCTAGTAGAGCTTAAATTGAAGTAGAAGTGGGGCTATCAAGAATGAATTAATGAAATGTTCCCGTTTATGGAGGCTCATCTTTTATCCTTGCGAATGACATGACTATGTTAGGAGAAAATCCACAAACTACAGTATTATGGAAAACACGAGAATTTTACTTGAAGCAAGTAAAGAGATAAGTTTGGAAGTAAATCTTTAAAAGACAAAGTATATGATTAAGTCTCGTGACCAGAATATTGTACGAAATGTAAATATAAAAATTGGAAATTTATTCTTTGAAGAGGTGGAAAAATTCAAATACCTAGGAGCAACAGTAACAAATATAAATGATACCCGAGAAGAAATTATTCGGTTGAGAAGCTTTAGTCATCCGTCTACTCTCAAAAAAGCTGAAAGTTAGATAGAATTTATAAAACAGTGATATTACTGGTTGTTCTGTAGGGTTGTAAAACTTGGACTCTCACTTTGAGAGAGGAACAAAGATTAAGGGTGTTTGAGAGTAAGGTTCTTAGGAAAATATTTGGGGCTAAGAGGAATGACGTTACAGGAGAATGGAGAAAGTCACACAACACAGAACTGCACGCATTGTATTCTTCATCTGACATAATTAGGAACATTAAATCCAGACGTTTGAGATGAGCAGGGCATGTAGTAGTTATGGGCGAATCCAGAAGTGTATATAGAGTGTTAGTTGGGAGGCCGGAGGGAATAAGACCTTTGGGGAGGCTGAGACGTAGATGGAAGGATAATATTAAAATTGATTTGAGGGAGGTGGGATATGATGGTAGAGACTGGATTAATCTTGCTCGGGATAGGGACCGATGGCGGGCTAATGTGAGGGCGGAAATGAACCTCCGGGTTCCTTAAAAGCCATAATTAAATAAGTAAGTAAAACTTGTTAGTTGTCAATTTTTCTGGCAAAATAAAATATCGTTTCGTTTCACTCCTTAATTCCGTGGCGGGCTCCAACACTTGGAAGGATACGCTCTGGGCGTATGACCTCTGCGCCCACGAGATTATTTCTGCGTTTTAATAATGCATCGAACCCAGCTCGCGTCTGCACACGGCGAGGAAGTCGCTGATAAACTATCGACGGTCACACGCTGGTGAATATGCTGGTAGGGCCAACAAGCTTCTTTCTACGTATGCCAGGCGATAAGTTTAACCGTTGCATAACGCGTTCTCATGGAGTACGTCTTTAAGTTTCTATTATTTAATGCATTAAATGTTACAACAAATAACTGAATAAGGATCCGTTAGAAATTTATTTTTTCAGTCGTTGACTTTACTACTTTATGTATTTTGTTAGGTGTTAACCTTTACATAATAAGTTGTGTGATGTATGAACGTTTTCGTTGAGCATGTCAACATCATCAGATACAAACTGTCATTTTACAATATCAATATCTCAGTATTATCTACACAATCTACACATACAATACATGTTTACTATCATATGGGGATAAAACCTATTAAAAATTATATGAATTAGTTTTATAATGTTCAATTGTGGATACCCCAAATGTCAACAATTAAAATATACTTATACTATCATGGATATATTTTTTGCAAGTCATCACATGTGAACAATATTATGAACGATGTAATGATATGAGACTAAAAGTGAGATTAAAATATAAAAATGAGCTGACTCTATTCAATGCTTTACTATACTACTATATTTCAGTACCTAGAAAAGATCTTCTCCAGTTGTATTTTGTAATTACATCTAGAAGACATTCAGACACAGTAAAATGTTCATTAACACCTCGGATGAAAATGGCTAGGTGAGCTTTGTCATTTCTATCTGTGCTTTCGTCCAATGCAAGTGAGTAAGCTACAAATTGGTTAATATTGTGGATTCGACCTCAGATTCAATTACATTTACAGTCTTGAAATTCCTTCTCTGAACTGTAATTGGAAACAATTTAATTTTCTTAAACTTTGACTTTGTTCTGGACACAGTATTTTAGTAACGTCCTGTATGCACGAATTTATAAATGATTTTCCAATATTCCAAGTTAGAACATAGCTAGCAAGAAGCTTTTTTGTGTAAGACTGAGGACACGTGTGTGATTTGTGTTTGTATTTTCTTGTTTTATATTTATCAAAATATTTGTAGCCCTACGCATTTCACCTAAAATTAAACGAAAAACTATAAATTTGTCATACCGAACTGAATGTAAACGTATTGTAATAAACTGATTATTATGCATAACCAACAGTTATACAGATAGCCCCAAAATAAATTATTTTCACATGTCCAACATGCCTGTAATAGTACGATATTATTTGTGGAGAGTCGAGTAGTGTCGTCGCATGTTCAATTTTAACACACCGTTAAAATTTTTCGAACAAATTAAGCATTTAATATTCTCCCAACTAACAAAAAAATATTTATCTTCCTATTCATCCTTGAATGCACTACGTCAATGATTAGAAGACATAGTGAAACGGTGGAACACTCCGACCAACACAATGATAATAGCAGTCCGCCACTGGTCTTCGTTTGAGCATAAACATTGACTACAGTACAGGTGCAGAGGGGTGAGGCGGGGCGCGCTCATTACGTACTGGCTTCGGTTCTGTTCAGGGGCTTACTCGCGAGTACGCTTTTGGAGACTTCTGCCACAGATGGTCAACTTATTTTTATTTTATTTTTTTCCCTACTGTTTTTACGGATATTGTGTTGCAGAATTATGACTATATACAGCCTTTTTCTTTATAAATATCAACGTCTTTAGTAGCGTGACAACTATACAAATATTTTTAAACCTCTAGCTGCCTCCCTTTCAGTTAAAAGCAATAGCTGTGCAAGGATATTGGTATAGTAATTATTGTTGTTGGACCGAGTATAGTATGTGTAAAAACGCGAAAAGTGTTACAAGCCAAAATTAGTGATTCTTCTCCGCATGAAACAAAGAGACGTGTCTATATGTTTAGAAACATAAAACATTTACTTAATAATTTGAGTGAACACAGACTTTAGATTCATATATTCCCAGTTTTAATGCCAGACATCATTAATGCAGCTACTAAATTTTAATAATGCAAATAAATTCATGGTAATTGAAAGCCTATTTTTGTAAAGGAGCTAAGTGCCAATTTCTGGATACTAACATTTTTAATTCAGGAGCATAAAATCAACAGTACCCTTAAATTGGCAAACTTCATTTCTCACACTAGTTTATTAAACCGTGTCGGACTGTAAAGAAAACAACTATGGCAATATTCATATTTGATATGTTGTGCAATACTACAGGATTTTGAAATTTTAATTTTCCTACCAATTTTTTTCCATTGCTATATTAAAATAACTAGCCGTACTCGTGCGCGCCGCTGCACCCGTTAGAAATAAATATAAATTAATTACATAATTAAAATAGGACATTTGATACAGGGAACATTCGTGTTTGATAGAAGGATAAATCGTTTAATATGTTACTTAATTTAAATTGTGTTTTAATAATTAAAATGCGATCATTTCGGTCCAGAGACACTCATTTGGTGCAATGACAATTCCTTTAACATGTTTCTTAATTGTTATAACATGCAACCATAGTTTAATGAACATTGACATCATTTAGATTTAATGTGTATACTTTATTTTACTTGCTGTATGTTTCCATTGAAATATGGTAATAACTTAATTTTAACCCTTCTTTTCTACGTATTCAGTAAATGGCGTTTGGCCCACTATGGTTCTGAACCCTTCAAATAACTTAAATTATATTATATAATATTACATATTATATTATATTATATTATATTATATTATATTATATTATATTATATTATATTATATTATATTATATCAGAAGTTACTGTAATAACATTATAGCATTATGTCCATCTAGAGAAACTACACTTTCCAATGGTGAAATAATAATTAATTATACAAATCGGTTAATTTAGCTTCCGATATTACTTCATACAAACACAGAAACATTCTCTGTAGGCTATCTTTCATAGCTTTCGATTGTTGCTGTCCAAGGCCCCTTATAGACGAAGTCATTTGTTTTTTAAGTCATTATACGGCCTTAGATGGCAGTTATTTTAATTTTAAAACTCATTTATCTCATTAAATATCAGTCCTATCAAAATTTTGCAAGGAATAAAACTTATCGCAAATTATTTTTAAAGAAACTCTTGTTATGTAACATTTTTCATAAAAATCAATAATAAGCGAGATATTTCTATTTATTTAATTCAGGCCCCCTTATAACCCCCTTTTAAGTAATGTATTTTGAATGCCATATAGGCCTAAAATCTAAGTTACAACGAACTTAATTTATATTCCAATTTTTATCGCAATCCGTTCAGCCATTATCGCGTGAAAAGGTAACAAACATACAGACAGACAGACAGACAGACAGACAGACAGACATACAAACAAAAATTTCAAAAAAGCGATTTTCTGTTTCAGGGTGGTTAATTATATATGTTAGGACCAATTATTTTTGGAAAATCGAAAATTACCAGAAAAATTTCGGCTACAGATTTATTATTAGTATAGATTATAGCATATAGCCTATTAACCTGTTGTATTCTATAGGATACATTGCCAATTTAAGCATTAAGAACACAAGACTTCGGCAAATTCACAAACAGAAAGACATTTTGTTAAAAATAATTATATATGTATACAGGTGAACCGTAAGTAATGTAACTAATTTTAAGGGGCTATTCTTTGAGATATTTCAAACAAAAATGATTAATACAATTTTGTTCTTCTTTTTTTGTTGCTTTATATAAAACATTTCATAGCATGTTTGGATATCCATTGATTTAATTTCCAATATGCTCAGTCAATTTAAGAGAGCAGTGTATTATGGTAATAAATGATTGAAAAAATTTTAGTTTTGTCATTTAACTGTGCAGAAATTTGATTCGAAGAAATGGCCATATTTCAAAGTTATTTACTTAAAAATCGGCGGAAAACACAGTTAAAATCTCATGCAATATTAGAAACTTCAAATTTAAAAAAATTCTAAAAATTGATAATTCTACGAAAGGCAAAATAATTTATTTTTTATAACCGTAGCACAATTATACTTCTATTTCTGTACTTATATAACAAATAGCGTATATTCAAGGCATATCAAAAGCCTGAACAAACCAAACCTAACCTGTCACTGAATCTCGACTTTACTAAACCTCACTAAATAAATTCCACAGTTTCGGTACCCGGCCCCGGAACAATTTTTCGTTTGAAATTACTCAAGTCAGCTTCACAGGGAGCTATACCTGAAAGCCAGATTTGCAAAATGAAAGGAAATTTAGGGGTTTACTGATAGGTCACCATCATCTAAAATGTTCACTAATGATACCAAATATAGACAACGTGAATTTTAATAATCAACTTCCTCATGGTGGGGGAGGATGGGTAGTATCGGACATCGGGTAATATCGGACAGTGAGTTTCTTTCATCTACCACACGATGATAGTACCTGATTGACATGGTTACGTTTCTGTGATGTCGCATAGAGAAACGTAACCATGTAATTCAGGTACTACCATATGGTGGTAGATGAAAGAAACGCACTGTCCGATACTACCCAACTCTCCCCTAACTCAAAAACAGAGTAACTGATTTATGTGGTGGCATGACAACCCAGCATTTGAACCATTCTCTGTACCAACCATTCTCTGGGATACTAACTTCCAACTAAAATCTGCCGAATGAAAGGACAAAATCATATAAACACATGCACGTGACCTTGAGTTCTGTGATTGGAGTTTGAACGCATCACATGTTTTCTTTCATAAAATTGTTCTAGCGAAAAGTTTCCATTTCATTATATGTTTTTAAATAATATCGTTTCAAATAAATACGTGATCTATAAGTACTAGTAATAAATCTGTAGCCGAAATTTTTCTGGTAATTTTCGATTTTCCAAAAATAATTGGTCCTAACATATATAATTAACCACCCTGAAACCGAAAATCGCTTTTTTGAAATTTCTGTTTGTATGTCTGTCTGTCTGTCTGTCTGTATGTTTGTTACCTTTTCACGCGATAATGGCTGAACGGATTTCGATGAAAATTGGAATATTAATTAATTTCGTTGTAACTTAGATTTTAGGCTATATGGCATTCCAAATACATTATTTAAAAGGGCGATTATAAGGGGGCCTGAATTAAATAAATAGAAATATCTCGCTTATTATTGATTTTTGTGAAAAATGTTACATAACAAAAGTTTCTTTGAAAATAATTTGCGATAAGTTTTATTACTTAAAAAAATTTTGATAGGACTGATATTTAATGAGATAAATGAGTTTTAAAATTAAAATAACTGCTATCTAAGGCCGTGTAATGAAATAAAAAACAAATGACTTCGTTTATATAAGGAGCCTTGGACAGCAACAATCGAAAGCTATGAAAGATAGCCTACAGAGAATGTTTCTGTGTTTGTATGAAGTAATATCGGAAGCTAAATTAACCGATTTGTATAATTAATTATTATTTCACCATTGGAAAGTGTAGTTTCTCTAGATGGACATAATGCTATAATGTTATTACAGTAACTTCTGATATAATATAATATAATATAATATAATATGTAATATTATATAATATAATTTAAGTTATTTGAAGGGTTCAGAACCATAGTGGGCCAAGCGCCATTTACAGAATACGTAGAAAACAAGGGTTAAAATTAAGTTATTACCATAATTCAATGGAAACCTATAAGTAAAATAAAATATACACATTAAATCTAAATGATGTCAATCTTCAATAAACTATGGTTGCATGTAATAAAAATTAAGAAACAGGTTAAAGGAATTGTCATTGCACCAAATGAGTGTCTGTGGACCAAAATGATCGCATTTTAATTATTTGGATGCAATTTAAATTAAGTGACATATTAAACGATTTATCCTTCTATTAAACACGAATGTTCCCTGGATCAAACGTCCTATTTTAATTATGTAATTACCAGGGAAAGGATTTATATGTAAATACATATTTACTTATAAAGCTAATATAATTTATATTTTGCATTATCTTTATGTTTCACAATGTGTAGGGTTGAAAAATCCTACTTTTATTTTCCATATTTTTCCATATTTTAGAGTTTAGTACATATTTTCGTTAATTTCCATATATTTTCCATATTTCATATAAAACAGTCCATATTATATTAGGTTTAACAATAAAACAAAACAAAATTCCATTAACTTTTAAAAATACATTTCAACAATAGAGATTTAAACACATGTTCAGTAATCCCTTTAACATCAGAGTTATTTGAAAATTAGCAGTCCTATCAACAATGGGAAAGTAAGTTACAAAACTGTATTAATTTAATTTAAAATTTTTAACAGACTTCAGTTGTGCAGCTCAACAGTTAAATGCCAGTCAGAGTACACATAGGTTCAGTTTTGTAAATCATACTATAAAGACGGTAAATATGCCAAAAGTACGTCATTCAGTCAATTTAAAATCAAAACTAACAAGTTACATTTCAGAATTTAAAGAAGATGGTTTATCAACTGACAATAAAATATTATTTTGTAATTTGTGTCAGTGTGCAGTATCATCTACACAAAAGTTCCTGGTGCAACAACACATTACAACTAGTAAACATCAGGCCAACAAACAACTAAATTCCAAGCAGAGACAATTGTTTTTAACACAACCAACAACATCGAATGTAAGATCTGAGTTTAACATCGACCTGTGCCGTTCTCTCATCTCTGCTGATATTCCTCTCTACAAACTAAAGAATAAGGTCTTCAGGGAATTCCTTGAAAAATATACTCAACATACAATCCCGGATGAGTCAACACTTAGGAAGACGTATGCTCCATCCATCTACGATGAGACAATACAGAAGATAAGAGATGAAATTAAAGATAGTTCAATTTGGGTTTCCATTGATGAGACTCCCGACAAAGAAGGTAGACTTGTTGGTAATGTAGTTATCGGTTTGTTAAGTGAACAATATTCTGAACGAATTCTTTTACATTGTGATGTTCTAGAAAAGTGCAATAACAAAACTATAGTTAAACTGTTCAACGAAGCTATGGGTATCCTGTGGCCAAAGGGTATTATGTACGATAATGTGTTATTCTTTATTAGCGATGCTGCCCCTTATATGGTCAAAGCTGGACAAGCATTATCTGTTGTATATCCTAAATTGACTCATTTTACTTGTGTGGCGCATGCATTTCATCGTGTGGCAGAAGTGGTCAGAGACAATTTCCCTAAAGTAGATTTGTTGATTTCATCAGTGAAAAAAGTATTTCTCAAAGCTCCCAGTAGAGTTAACGTGTTGAAAGAAATGTACCCTGAAATTCCATTGCCACCAAAGCCAATTTTAACTAGATGGGGTACATGGCTAGAAGCAGTTGAATATTATGCCGAACACATAGACTCTATTACCAATGTTCTCCTTGCATTGGACTCTGAAGATGCAGTCTCAATTGATACTGCGAAAACAGTTACCTGTGACATAAGTGTGAAGAATGACTTAGCTCACATTCAGCATACATTTTCATGCATCATAAAAACGCTCAAAAGTCTCCAAAATAGGCACCTTTCACTATCTGAAAGTTTTGAAATTATAAATAGTACTGTGGAACAACTGAATCGTGGTAGAGGTAAAGTTGCAGATGCAGTAAGAGCTAAGGTGGACACTGTACTTTCAAAAAACCCTGGATATGAAGAACTACAAAAGGTTGTTGCTGTGATGAGTGGTGAATCAACAGTGAAGATTAACTTGGACTTATCCCCAGCAGACATTGTGAAATTGAATTATGTACCAGTTACTTCTTGTGACGTCGAACGCTCTTTTAGTCAGTATAAATCTATCCTCAGAGACAATAGAAGAAGATTCACTTTTCAGCACTTGAAAGAAATGTTTGTAACCTATTGTTATGGTAACAGACAATAAAAATTGTGTTTTGTTGAAACTACATTGGAAGATAAGGTACGTCCATTATATTTTTTGTTTAGTTTGATTAAAATGTACCAATATTTAACGTACATAGTCATTTTTTTATAATTTTAAGTCCATATTTAATTCCATATTTTGGTAAAAATCCATATTTAATTCCATATTTTGGTAAAAATAACTACATATATATTTACATATTTCATATATTTTTAGTCCATATAAATCCGTTCCCTGGTAATTACTTTATATTTATTTCTAACGGGTGCAGCGGAGCGCACGGGTACGGCTAGTATAAAAATATAAATGAAAACAATTTTCTTTTGTTTGTTGCCATGTGAACAGATATTGTTAAATATGGCCTTATGAATATTTAACAATGGCGAAGCGATGCATTCCGGTTTGTAAATTGGTGTTGTATTACTTACATCACTGAAGCTGCGGTTTGTTTAAGGAGATCTTCGCCAGGCGCATATTACTAGCGATTGTTGCCTGGACTTTATAGCAGTTAAAATGAATGCGCACGGTTTATTTACAGCGATGATCGCCAACGTAGATCTTTGGACGTGACGCAGACCGCTGGAGATTGCTTCTGAAGCAAATTCTGGACTCACATCGCTGCATACATGTTCAATAATCGATATTTAGAGAAGGCCATGTAGAAATATTGAATAGAGTTATAGTAGCAAACAAATGAGAATTGACAGCGATGTACGCTGATCAAGAAACCACTTCCTGACGATCATCACCAGCGTTTATAATCGCCGTAAAGAAACCGTAGCTTTATTATTTCGTGGACATAACATAGGCACATTCTCACTTACATCGGTTGACTTTGCTAAGGCACGCTGCATATCCAGGTACATCTCCAAGCGGTGATCGGAGAAATGAATATGATGATGGAATGGAAAAATGTTAATTGAATGGTGCCTTGTCATTATAAATATCACTATGGATTTTATTTTTATTTTATTGGGTTATTTTACGACGCTGTATCAACATCTAGGTTATTTAGCGTCTGAATGATATGAAGGTGATATTGCCGGTGAAATGAGTCCGGGGTCCAGCACCGAATGTTACCCAGCATTTGCTCGTATTGGGTTGAGGGAAAACCCCGGAAAAAACCTCAACCAGATAAGTTGCCCCGACCGGGAATCACTATGGATTTTTCAATGAAAACTTCCAAGCTTCACAGAGACTCGAACCATGATTGCCTGGATGACAGTCTTATGGTGTACTTGACACAGCCAACGGACAGATTCCTCATATATTTTGTTCCAATGCCTGAACTGAAATCAGGTATAGCTAAATAATAGCTCAAGAAGTGCTAAAAAGCACTTCAGTGTCCGAAGAGAATTAAACCAATCAACTTAACGCCTGTTTGTGTCTCTTTGTCTAGACTTGTGGTTTAATGCTCTGAATGGGACGCATAATGAGCCAAATTAATAGACGGAAGTGCTTCAGGCTGTTTTCGATGGACCGAAGAGCGGAGAATCTTCAAATTATACAGAGTAGCACTCAGCCTTGGCACACTCGACGCTACGTGGACGCCGCGGTTGTGGATTCGATCGCCATGTCGGGTGTGCATATTTATTCTTGGTCAATGTGTTGTCTTGAGTTATTTTAAATGGAGTTCGCTGCGTGAATGTCTAGCACACGAAGTTTAAATTGCCTCAAAGCACTCGAGGAAAAATGCTGATTAAAGAAACAGTACCGAAAGCTGAAGAGAAAGGCGATATGAATGAAATTCCATATACTGTAATTAACCCATGATAAAGCTTTACAATTATTCTAATAGGTTTAAGTCTGAATTTTCAGTATTACCGAAAAAGTGTTGCGATTGTAGAGAAAGAGTTAAGGATTCTGTCGAGACGTCTGTACTAAGTTATACCATTGCCACAAATAATATCTTCCTCAAACACAATAATTAAGTACATCACTATCTTTGAGTAAGTAAGTGAGTGTAAGAGTTGCGTAGATTGAGTACATAAGTGACCCGAGTGAGTGTACGCGTGGACTGATGAGTGTGTAGTTGGGTAGACGAATGTGAGTAGGTGAGTGAGTGGTCAGGTATGTTTGTGAGTGGGTAGGTAGGTGAGTGAGTGGGTAAGTAGGTGAGTGAGTGGGTAGGTAGGTGAGTGAGTGGGTAGGTAGGTGAGTGAATAGGTAGGTAGGCGAGTGAGTAGGTAGGTGAGTGAGTGAGTAGGTAGGTAGGTGAGTGGGTAGGTAGGTGAGTGAGTGGGTAGGTAGGCGAGTGAGTGAGTAGGTAGGTGAGTGGGTAGGTAAGTGAGTTAGTGGGTAGGTAAGTGAATAAGTGAGTGGGTAGGTAGGTGAGTGCGTGGGTAACTAGGTAAGTGAGTGGGTAAGTAGATGGGTGAGTCGGTAGGTGAGTGAGTGGGTAAGTAGGTGAGTGAGTAGGTAGGTAAGTGAGTGAGAGGGTAGGTAAGTGAGTGACTGAGTAAGTAAGTGAATGAATAGGTAGGTGAATAAGTGAGTGGGTAGGTAGGTGTGTGAGTGGGTAGGTAGGTGAGTGGGTGGGTAGGTGAGTGAGTGGGTATGTAAGTGAGTGGGTAGGTGAATAAGTGAGTGGGTAGATAGGTGAGTGGGTGAGTGAGTGAGTAGGTAAGTAGGTGAGTGCGTGGGTAAGTAGATAGGTGATTGCGTGGGTAGATAGATGAGTGCGTGAGTAGGTAGGTGGGTGGGTAGGTGGGTGGGTGGGTAGGTGGGTGGGTGGGTAGGTGAGTGAGTGGTGGGTAGCTAGGTAGGCGAGTGAGTAGGCGGGTAGATAGGTAAGTGAGTGAGTGGGTATGTGGGTGATTGGAAGTGAATGGGTAGTCGGTAGATGAGTGCGTCAATCAGTAGTGAGGAGGCTAGGTGAGTGAATGAGTGAATAATTCGGTAGATGGCTGCGTGGGTGAGGTGAGTAGGTGGTTAGATGAGTGAGTGGGTATGTAGGCAGGTGTGAATGAGTATGTGAGTGGGTAGGTTAGCGAGGAGGTAGGTGAGTGAGTGAATGGCTAGTTGGATAAGTGAGTGAGTAGGTGGTTAGGTGAGTGAGTGGGTGGATGAGTAGGTGGTTAGATGAGTGAGCGGGTCGATGAGTGTGTGGGCTATTGGTAGTTGGTTAGATGACTGCGTGAGTATTAAAGTAGGTAGTAGTTCAATGAGTGGGTAAGTAGGTGAGTGGATAGTTGAGTGAATTGGTGAATGAGCGAGTTAGTAGTTGGGTAAGTTGAGTATATGAATGGCCGAGTGAGTGAGTGAGCGTATGGGTAGGTGAGCGTGTGAGTGAATGGGTAGTTGAGTAGATGAGTGCGTAATTAGATCAGTAGGTGATTAGGTGAGTGAGTGAGTTAGTGAATGAGTGACCGAGTTAGTATTTCACCTGTTTCAGCAAGTTTTCTCTCATTAATTTACGTTCCCCGTGAAATGAAAAATCGGACACTCGTGCCTCAAAGAGATTGCAGGGACTGTACACGGCTGTTTCGCTGCATATTGTACAGAGATAACCAGCTTCATTAGAGGTCGATGTGAAGACCCCCTCTAAGCCCTAACTGCTGCTGAACGCACCCCAGGGGAAATTCAACTCAAACAGTACACAGTGGATTCCTTTATACAACAGCAGCAGACATGGTGTGTTTGTTCCCCTTGTAATACAGTAAAAACTCGATTATCCGGACAGA
This sequence comes from Periplaneta americana, assembly GCF_040183065.1. Taxonomy (NCBI): domain Eukaryota; kingdom Metazoa; phylum Arthropoda; class Insecta; order Blattodea; family Blattidae; genus Periplaneta; species Periplaneta americana. Next base: position 169,907,497 of record NC_091128.1, read on the forward strand.
GGGAGACGGAGAGGTCAGCATGACCAAATATACTAAACCGCAATTTGTCGCATCTTATTTTCATATTTAACGGTTACAAACTTGGAACAATTTTCGCTGACCCACATACACGGGTCAACATGTCACATACTTAATGCGGTCCTCCTATTCATGCAGTACGTAAAAGCGTAACAAAGTGTTCCAGGCAAGCTCAGTCAACTGGTGGATACCCAGCAAGTGGGCGAGGTTCGGCTCCCTGAAAACCTTTGGACAAGTTTTATGCTATTGGTTCAAATCCCTTATCCGATATTTATTCAGATTGTCCTGTGCAAAAGATATACTGGAGTCTATTCCACGGCTATGAAACAATTAATAGAAGTAAACAGAATATTGTACGAAATGGAAATATAAAAATTGGAAATTTATCTTTTGAAGAGATGGAGAAGTTAAAATATCTGGGAGCAACAGTAACAAATATAAATGATACTCGGGAGGAAATTAAACACAGAATAAATATGCGAAATGTCTGTTGTTATTATTCGGTTGAGAAACTTTTATCATCCAGTCTGCTGTCGAAAAATCTGAAAGTTAGAATTTATAAAACAGTTATATTACCGGTTGTTCTGTATGGTTGTGAAACTTGGACTCTCACTTTGAGAGAGGAACAGAGACTACGGGTGTTTGAGAATAAGATTCTTAGGAAAATATTTAGGGCTAAGAGGGATGAAGTTACAGGAGAATGGAGAAAGTTACACAACACAGAACTGCATGCATTGTATTCTTCACCTGACATAATTAGGATCATTAAATCCAGACGTTTGAGATGGGCAGGGCATGTTAGCACGTATGGGCGAATCCAGAAATGCATATAGAGTGTTAGTTGGGAGGCCGGAGGGAAAAAGACCTTTAGGGAGGCCCAGACGTAGATGGGAAGATAATATTAAAATTGATTTGAGGGAGATGGGATATGATTATAGAGAATGGATTAATTTTGCTCAGGATAGGGACCAATGGCGGGCTTATGTGAGGGCGGCAATGAACCTCCGGGTTCCTTAAAAGCCAGTAAGTAAGTAAGAGTTGCTCTAAATTCGATGTTGTTTGTGTAAATGGGGTTGTCATTTTTATACGCAAATGTTATGTTCTTTGCCAGATGAATTCACAAGTTTAATTCTACAAGTGGATATGCAAAAAACAAAATAATACTAGCATTTGATGTGTTTTATTTTTAAAAAAATTATTTGCATTAAGGGGAGAGGATGGTATTTTTG